>NC_081415.1:76528196-76850696 GCF_030272615.1 Cryptomeria japonica | reverse complement strand
TTAATTAAAATAAATTGAATAATTTATTTAATTAATAGAAGAATGTTTGGAGATGAATTAATTAAATATTTATTTAATTAACTGATGGCTAGTGGATTTTTAATCAAATAAATAGCGAATATTTATTTAATTAAGCTAGACAGATTTGTGTGACTATAGTTATGTTTGGAACTATTGTGAAGTTTTGAGTTTTTTTGGGGGGGGGTGTTTCAATTCCCTGTGAAGTAGTTGGGATGAAATTTTTTATAATTCTAAAAAATTTCTAGAGGAGGAGAGGTTCTCTTTTTTCTATGGCTTTTTGGCGAAAAGTTTTGAAAAATATACAGGGAAGGGTTTTGAACAAATTTTGGGAGTTTTAGGGGGGGTTTGTGTTGGCCAGTGATTTGCCAGATTTTGGATTGTGAAGCTGTGGATTTTCACAATTCAAGGGTTGCCTCTACATTGGTCTTCTAGGATTGCGTATAGAGGTATAGATTAAACCCCTTTTGATTGTGACTTCCCTTAGACATTTTGTAAAGAAAATTAAATTAAATTTTCTATTAAAGTTAAAAAAAATTAGATAAATTCTACATGTCTTTGTTTTCTAAATATTATGGGGTGATACTTTTTGGGTTTGCATTGGAATTTTTATTTTGTGTTTAATTTCGTGTCTGGGAAATTTTCATTGAATAATTTTGTGTATAAACTTGAGTCGGGGTTTTTAAATTTATAAATTTCTATTCCAATTAGTTGTCTGGCAAATTTTTAAATCTTTAGATTGTATGTATTAAATTTTGATAACTAAATTTTGGTTATGGATTTGATGTCCATGAATATTTAAATTTATAATTTGTAATTATTAATTTTTCTATCATATTTACTTGACCTCTATTAAATTTTATTTACAGACATTTAATTATTGTATTTTTTTTAAAATTAAAGTGTGTCAATAGATGTGTGTGTGTGTGTGTGCGCGCGCACGTGTGCTCGTGTTTACATGTGTTATTTATTTTCTGGGCATGGGAAGCCACACCCATGTTGTGGGAGGACTCTACTCATAGCCATGGGGGCTCTCCCACACTATTGGGAGGTAAGCCTCTTGCATGTTGTGAAGCACAAGTGGGGGCGAGGCGGGGTTTTACTTCCCATAGTCGCAGGGAGATACTTCCACCCCCATAGTCTGTAGATCGCGGACTTAAAATAGTGAACTGTTGACTTCGTTTTATTTTTATTTTTATGGTATTTTTAATTTTAATTATATATGTGTGTGTGTGTGTGTGTGTGTGTGTGTGTGTGTGTGTGTGTGTGTGTGTGTGTGTGTGTGTGTGTGTGTGTGTGTGTGTGTGTGTGTGTGTGTGTGTGTGTGTGTGTGTGTGTGAGAGAGAGAGAGATAGAGAGCTTTTCTGATTTAATATGATGAAAATTTTTAAATATTTCGTTATTGGATTTTTTGGTTGAAAATATCTGTTTGGAGAATTATATTCGAATAGTTTCTAATGGGAATGTGTGTGCTTTAGTGTTTTAAATTTATTTATTAAAATAAGTTTATGACTTTAATTAAAATAAACTTGTATTATTTTTTATGAGGATGCTATAGTTATGATGTTTGTTTTTATGTCAGCACTTGTCATTTCCCATCAGTGGTTCTATAAACATGAGTTGTCTTATATTATTCATCTTGGTTCCTCTTGTGTGCTATACCTGAGTAGAGGATGAATTTGGTTTAGAATGATAGTTTATTTGTATCGGAGCTTTTGAGAAGTTACTTTGCCAAATCTACTTTATGCCTTTGATGTTAATATTACTAACTTTAGAATTGTTTTGATGTTTAATTAAGTCAAAATATTGACCTATAATGTTTTAGTAACCTAAACCAATGGGTGTCAGGGTTTTTCTGCCTTGTATTTTGTCTTGGTTCAAATGTCTTTTGGGGGCTCCAGAGATTGGTCCTCAAGCCTAGTATTATGTTCATTTTTTTGTGTGGGCTTTACTTATGAAATATGGCTATGGTGGCTTATCAGTCTCTCGCTATTATAACATTTCCCTCCTTTGGGATTGAGCCATGTTGTGCTCCCTACTGGAAGCTATTGTATTTGATGTTTATGTGGTTCATATGTGATGTTGTTCAAGTTTTTGTTGGATCTCATTATATAATTAATTGATGGTGTTTCACATGTTGCATTGGGTTTGATTTGAGTAGACTTAATGTCATGAGTGGGAGTGGCTTCCACATGGGGGTTGAGGCCCAAAGTGGTTGCCAAGATAGCCCATTGGAATTTTTTCTTAATAAGTGATAACCTAATTAATGAATTAGGGGGGAGGGGTTGCGGGGGGTGGATAGTTAAACACATTAAATAAGATTAAGTCTACCTCGATCATCAATTGAGTGCTCATTTAGGCTCAAGATGAGGTGGGAAGGCCTAGAATTGTATGATCAACTACCTTTTCCTCTTGAAAGGTATGTTGGTTCCACATGGGACTTGAATGGGGTTCAGGGGTCGAGAGAGGTTTCTAGGATAACCCAAGATGGGGCTCTCAGCCTAGATGGAGACCTACCAAGATAATCCTTATCAAGAAATGTGATGACACTCTCCCCTTATGAGCACTAGTGTCTTGCCCTTGTGTTTTTAGTCTCTGGAGAATTCTTGTTTTGAGTTTCATTTATGTTTATCTTGATTGTGACTTTACCTAGTGGAAGTGTATTCGGGCCAGGTGTTGATTATTCTTGTTTATGAGCTTGAGGGCCTTATGTCTATCTCCTAGCATGGGGAGTGGTCCTTCAAGTTCCATATAGTCGGGTGGTAGTTGCCTTCTTCCATCACAGGTTTTGGGACCTATCTAAGTGTGGATTGCCTTCGTTCCTATGCCAGATTACTACTCTTGGATTTGGTGAACTCAGTTAGTCAAATGGATATTTTGTGCATTTATTATGTTGTTCTTATGTTTAGCATATGTAAATATGTATGGGCATGCCCACATGGCTAATGATGTAATAACAATGTAACCATGATGTATGATATAATCATGATGCAAGTGATATGAGGTTTATATGATAGGTTTGTATGTTAGTAAATGAAAACATTGATCTAGAGATTAAATATATTCAAGTTCATTATTCCTTACTTTGTATGCTATAATAAACTGTCATTATTGGATTTCAATGAAAGTAGCTTTAGAAAATATTTATATTATGCAATGCAAATGTATGGTTCCATTATTTTCTTTAATGGATTACTTTAGTTGTTATTTTAGAATATGCTCTTCTATGTACGAATGTTATCTTTGGTTGGTATTAATTCCTCAAATGTAATATGTTAGATTAGTAACAATGTTGAGAAACCCTAGGAGAGGAGTTAGTAATAGTTGTCTTCTGCTTGTGCAAATTTATTTAATCTCATCCTTTTAATTGTTGAAACATTTATTTAATAGTTTGTGGAAAAAATATTTCACTCTTTTTGGAAATTATAGCTTATTCCTCTAGGGTTTCTTGGCAGGTTGTTAGAATACTATAAATCAATTCTATAAACATGATCAAGCCCTTTTAAAAATTCACATAATCAAAGTTTAGTCATAAACTAACTACCTAAATAATCTAAATCAAGCAACCCAACTTGCAGTAGCATCAAATATAAATCATTTATGTTTATCTATAGGTGGGCCTCATAGTTGATAAGGCAAATCATATTTGGGGTTTTCTAAAGGATATCTTCTCATAGTTTAAGAAATTAGAGGCATTTCTAGAAGGAAATGTTAGATGGTTTTATTTTGTAGGTTATCTCTTAATCGTCTTATGTTGTGTTAACATGAGATTAGAGCTAAGATTTGTGTGGAGTCCTTGTGATCACTATGTTTATCGCAATTTGTTATTATTGTACTTAAGCAGTTTTAGTAACAACAATGGACGCTCTTTAATCCCATCCATTTTTTAGTGTGCCAAGAACTTGGAATAACTATGGATACCAATGACATGAAATTTACATTGCAATAATTAGATTTGTAAGTTTTTTATGTCATTATGGACATTTATTGGTATTATGTCATGTCTCTGCCTATCAACCACTTCTTACCTACCTTTTACCAAGAAAGAAAAAAGAAACAAATAATAAGTGAACTAAATATTGAGAGTCAACTCCTACACCCTTTCTAGCCAACCATAGGGAGAATTAATTAATTTATTAAGAGCATAAATGATATTAATAATACCAATGGTTATGATTAGTAAAAGTAGAAATTAATATGAAGTCAACAATTTCATTAACATACAAAGACAAAAGTTATTAATAATAAAAGAACATTAGTATAGATAATCATTGTGGATACTTTATTAATGGCAAGGAAGACAACGATTTTTTTTGGGAGGACGTGACCCCAAGTATAGTCACGTCTCTGCCAATAATCATGGCCCTTACCCCATATTAAATAGTGGGCTCTTTCCTTGCAAAAATGCATTGAAAAGGAGGAAAGGTTGAGTCAATGTATGCCAGTGATTTATATCTAGCTGCCAATAGTATGCTGATAATAATCACTATACTGTTAATATTTCTTTTTGAGAATATTATATAGAACTTATCTATATATATAATGTTTTGATCAGAAAAATAGTAATATTATACTATGAAATTAGAAAGAACTCTTAAATAAAGATTAAAGAAAATATGTATATACCATTCATTCTTGCTATTATTTTTAGTACTCAAGAAGATGGGATTGAGTTTCTTCCAAGAGGAGCAGTCTCAATCTAACCAATAGGATAATTCCCAATATACGGTAAGGATCATCATCCCATAAACTTCGAGGGAGCCTACTAAGTTTAGTCTCTAAGTGCTTGGCAACATAGACATCTCCTTGTTCCTTAGAATTGGAGTAGTAACAAAGATTGAAATTTTCATTAAGAATTATGGATAATAAATTAATTATCTAATATGATAGAATTAATTGTCTAGTATGGTGGAGTGACAATTTATTCATAAATAATTAAAAATTTATTTAAAACTATGGAATATCACAGATTTGATTTATGTTAAGGAAAGAGCTAAGAATAGAGTTGTCTCCTAGTTAATTTATTTTAATTTCTAAGTATATTTAAATAAATTAATTACTATTATATAACAAGCCTAAACTTACTAGGGGACATCACAGATTACATGAAATTGATGATATTTTATATACCTTCAATGTCAGTGCTACTAGTGAATCTTTCCATTGACCAATTTTTAAGATTTTATATAACCCATGCATTAGGGTTTCTAAGTGGTGTATGTGTTCCTTTGTTTGGTGTTCTAATTATACTATGGTATTGGGGATCACCGTGTCCAAGTCTATTCTAGCTATGACGATTATCTCTTGGAAAATACTCATTCCTATTGCTACCATTGGATCTGATGTTTAATTTTGGATATCAATTTGAGGAATGTTTATACTTCTATATGACACTTAGTGTGGAATCTCTTTTGGATATGATCTTATCTTTTGTTCATTTGTATGATGGAGGATTTGAGAGTTATTTATTTGAGATAGTGGTGACATTGATTATTGTGGTAGGTATCTCGATGGAGGGCATGAAGCACTTGGATGTCTTAATGGTGGATTTTAAGTATAGAGATTGTTCTATCGATGTTTTAATTTACATTATATACCCCTTATTTAATTTATACAATAATTTAGAGAATGTAGGAAAAATTTGTATTGTTAACCTTGCATAATGCTTATAATATAGAACTAATATTTATTTATGGCACACGTAAGAAATTTTGAGATGTATGTGTCATATTGGTTAGGTATTATTGGGCCCACTTTGCATGTTTCTTGTAACATTGGGATAAATATTTAATGTGAATTATACATTGGAAAAAAATTATAACCAACCAGCAAATGAAAGAGACGTAGATTTGCAATCTTGTGGTATTAGGCACATATTTTTTTGTAACACCACTTGGAGATATTGTGTAAGCTTGGTTATTAATATAAAGCACATGATTAGTTGTTGATTACACATAATTTGTCATTTGCATGTGTGACGAGAAAAATCATAGATTGAGATGTGTTATTACATTATTCTACAAATATTTTGTAATTTTTAATTATAGATTGGGATGTACATTTACATGATTATCAATTTCATGTTCACATAGAAGACAATTAAGGATTTTAATGTTTCAAAAGCCATCCATGAAGACTCTACAAACCTATTGTAATATTTCTTCATAAGATAATACATTGAATGTGTACGATTTGTTTTTTAGAGTCTTGATGGTATGTTTGTTTGTTATTATGCATTGTATATTTTGAAAATTGTTTGTATATTTTTTCTCTCAGGGTTATATGGAAATGAGTTATTATTGATATAATTTTTCTAAAAATTGAGAATCACTAAGTGCTTTGATATATATAGGATTTTTTGATGTGGCATTTGCCTCCTAGATTTTGATGACACAAACAAACCAAAAAAGTAAAAGCATAATTGAAGATTCCAAATATATATCTATAGCTAGGAAATCGGAAATCATCACAAGCAAATCAAAATACTAATCTAGCTCAATCACAAAAGCTCAAATGCAATGATCAATCCTAACACACTCAATAAAGACATGAAAAGCAAAACATTCAAAGCTAAAAACTAAGCAAACCAAATGCAGATCTGAAATGCTTCCTTCATGCGGCTCCATCGTCCTTTTTTCTTCTCCAAATAGCCTTTGTTGTGGATCTCACCTTCAAGCGCACACACATGAGATGAAAGCAAGTAAATATGATATTGGCGCAAGAGTACTCGAAGTGTGATTATTCTCATTATTAGATTGATAATGTGATTAGGGGTTTGATTGAAGAAATTCATCCAATTTATATATAAATTGGAGAAATGATCAAATTAGCATGATTCAATTCAAATGGAAATTGCAAATCAATTATGTCAATTATGACAAATTATGACAAATTATGCACTTTCTATGCAAAATTGATTGATTGATAATTTATGACAAATTATGACAAATTTCTATGCAAGGATTTATGACAAGATTTTGAAATAGAAATAGACATTTAGGAGAAATTAGAAAATTAAGTTGGAAATAATGACTTGGAAATTAGGAAAATTGATGAAAAATAGGTAAATTAATTAATAATTTCTCATTCATTAATTAAGTTACAAAAATAGGAGGAAATTAATTAGCCAATTAAATAAACATTTAATTGTGACAAGAAGACTTAGGATAAATAAATAAATTATTTAACCTAGAGGGAAAATGCCAAACAAGATTAAATGAATAAATCATAAAACCTTGGAAGATGAATTAGAAATGCCAGGATGACAATTAGGTCTTGACAAAGGATAGTTGATATTGATTCGATCATGATTTTGAATTAATAAATGACCAGTGTTGAAAAATGATTTGATTGAGATTGGTTGACAAAAATCAATGACAAATTGACCAAATTGACATGATTGAAAAGGACAAGGATCAATGACGAATCGATCGCAATATGACAAGATTGACAAGGACAAAGATCGACCAAAATCATGACTGAAGATTGTTGTCGACAAGACCAAATTTGAAAGTAAGACAGATGAAGAATGTAGAAGAAGGACTCAATGCTCGTAAATGATAAAGACTAAGTGCATGACATAGGAGAAATGTTAATGCGATGCAAAAACCTAAAATGAGGCAATGCGCAAATGTTAAAGTATGATTCCGCAAGCATTGACCATTTTTAGGTGTCTACATTTTGCCCCTCTTTGAGACAATGCTATTCTAAGTGTTGTTTCAAAGAACTTAATGAAAATGCCCCAGACAATAATAATGACATATGCATGCCCCCTCGAGGAATTGGCTGGAAACATGCAGAAAAGAGGCCAATTGATCGATAAAAATGATAGGATCGAACAGACTGACAATCGGAGATCGGATGCATGAAGGACAAGCAATTTAAGGTGCACAAGACCGCGACCAACATAAGATGGAGAGGATGCACGTCCATCTATGCACTGACAAAGATCTATAAATGGGACCAAGAAAGTGAAAAGAGCTCATTTGCACTAGCCAAAGAGGAGGATTTGTTGCTTAGAAAAGGACACTTGCAAAGAGATGGCGAACATTCCAAGGGCAGATCACCTCAGAGAATGTGTACGCACATTTAGATGACTAGACGACGCGAGAACAGCGGTATGTATCTCAAAAACCCATGTTTTCAATTTGATGAATTTGACTTGCTTGCGGGACATTGCGGGGCCCACAGGGGATGCAGAAAAGGGCTCTGCACTTGTGTAGGGAGACACAGGTGCAGGTTCCTTGACACAGGCGCAGTTGTGCAATATAAACCCTAATTTTGATCAAAATAACATACAAATGATCCAAAAAGGGGGGATAAGGGTAGGATAGGTCAGATTAGATGAAAAACACCCTGATTGGACATGAAAATGAGGAAATGCAACCCGTAGGAGCAAACCCTAAAACTAACAAAATATGCCCCAATTGTGATGCAGAGTCGACAATATCCACTGATCACACGGGAGAACCGACTTGACTGCTTTATGCTATGACATAGACTCAGGAGCACAGACAGAGATACATTAGCGGGACTTGGGATATACTATGTCACATTCATGCCCAAGATTAGGGCAAACACAGGACTGCTTATCGCATTGGCAGAGCGATGGCATTCAAAGATGTCCTCATTCCATTTGGCGATTGGAGAGGCGACGGTGACACTGGAGGATGTATGGCGTATCCTCCGCATTCTGATACATGGGGAGATGGTAGAGTATGACCCAGTGATAGGGAGAGACGCATTGTGTAGATTATTTGAGTGCGATGCAGATGATTTGGATATCATAGAGAGGGAGATTGGTTGGGAGACCATGGCATCAGAGTACGATCGATGATATGTGGTGATAGCAGTGGTGATAGCATGCCTATTAGCAGGAGATAGACAAGGACATGGATTCCCTATTGGATGGGGAAGAGTGCTAGAGCGGATGGTGACAGAGGGGATAGTGTACACATGGGGACCATGTGTACTGGCTATGCTATATTTTCAGTTGCATCAGATAGCATATCAGGGAGTTCAGACTTTGAGCTGTGGGGTTACACTGCTGCAGGTATGGGCATTTGAGCACATAGCCATATGTTGACCGATTACTGAGAGATAGGTAGTACCACATCGACCATATGTGTATTGCTATGGTGGAGCACTAAGACAGGGTCCGTTTGGATACATATTGTACTGGAGACATGAGCTAGACAGACTGAGAGAGTTCAATTGGGGTCCATATCGTGATTGCCCAAGATGGTCAGATGATAGTGATAAGCTACCATATTGTAGAAAGGAGAGGTACTTGATTGGGCGACCAGTGAATCACCAAAGAGTGATTGAGTTGTACCTTCCAGAGAGAGTCAGACGACAGTTTGGAGAGAGGCAGGATGTACCTAGGAGGACTGCACACTTTGCCCGATCTCACAGAGAGACGAGTCAGTGGGGTAGTATGATTCAGCCACACATAGCATATACAGACTTCACCCAGCTATAGCAGAGACAGTGGGATTGGAGATCAGATGTGGCAGATGTCAGGATGACAGAGGAGTATGAGAGATGGTTTGCACGACTACGGCCAGTGCCATTAATAGATCCTGACATTCCAATACTGAGGAGATAGGTGGACTTCCCACTCATAGGAGAGGAGGAGGGAGAGGATGAGGATGAGGAGGATGAGGGTGGAGATGAGGATGAGGAGGATGATGAGGATGGGGATGATGAGGATGAGCCAGATTCAGGCGATCAGGAGGCATTGCAGGATATACCCATAGAGTCGGAGATAGCTAGGACAGAGGAGATGGAGATATGCAGGGCTACCATAGCGAGTCAGCATGATCATATTGCGACATTAGAGAGAGAGCATGAGCAGTTTAGAGCAGAGATAGCCAGACTCATAGCAGCTTGAGATACAGCAATAGCTCAGGCACAGCGAGAAGAACAGAGAGTCACTGAGTATATTGGGTCGATTCGGGATGCCAGTGCATGGGAGATGGCACAGATGTTGGTAGAGACTGAAGAGGAGATACACCATTGGAGGACACTATATGAGAGTGCAGTTCCACCAGAGCAAAGAGCAGCTTCATATTGGGCACGATTGAGGACAGAGAGCAGGGCACGCTCTCGGAGGTCATTGAGCAGCATGGGGGTGAGTGAACCTATGAGACCACCACAGCCAGGACTAAGAGGGACATCATCCATGAGACATGGCAGGGATGAGGAGGATAGAATCATACTTTAACATTTGTGCATTGCCTTATTTTAGGGTTTTTTGCATCGCATTAACATTTCTCCTATGATTCGCACTTGGTCAATGCTTGCGGAATCATACTTTAACATTTGCGCATTGCCTCATTTTAGGGTTTTTTGCGTCGCATTAACATTTCTCCTATGTCACGCACTTGGTCTTTATCATTTGCGAGCATCGAGTCCTTCTTCTACATTCTTCATCCGTCTCACTTTTGAATTTGGTCTTGTCGACAACAATCTTCAGTCATGATTTTGGTCGATTTTTGTCCTTGTCAATCTTGTCATATTGCGATCGATTCGTCATCAATCCTTGTCCTTTTCAATCATGTCAATTTGGTCAATTTGTCATTGATTTTTGTCAACCAATCTCAATCAAATCATTTTTCAACACTGGTCATTTATCAATTCAAAATCACGATCGAATCGATATCAACTATCCTTTGTCAAGACCTAATTGTCATCCTTGCATTTCTAATTCATCTTCCAAGGTTTTATGATTTATTCATTTAATCTTGTTTGGCATTTTCCCTCTAGGTTAAATAATTTATTTATTTATCCTAAGTCTTCTTGTCACAATTAAATGTTTATTTAATTGGCTAATTAATTTCCTCCTATTTTTGTAAATTAATTAATGAATGAGAAATTATTAATTAATTTACCTATTTTTCATCAATTTTCCTAATTTCCAAGTCATTATTTCCAACTTAATTTTCTAATTTCTCCTAAATGTCTATTTCTATTTCAAAATCTTGTCATAAATCCTTGCATAGAAATTTGTCATAATTTCTCATAAATTATCGATCAATCAATTTTGCATAGAAAGTGCATAATTTGTCATAATTTGTCATAATTGACATAATTGATTTGCAATTTCCATTTGAATTGAATCATGCTAATTTGATCATTTCTCCAATTTATATATAAATTGGATGAATTTCTTCAATCAAACCCCTAATCACATTATCAATCGAATAATGAGAATAATCACATTATCGAATTTCTAATCAATCACGCTTCGAGTACTCTTGTGCCATTATCTTGCCTATTTGCTTTCATCTCATGTGTATGCACTTGAAGGTGAGATCCACAAACAAAGGCTATTTGGAGAAGAAAGAAGGACAATGGAGCCACATGAAGGAAGCATTCAGATCTACATTTGGTTTGCATAGTCTTTAGTTTTGAATGTTTCATTTTCATGTCTTTATTGAGTGTGTTTAGGATAGATCATTGCATTTTAGCTTTCATGATTGAGCTAGATTAGTGTTTTGATATATACTTTGATGATTTCTGAATTCCTACCTCACATTAATTGGTGAACCCAACGTGAACACTAACCATCTAACCCCTTAACTGTGTTTTTGAGTGCTTTTGAGTTGATTTGCAGGTCAAAAAGACCAAAAATAGGGTAGTGCAGGGTTTTCTGGGGACTTCTGCACCTATGTAAGACAACTTGCGCCTGTGTCAAGGACAACCTATGCCTATGTCAAGGACAACCTGTGCCTGTGTCATGCATTTTGTGCCTGTGTCATGAGTTCTGTGCCTGTGTAAAGTCCAGAACAGAGGTAAAAAGGCAGTGTTTCGCTTAAAAATTTGTTTTGTTTTTGCATTTTGTTTTCTGTTTTTTGGTTTTTGGTACTAATTATCTGTGCAGAATCTTGGCATACGCATGGCAAAGACAACAAATGAAACTACTAACATGTTTTATGCAGAATTGATAGTCAAAGAATAAACACCTCAAACTTCTAACTTGGGTTTTTGCAGGTTGCCTTGGAGAAACAACTAAACTTGGTGTTTGTCATTAATGTTATAGGCACCTAGTATGATTTCTAAATAGGCTGGAATGAACATGTTTTTGCTTTGATTGTTGAGTGTGACATTGGAGTAGGAGAGTATGCTCTCATCCTTCTTAGAGTGATCAGAAATCCAGATCTTTGATACCATGCTCATGTCTTTGATTGTGTGTCACCTTTAGAGGGCCTGCCTTCCCAACCATTTTCTTTTGCAAGCAAGTGATAATCGTGAGAAGGGAATGACCCAAAGTGAGTACGGCTAGAATACCTTGGCATTCTAATTCACTATAAACAAATACCTGATGGGCGAAAGCTTTGAAGGAAGGGTTACGTGGGAATTGTAGTTACTTGGGAAGTGATGACCCTTGAACTCTTTCTCATATCAACATCTAAGTAGGGCCTCATGGTCTAAATCATGCTTGCATGACTACATTTGTTTGGTATCTTGATGGGCTTAATGTCTCAATCACGCTTGCATGACATCAAGGAGTAACGCTTAACAGAAATCCTGACTAAACACCTTATTTTTAGAGGCCAAAAACCCTTCTAGTTGCTTGAGAAGGACAAGTTCGGATACTTGGAAGAGATACTAAGTTTTCCATGGGGAGATTTCCATGGGGACTGATGCTTGGCTGCCCTGAGAAGTGAGTTCCATGGAGATGAGCCCATGGGGTCAAGCATCTATGTATTCTCCTTGAATCCCATAATGAGTCTACCTCTCAAGTACCTAATGTCCTTGCCTACCATAAGAAATGTGGGAATGAGCATGATTGTCTTGAGTCTAAGTTGAAATATCTTGTATTCTTTGCTTGTCAAAAGTTGAATTGCATCTCATTTCAAAAACAAGACAAATTGATTCAAAACAAGGTTAAACACAAGAACATTTCATCCAACAAAGTTCAAAACACCTTCAAACATGGTTGTCAAACATTGTTCAAAATCTTGTCTCAACATTCATGTCACTTAGATTTAGGTTCATCCTAGGTTTGCATTTTGCAAATTCATTGTCAAGTACCAAAGTTAGATTTCACCTAAGTCATACTCCTTTGCATATCAATAAGGGTCATCCATTTGCATGTGTCCTCTTGCATTAAAGTCATACCATTGTCATACATTCATATTTGCATACCCTAGGTCTCTTCATTAAGCTTAAGTCATTATCATATCATATTAGGGTCATTTGCATATTAATTGTCCTTTTGCATATAGTCTCAAAACTAGGTTTTGTCATACTTGAGTAGTCCAAATCTTTGATAAACCCTAAGTCATTGTTAGGAAGTCTAGACCTTATCAAACCTTTTGTCCTTTTGTCATCAATGTCATTTCGTCAAACCTACCTTAGTATCCAAGCATATAGGGGAGACATTGTCATCTTTTCCTTTTGTCACTTGGTCCTTTTGTCCTTTGAGGTCTAGACATCATTCCAATTTCCTAAGGGTCTCTTTTTAGATTTGCATTCCAAAAAGTTTGTCAAAATCTTCAAAAAATAACCAAAAACATAGATTGCATTCTTACCATAGGTTGCATTTTCATCTATTTAGTTTGCATTTAGTTGCATATCATACATTATCCTTGAAAAATCCCAAAAACATTGCATGGTGACATGTCTATTGAAACAAGGTTCCAAGCACCAATGATGCAACAAAGTTTGACATATCAACCGACAATGCAATCAAATTTTAATCCAAGGCAATCACAATTCTATCCAACCCAACAACAAAGCGACATTGATCAAACTTTTTATGATGAAACAAGTCTCCAAATAAAAAAACTAGAGGAGAAGCTAGCTCAAGAAGAGGAGATATTGGAACAAAGAGTGAAAAACATTGAGAAGAATAGATCACAAATGTCCAAAATGTTTCAAAATTTTCCAGGTCGAAATCTAAAGATTGAGCCAATTGATGTAAGATCTCTTCTTGAACGATCAGACATACCAGCTCTCCTCTCCCAAATAGAGATGATGAAACAATTTCAAGAAAGGAGACAACATCAATTTCAACATTATGTGCCTCCACAACAAGAACAAGAAGGTGTTTACTATCAATCAGATTTTCAACCAATACAACCAATGGTTCAACCAATTGTTCAACATATACAACCAATACAACCAATGGTCCAATTTCAACAATATATCCAACCAACTATACAATGTCAACAAATAATTCAACCAATGGTGGAATATCAACAAGTTCAATCAACATATCAATGTCAACAACCAAAACTGAACATTCAAAAACAAAGGTCGCAACACACACCAAGCCAAATGTTGAACATGTCAAACCAATTTGATCAACATCTAGTTCGAAATCAAAACATGACATCAGACCAGAACCAACTCCTTGCCAAACAAGTTCAAATTCCAAATATAACTATGTCAAAACCTTGAAAGAAAGGTGGCTTTATTGCAATGATCTTAAGGAAATTACCAAGTGAGATCTTTGAGGAAGATCAAGATAATACAATTATGTCTAGCAATGCCTCATCCTCTCACAAGCAAATTGACTCTCTAGTGGCATCTATCCCTACACCTTTAGAAGTTTCACAAGAACCTTCCATATTGTCCTCATCAAACAATACACCCAAGGATGCAATTATCCAAGAGCTATCCATAATTGATTGCCAAGAGAATCCAATTCATGATGCACATCCTTATCATGTTTCAGAAATACAAGACCCAATGCCACCATGCACTTTATTGCCATTACCTATTTTAGAGGACCCCATTCAAAGTCCCTCTTCCTCATGTTCAAGCATTGATTCCTTGCCAAAATCCATTACAAATGTTCAAAGTGCATTTCCTTCATGTCAAAACATTAATTCCTTGTCAGAATCCTCCATGCATATCCAAAGTCCAACCTCATGTCAAGAGGATAATTTAAAGCATAAAGAAACGCGTGTTAAAACAGATCAAGATCAAGATCCTGAAACCTTATCATCCCATCCAATTGTTGACCAGGATCTCATCTTCCCAAACACTCACGATGATTCCCCTATTCTTGTCCATCCTATCCAAAGTCCTATTGACACTCCATTCCCCAAGCAAGATCAAGATATCCCAGTCCATCCAATCCCAAATGATCCCCTTCCATTTCATGAAAAAAATGTCCTTTCAAATCCCATTGACATTCCACTTCCTAAGAAAGATCAAGATATCCCTTCCATCTTTTCCGATGATTCCATAAAAAGTCAAGAGCAAAGCACCTTTAAAGAGGAATCCAATGATCTTCCTCCTTGTCAAGATCAAAGTATCCTTCCAAATTTATTGCCAACACAAGACCCTATCATTCCTTTAGATCCTCCACAAGATCCTTTTGTTCCTCCATCTCCTTGTCTTAATGCTCCATATACACTCCAAGATCTCATTCCTTTTGATGATCCCATTATTTCTCCCATTCCATCTCTTGAAGAGCCTGTCATTCAACCATGTGCACTACACAATCCTAGTCCCCCTCATGATCCTAATCCCCTTCATGATTCTAACATGTCAGTGCAAGATGTTCATGAATCCTTGACATGCATAATGGGTTCTTCCACTTTGGTGCAATCTGATCCACTTCGAGATCTCATTATTTCTCTCATATCATATCCACCTCATAATGGACTCACATCTTCTTCCCAAAGAAAAGAGTATCCTACAAGTCAAGATATTCATAAAGGCAAAGGAGTAGACCTTCATGAGAAAGAACCCCTCCATATCAAAGAAGATCTTAAGGGTCATGTCTACACAACTCACTCTCAAGACGTTGGTATCCCTCCATCAAAATCAAAACATACACCTTCCTCATCATACTTTCCATCCATCTTAGGTCCTTATATTCCTTCGTTCTCTATGCAAGGTCAGCAAAGGCACACATCCTTGAGTAAATTTCATCAATCCAAAAGAAGTCCATTTCATTCATATCCATCCATGCATTCCTTTCCTCCTCCAAGCAATTTGGATGCCAAGTATAAACGTCATAAGTCTAAAAATCCACATGTATTCAAGGATCAACATGTCCAATCTAATCAACATGTCAAAGCAAAGAAAAATATGATCCAAAAAGAAAAGGAAAAATCCAAAAGGTCACAAACGCCCATTGCTCAAAAACAAAAGTTAAAATCTATATGGGTTCCTAAATCCCTTGTGCAAGCAATGCACTCCAAGGAATCACAAAAGCATGAAAAATCAAAAACCATGTGGATCCCTAAGAAGCTCCTTGAAGCACAAAAAGAAACATCCAACTTGGCATCCAAAATTGCTATTCCTCCATCCAAACCTTCCAAGTTTATTCCTTCATCACCTTCTTCATCCATTTTGGGCCCTTATGTCCCAAAATCCCAAGCTATTCCTCCATCCAAATCTCCATATCCAAAACCCACTCTTCCTCCATCAGTCCACCATCCGTCAAGATGTGTGTCAATGTTGATCTTGCCTTCATTTCCATCCATTGAAGCCCGATTCTTCCAATACCCCATCCATTATCCAATTCATATTTTCCATCCTTCAATCCCTTTGATCCCATCCTTTGCATAAATCCTCGCCTTAGTTTCATCTTATTTTCCATGTCCTTACCCTACCAACGTCTTTGAGCATACTTTTAAAGGTCATGGTCCATCTTTTTTCAAGGCTACTATCCAAAAAAAAAAAAAAAGATGTTTGAGTCCTTCTTCCATCCCCTATCATGTGTCCATCTTCTATTGAAAAATTCAAAATACAAAAAAAAAAATCAAAAGCTCAAAAATACAAAATTATCAAAAAAGTGAAAAAAAAAAGAAAAAGAAAAAAAAAAGTAGAGCAAAAATAATTCGTCCACTGGTGAAAACCTAGCAAACAGGCACCTTGGGCAAGTACCATGATGAAAACCTGGCAAACAGGTGTCATGCGTAATTTATGAACCTCTTGCACACCACACTTGGGGACAGGTTTTATCCTATCATATCCTTTTGTCCTTCATTGTTCCATTATCCTATCGAACCCCTATCATTACCCTCCGTTATCCTATCATCCCTCATGTCCATTTTCCTCTTTCCACTTTTGATCTTGACAAGGCTGAGGATCATCATGAGCATCATGCATCTTGTTTGCAGCTTTTAGTCCATCATAGCTTTTGGTCTTTATCCATTTGCTTATTATATCCTTTCATCCATATTTCCTGTCTTATTGCAACTTTCTGCCACTATCCCTTAGCCAATCCCGACCTTCAATCCATGTCCCTTATCCATTCTTGGTCTTGCTTATCTTATCCATATCTTATCACTATCCATACACTCTTTTTCATTCCTTGATCTTGATCTGACATAAGGACGTGAAATGCAAAAACATATTTTTCAAAAACCTCTTGACATGTCCCTCATGCCATGTCACTACTTTACATTGTCATATCCAGTCTCTTGTCCCATCACGCAATAGCCCTTGAAAATTGCATCCGCATTGTCTCCATGATAAAAGGCCTTTGTTTTCCCTCTATCCACCAACATTTCAGAAAGCCTATCTATTCACCTGTCATATTCCTTGCCTTGCTAGACACTGGGGGCAAAATCATAAAAAAAATTTAAAATGTCCTAAAATAATCCAAAAAAAAAATTGAAAAATGTCCTGAAAAAAAAATCATAAAAATTGAAAAATGTCCTGAAATAATTCAAAAAAAAAAATTGAATAACGTCCTGAAATAATCCAAAAAAATCAAATAAAGTCTTGAAAAAACACACAAAAAAATTGTAAAAAATTAAAAAGCAAAACAAAAAAAATAAATAACCCCTCTGTGCATAGACAGATCACTAAGCATACATCCAATGACTCGCAATCCAACGCTGTGCTTTAAATGAAATCATGCATAAACAGATGAACTTTTTCAATCAAACCAGACATTCAAACTGATCACAATTATCATATCAATCGAATGTTACCATCAAAATCATTTGTGCTTGTCTCTACTATCATGGGTCTTATACAGGGTGTGGTATACTCGAAACCAGACTGTGTCCTATCTTAGACGAGGTACCGCATGTCCTGAAACCAGACAGCATGATCATCCTATCAGCACTTTCAACTTTTGACAATGAAGATCAAGATGTTTGTTTGATTTGTTGGAATTTGTGCATCTTATCTTTTTACTGAGTGTCTTTGGCTTCGATCATGTTCTTATGTTGCTCGATGATGTCATTGAGTGATTTAGAGTGACTGGGATGGATCATGGTCCTTTTCTTTTTGGTTGTACTTGTTGTTTGTCTATGATGTGTCTATCTTTTGCAAAAAGGGTTGCATTTCAGCTCTGGCCTTCAATGCCATGATGCTACGCATCCATTTTGCTACATTAAAATAAAGGTTCTCACCTACAAAGTGCATTAGTGAAAGCAAGTTTTTTTCTTCATCTCTAACTGTCCTCTGTTTCATTTTTACTAACATTTCTTTCGTCTGGTCGGATAGTCAGTTCGGTCTAGTGCTCCTTTCTTCAAACATACATACTGCATCCTGCATTCATTGGTTAGTACATTTGCATTACATCGAGCATCACATCAAGCATTTTATCCATTTCATATTATAAATGCCTCGAAAACACATAAAAATGCATCCATACATGTTCCACAAATAAACAGTGCATATGTCATCCATACATGAAAAATAACATAAGCCATAACACATTGCATCCCATCATATCAATGCATATCATATCATATGTCCAATAATATCGGAGTGTAAAATTGGACTGTCTGTCCTAAGTATGGCCCGTAGGCTGACTACAAAATGTCAAACTACATCTGTCTCTATCATCGGGAGTACGTGCCTCTGTCACTGGGTGCTCCCTCTGTCCTCCTCATCCCTGCCATGTCTCGCGGATGATGTCCCTCCTAGTCCTGGCTGTGGTGGTCTCATAGGTCCACTCACCCCCATGCTACTCAATGACCTCCGAGAGCGTGCCCTGCTCTCTGTCCTCGATCATGCCTGATATGAAGCTGCTCTCTACTCTGGTGGAACTACACTCTTGTATAGTGTCCTCCAATGGCGTATCTCCTCTCCGGTCTCTACCAACATCTGTGCCATCTCCCATGCACTGGCATCCCGAATCGACCCGATATACTCAATGACTCTCTATTCTTCTCGCTGTGCCTGATCTATTGTTGCATCTCGAGCTGTTGTGAGTCTGGCTATCTCCACTCTAAACTGCTCATGCTCTCTCTCTAATGTCGCAATATGATCATGCTGACTTGCTATGGTAGCCCTACACATCTCCATCTCTCCTAGCTGTCTCCGGCTCTATGGGTATATCTTGCAATGCCTCATGCTCGCCTGAATCTGGCTCATCCTCGTCATCCCCCTCATCATCTCCATCCTCGTCATCCCCCTCATCCTCATCACCGCCCTCATCCTCCTCATCCTCATCCTCTCCCTCCTCCTCTCTTGTGAGTGGGAAGTCCTCCTGTCTCCTCTGTACTGGAATGTCTAGATCTGTCAATGGCACTGGCCGTAGTCATGCAAACCATCTGCAAAACATCTGATCTCCAATCCCACTATCTCTGCTGTAGCTGGGTGAAGTCCGTATATGCTATGTGTGGCTGAATCATACTACCTCACTGACTCGTCTCTCTGTGAGATCGGGCAAAGTGTGCAGTCCTCCTAGGTACATCCTGCCTCTCTCCAAACTGTCGTCTGACTCTCTCTGGCAGGTACAAATCAATCACTCTCTAGTGATTCACTAGTCGCCCAATCAAGTACCTCTCCTATCTACAATACGGTAGCTCATCTCTATCATCTGACCATCCCAGGAAATCACGATATGGCCTCCATATGAACTCTCTCAATCTGTCTAGCTCATGTCGCCAATACAATATGTATCCAAATGGACCCTGTCTCAGTGCTCCACCATAGCAATACACATATGGTCGATGTGGTACTACCTGTCTCTCAGTAATCGGTTGACATATGGCTATGTGCTCAAATGCCCATACCTGCAGCAGTGTAACACCACAGCTCAAAGTCTGAACTCCCTGATATGCTATCTGATGCAACTGAAAATACAGCATAGCCAGTACACATGGTCCCCATGCGTACACTGTCCCCTCCATCGTCATCCACTCTAGCACTCTTCCCCATCCAATAGGGAATCCATGTCCTCGTCTGTCTCCTGCTAGTAGGCATGCTATCACCACTACTATCACCACATATCATCAATCATACTCTAATGCCATGGTCTCCCAGCCAATCTCCCTCTCGACGATATCCAGATCATCTGCGTCGCACTCAAATAATCTACACAACGTGTCTCTCCCTGTCACTAGGTCATACTCTACCATCTCCCCATGTATCAGAATGTGGAGGATATGCCATACATCCTCCAGTGTCACCGTCGCCTCTCCAGTTGCCAGATGGAATGAGGAGGTCTCTGAATGCCATCGCTCTGCCAATGCGGTAAGCAGTCCTATGTTTGCCCTAATCTCGAGCATGAATGTGACATAGTATATCCCAAGTCCTGCTAATGTATCTCTATCCATGCTCCTGAGTCTATGTCATAGCATAAAGCAGTCAGGTCGGTTCTCCCGTGTGATCAATGGGTACTGTCAACTCTGCATCACAATTGGGGCATATTTTGTCGGTTTTAGGGTTTGCTCCTATAGGTTGCATTTCCTCATTTTCATGTCCAATCAGGGTGTTTTTCATCTAATCTGACCTATCCTACCCTTATCCCCACTTTCGGGATCATTTGCAGGTTCACCAATTAACGTAGCTAGGAAATCGGAAATCATCACAAGCAAATCAAAATACTAATCTAGCTCAATCATGAAAGCTCAAATGCAATGATCAATCCTAACACACTCAATAAAGACATGAAAAGCAAAACATTCAAAGCTAAAAACTAAGCAAACCAAATGCAGATATGAAATGCTTCCTTCATGCGGCTCCATTGTCCTTTTTTCTTCTCCAAATAGCCTTTGTTGTGGATCTCACCTTCAAGTGCACACACATGAGATGAAAGCAAGTAAATATGATATTGGCGCAAGAGTACTCGAAGTGTGATTATTCTCATTATTAGATTGATAATGTGATTAGGGGTTTGATTGAAGAAATTCATCCAATTTATATATAAATTGGAGAAATGATCAAATTAGCATGATTCAATTCAAATGGAAATTGCAAATCAATTATGTCAATTATGACAAATTATGACAAATTATGCACTTTCTATGCAAAATTGATTGATCAATAATTTATGACAAATTATGACAAATTTCTATTTAAGGATTTATGACAAGATTTTGAAATAGAAATAGACATTTAGGAGAAATTAGAAAATTAAGTTGGAAATAATGACTTGGAAATTAGGAAAATTGATGAAAAATAGGTAAATTAATTAATAATTTCTCATTCATTAATTAAGATACAAAAATAGGAGGAAATTAATTAGCCAATTAAATAAACATTTAATTGTGACAAGAAGACTTAGGATAAATAAATAAATTATTTAACCTAGAGGGAAAATGCCAAACAAGATTAAATGAATAAATCATAAAACCTTGGAAGATGAATTAGAAATGCAAGGATGACAACTAGGTCTTGACAAAGGATAGTTGATATCGATTCGATCATGATTTTGAATTGATAAATGACCAGTGTTGAAAAATGATTTGATTGAGATTGGTTGACAAAAATCAATGACAAATTGACCAAATTGACATGATTGAAAAGGACAAGGATCGATGACAAATCGATCGCAATATGACAAGATTGACAAGGACAAAGATCGACCAAAATCATGACTGAAGATTATTGTCGACAAGACCAAATTCGAAAGTGAGACAGATGAAGAATGTAGAAGAAGGACTCGATCCTCCCAAATGATAAAGACCAAGTGTGTGACATAGGAGAAATGTTAATGCGACGCAAAAACCTAAAATGAGGCAATGCGCAAATGTTAAAGTATGATTCCGCAAGCGTTGACCATTTTTAGGTGTCTACAATATCATTGAAAAATAGCATGCATTACAATGAACAAGATATATAATCTATGATAGAAGTAGGTATATGTAAGATACAACAACACCAAAACATGAATTTACAACCAACATGGGATGATAGGAGATGGAGTCACATGTGTGGTACATCTCCACAAGTTAGAAAAGTACATACTACATCCATTAATAGATGGCTATTTATTTCCAAGGGAGATATAAGTTACCCAAGTAAAAGTAAGCTTATCCTAGGTGCACACAAATACAATAAAGTAATTAACTAAATGCATGAATATGTGTATGTGTATGTGTATGTGTATGTGTATGCGTATGCGTATGCGTATGCGTATGCGTATGCGTATGCGTATGTATGTAAGTCTATGTATATATAGATATTTTTATGTATGTATATATGTGTATATACATAAATATATATACATACAACATAAATACATACATATATGTATATGTATGTATGTATATATAGATATTTTAATATATTTATATATTTGAATATATATGTATATGTATCTATATATATACATACATACATATACATATAGGTAGGTATGTACATATGTATAAATACACACACACACATTACAACAATATTTATAAAACATGATGGTAGCATTATCAAAACACATCAATCTAGGTCCATTACATGCTTGCTTATTGTCTTTGAATCTTCACTTAAAGCTGTAAAATTAATTCATCTATGAATATAAACTAGAAGAATGTGAACCTTGTAATTCAATAGTTTCCCTAAAGGTATTTCTAAATGTGCTTACACAACATTTAATAAAAAAGGAAGATAAATGAAAGGAAAGTTCAAAACTTTGAGAATTGTGTTAGATCATTCTTGTGAATCAAATTAGGTCCACATTCATGGAGATGATCTCCATAATCATAGGTGTGATCCCACATAACACAAAATTTTATTTCTTAAGTTAACAACTTAAACCAAACAAATAAGAATCTTGACAAGTGGACCTTGGGCATCTCGATGAATATTTCTATATAAAAATTAGAATTAAATATCCATACATTTATTTTATTTGATTTCTATAGTTACTTTTTTACTTTTATTTATATTTATAACAATTATCATCCCTAATTAAAATTAATCTACATTAAACATACTTAATGAAACATATTTATTTAATTAACAAAAAGTAATTAATCATATAAGTTTAAAAACTTACATAAATTTATCTCTATTTTATATTTGATAAATATGTGTCTAGATTATCATTTATAAAATAATATTTATACATATAAAAAAAGTGCATGCATATAAAATCACACCCCTAGAGTTGATATAGAGTTATAGCCAAAAGCATAAAACATATAAATAAATACAAAGTCACCAGAAGACTAAAACAATAGAAGGAAATGGCTATCTAGCCTTTAGAATGCACCGTGTGTCTATTATAATGTATTTATAATATAGAAGGGATAATAATGTATTGATGCATTCTAGAAGCCAAATGACCATTTATGGATAAGAACTTGGTCATTCGACTTTCCCGTACATCAATAGAATCCAAAATAATAGAATAGACCCACATTATTCTATTTCTTTTTATTCTTACATTTTAAAAATTGAAAAAATAGAATCCTACACTATTCATCAACGTATTGGTATCAGACTGACTGAAAGATGCTCAAATATTAGATTCTAATGTGCCACCTCCTAATTACCGAGGGTCCTTCTGCTTATTTCAAGGAAAAAATTTATATTTTGCAATTAACTTAGAAGATGAGGAATTGGGTCTAAAATTCAGCTTTGGATAGATTTTGCAATGAAGTGAAATGTGGTTTCATGGTCTACAATGATTGCAGGATATTCACAAAATGGATTTGTTGAAAAGGCCTTACAAGCTTTTAAGCGAATGCAAGTGGTTGGTGTAAAGCCAAACTCCTCGACCTTTGCCAAAATTCCCCCAACTTGTGCTCAAATCGAAGCTTTGGAACTAGGTACAGTCATCCATCAAAACATAATTAAAAGTGGAATACGTTTAGATATTATAGATGGAAGTGTGATGGCAGACATGTATGCAAAATGGATGAGTTGTTTGACAAAATGCCTCAAAGAAATGTAGTCTCATGGACTATGATGATTGCAAGATATGCACAAATTGGACTTCTACAAAAGGCCTTATAAACTCTTAAGCAAATGCAGCTAGCAGGTGTAAAGCCAGACTCGACAACCTTTTCTAGTCTCCTCCCAGCGTGTGCCAAAATGGGAGCTTTAGAATAGGGTATGAACCTCCATCAAGACATAATTGAAATAGGATTGTGGTCAGATGTCTCAGTTGCCAACGCCCTTATAGACATGTATGCAAAATTTGGAAGGATACAAAAGTCATCTGAAATATTTCACAAAATAATTCAAAGAGACATGGTCTCATGGAATTCAATGATTGCAGGATATGCACAAAATGGGTTTGTTGAAAAGGCTATAGAAACCTTTAATCAAATGCAATTGGCTGATATAATGCCAGACTTCACAACCTTTGCCAGCATCCTACCATCCTGTCAAAAAATGGAAGCTTTACAACTGGGAATGAACCTTTATCAAAGTATAATCAAAAGTGGATTTATGTTAGACCTCGTAACTGAAAATGCCTTGATAGACATGTATGCAAAATGTGGGAGCATACTCAAAGCACGTGAAGTGTTTAAAAGACTTCCTCAAAGAGATGCCCCAAACCCCCTCAAAACTCCAAAAATTTGTTCAAAACCCTTCCCTGCAAAGACTGGATCTAGGCATGTTGGGTAATCAAATAATATTAATATTAATTTAAGGGACTAAAAGTGTATTTTCTATGATGAAATTCAGTTGTAATAATTTCGACCCTGACATATAATAGGAAGAAGTGTGAATTGGGTTAAGTGAATTGTGTGATATGCATTAGATAAGTATTAATGATCTACAAACTTATTGTTTTGACGAGTATTTGAGTATTCTTACAAGGATTCTATTTGAGTTGGGTCAGTGCAAGAAGATGAGTCCACTTTTTGGCCAAAAAGTGGAAGTGTTTTCCCTGTTTTTCAGATTTTGTCTCACTTGAGCTTAAATTGTGAAACACTTAGAGATTGAATCTTGGAAAAAGTCAATACTATAAAAGATAGCTCTTTGAGTGTACTTTTCAAATATGTAATTTATTTTAATACCCACATAATAAAAAATAACTTTTTGAAAGGAGTTCTAAAAACTATGTTTTAAAAATGCCTGTTTTAGGAACCTACCATGCATGTGTATGACCCACACTTTTTGACACAATTAAAATTATTTTCTCAAACCATTTTGGGAAATGGTTTGTAACACACTGAAGATTGATGAGCATATTTTTCTGTATTTTTTTTTCAAATATTTTTTTTTTAATTAATTTTTTAATGGCCGTAATTATCTTTTTAAAAATTTGACGTGTACGACCCACATAATTTGACGTAAACTTAGCATTTTTTGAAAAAAAAAATTTAAATTGAAAATAATTTTGTGTAGATTGATGACATAATTTTTTTTTCAAAATTCATTAAAATAAAAAAGTTATTAAATTAAGAAAATTAGTTAATATTTCAAATTTATGGACCTGATTTAGTATAAATTAAATGAAAAATAGTTAAAATAATCAATTTTTAAATTAATTTACATATTTAGAATCTAGACAGTATAATCTAAAATGGGTTTCAATTTCGTATAAAAATTATTTGATTAGAGGCACGTAAACTATTTCATTTCATCATATTTGTGCTTTCATTCATGGAGCTTTGAATTTGCAGGTTCATGTCTCAGGTGTGGCCATCCCAAGCCTATCCCGAGCCTAATCCCGAGGCAAGTGGCAGGTTGTGAATTCAAATTTTGCATAACGGGCCCCCATTTTATAAACGGGGGCCCGTTTCTAAAACAAGGGCCCGTTTCATTTTTTGCCCATTGGATTTAACAACGGGCCCCTGTTTCTAAATAACCGTTACTGTAAAAAAAAAAAAAGATAGATTGCATCAATTTACCACTCTATCATTGAAATCCATACTAACAAAGATTTTTTACATCATTTGGCAGTACTTTTTAATATTTTTTACATGATTTTTTGAAGAACTCAGTAAAAAGATATTATTTTTTGAAGACGAGTTTGTAAAAATGGGTTCTAAGCAACGTCAAAAGAAAAAAAAGAGGACAATGACAGTGGATGAAATTCAAGCACAAAGAGAGAAGGAGGCAAAACGCCAAAGAGATCGAAGATCACAACAATGACAATTGAATAACACTTTTGAAGCATCTAGTTCAGTGCCTGTTGTAGATGAGACCATTGAAGACATCATGATGGATGCAAGAAATGTAGAACCACACACGGGTATGACTGTTGATGCAAATGATGTGGATGCGAATCCTGGTATGTTTTTAAATCCTGATGACTATGATACCAATCAAATTGCTGATTTAAATGAAGCTGGATATAAATTTCATACACCAATACGAAAAGAAATAAAAATTGAAAATATTACACCACCCTCTCTGAAAGAAAATGAATGTAATTTGTTTACTATTGATAGCAATGTGCTAGATAATCTTAATGGGTTAGTTTCTTGGAGACAAATCAGAACACATGCAAACAGATTATATAAACATTTTTTCTATAATAAAAAGTTAGGATTCCAATGTCAATTAATGCTACAATTAATAAAAATGTTAAAAATGCGTAAAGTCATGAAAAAAATAGGCATTTATGCAAAACCAAAAAGAAAAGATGAATCATATAAGCAAGTTGTATCTACTATTGCCAGTGCCATCGATTCTATAGGAAAAACAAGTCGATCTAAAGATAAGAATGCAGCACGTAGAGTTATAACAACTGCTATAGTTGACAAAATGATTGTTAGTAAAAGAATGTTAAGTGATATAAGTGGCTATTTGAACTTACATCATAGAACCTTGTCAAGAGCGGCCAAAAGAAGAGACACAATTGAAATTGATCCACTAAACTATTGTTGGAGTTTTAGTGGTAGACTTCAAAGGTCGGACATGAAATTAAATGATGAAACTAAACAATTAATTGCAAAATTTTGGCATGATAACACTAGAGTTTCATCAAATGCTAGAGATGTTTTAAAGTTAAGGGTGGGATCAAAAATTCATGATCCTCATCCAAAACATCTTCTTGACATGACTCAAACTGAATTCTTTAAAAAATTTAGTGATGAATCTGTGTTAATGAATTTATGAATTAGTCAAAGATCATTTGAAAAATGCAAACCCTGGTATGTTAAAATCAATAAACAAAGAATATCTTGTTGTTGTAAAACTCTTGTCCAGTTTCGTTACTATTATGATGTTTTTTGATATATCCGTTGTATGTTGCATGGTAATGATCTTGTGCAGGATTGTGGTGTTTATGTTCCACCTGAAACTATAAAAGATTTTATTGGAAGTTTATTTTGTAAACCACCTAATGAACAATTATTTCTTTCCAATTCATGCATTTATGGCCTTTGCAATTTATGTGGGAACTATTCTTTGATAGGTGAATGTTTGCATGAACATGTTTCATCTGAGTTTGGACAAAAAATGGTTGATGTTAGGAGATTTAAAAATATAGAATACCCTCTAAAGGATGGAAAGATGGGGAAACGTTTAGAATTGATTACAAAACATAATAGTGTGAATGCATTTATTAGTGAGTTTAAAACTCATATGTTCCAAAATATGTGAAACATTCCCAACATGCCCGATGGCTTGATGGACAGTTTCGTATATGCAAGAACACATTTCTAGTTGGAATAATAGTATCAGTTGTGGATTTTGCAGAAAATTATACTCTAAAACCACAAGAGGAAACTCAATCACAATACTACAACTCAGTGCAAGTGGCCATATTTGTGCACATTATATATAGACATGACCATGACAGTACAGAAGATAACAGAAAATTTTTGAGGGAGTATCATTTCTATGTTAGCGATAATCGATTACACTCTTCAGAGTTTGTCCAACATTGCTTCGAGGTATTTTATGATAATCGTAAGGAAAGAGAAATTGACATGAAACAACATATGATATGGTCAAATAACTGCACTGGACAATTCAAAAATGCAAGAATGTTTTATTGGCTATGCAAAGTTCACAAGATAACCAATGTCCAACATTTATGGAGTTTTTTTGAAGCAGGACATGGTAAGGGGGAACACGATGGAGCCGGTGCCTCTATAAAAAGAGTTCTTGCTAGAGAACAATTGAAATTAGAGGATGCAGTGAAATTCAGAGATGCTCGTGCAGTTGTAGATTGGTGCAATTCAAACTTGTCAAAAGGATCAACTGAAAACTCTACAATTTGACATTTCTTCTAGTTGATAGAGGAAGATAGTATTCCTATTCGACATGATTATAATACCATGATTGGATTAGCTAAATGGCATTCATTTAAGAGTTCTAATTCAAACACATGGACTATATTCACAAGGCAACTTGCTTGCTTTTGTCAGTTTTGTGTTTCCGGAGATTGGGAATTTTGTGAGAATAAAGAATGGGTTGAAGAATGGCAACAAAGATCATTGACACCCATAGATGCAAATGATCTGCATGAAAGAACTGATGAAGATATGGATCAAATGTTTGCATCAAATGACTATGATCGCATTTCAGATCTTATACAACAAGGTAAAATTATTTTTGAAATTTGTTTTGATTTATTAAATAGTACATAAATTTATGAAATCTTACAGTGTATATTTTTATTTTTATTTCTCATTAAATATTAAAATAAAATTGTTTTGTGCACAGGACATGTCTATGCTGTTGTTGCACCAGAGGACAATGAAGAGGGGACAGAGTATTGGTTGGCTCGATGTGTAGAGCCAAAACATAAGCTAACTACTCCTCGAGTAGATGATGATGGTTATGACTATCCAACAGGATCTGTGGTTGTTGTTGGCACTTGGCTACGCAAATATCTAACAAGAAAGAATGGATTGCCCGCATTTGAAGATTATGAATTAGAGAAGAAGATTATACATTACTCGCATTTGGTAGTGGCAACTAATATAAAATTGGATAGATATCGTGGCAGGCCTGCTAATAAACAATTATGGACTCTCTCTATGGAAGAGCACGAGACAATTATAGATGCTTTGCAAAAGAGAGAGGATGCAGATGGTATAACGGAATGAATCTAGTAAAATTTTGTTTCAGGTCTACCACAAGTAGAAGGCATCAATGAAAACAAAGTTATTTAAATAGACTATTTATTTTATTTTAGATATGTCTTCTTGATTACATTTTGTGTACAATATACATAAATCAGAGACTATTGGTCAAATTTATGAATGAGATAATTATGTTTTAATGAAGTTCCATTCATTATATTTGTTAAATGAAACTTTTTAATTTAGAATATGTTATAATTATAAGATAGGTTTCGATACTTAGTTCATGATGTATGCACCTTTAGTTTATCTAATCACAAGAACTATTTAAATGAAATTCCAAAAATAAAATTACAAGTCCACATAATGCCTATAAAGTTGTTTAAGCACAACTTCCATAAATAGAATTTCAAGTCCACATAATATATAAAGTATGCACAAAATTTCAAGTCCACATAATTTCAAGTCAATATATATGATCTAATGTGCACATAATTTCAAGTCCACGTAATATCTAATGGGCACAATACACATAAAGTATGCACATAATATATATGATCTAATCCTATTATGAAACTATCCATATATATAAAGTATGTGTGTGCACGTGTAAACAAATATGTAAAGCCCATAAAATAGTACATATCAGAGCCAAATAAACAGTAAAATTTCAAGTCCACATAATCCATATAATATCTAATCCATATATATGTCTAGATGGTAACATGATGTTCACTCCACATAATATCTAATGTGCAAAAAATATATAAAGTATGCACAAAATATATATGATCTAATCCTATTATGCAACTATCCATATATATAAAGTATGTGCACGTGTAAACAAATGTGTAAAGTCCATAAAAAAGTACATATCAAAGCCAAATAAACAGTAAAATCTAAGTGCTATCATCAATAACATCTCGTGGTCTCTTGTCCCCGGGACGTGGTCCAGATCCACCTGTCTCATGTTGTACAATAAAAAAAAAATATTAAAATATTACTTGAAATTAACTATTAAAAGAATCATTTATCAAATATAGTAGAATTCATAAATTAAGTTACAAACTTACCATATGCTCATCAGATCCTCTAGAAGTATCTCTCTTGTCCCCGGGACATGGTCCAGATCCACTTGTCTCATGCTGTACAATAAAAAAATAATATTAAAATATTACTTGAAATTAACTATTAAAAGAATCATTTATTAAATATAGTAGAATTCGTAAATTAAGTTACAAACTTACCATATGCTCATCAGATCCTCTAGAAGTATCTCTCTTGTCCCCGGGACATGGTCCAGATCCACCTGTCTCATGTTGTACAATAAAAAAATAATATTAAAATATTACTTGAAATTAACTATTAAAAGAATCATTTATCAAATATAGTAGAATTCATAAATTAAGTTACAAACTTACCATATGCTCATCAGATCCTCTAGCAGTATCTCCTCTAGCAGTATCTTGTGCAGTATCAACACCAAATGTAGTGCTAGCTAACTCCTGTACAAGGTCAAATTCAAAGTGTCCAATTAAATCTTAAATTAAGAGTCAAAATAAGATCAAATTAAGTATTACATATTAATACCTCAAAGGATGTCGATGTGCGTTCAAATTGGCTCTGATCAAAATTATGAGGATAACCTATCCTAATGGTAGTGTCCACCTGCATACATGCATTTAATGAAATCATATTTAGTGAACATATATATGTGTACTAAATAATTTCAAGTTAAGTTACAATATTGTAAGAGTTCATATTTAATTTAAGAATTATAAGATACATACCATAGATGGTGTCACAATAGTTAGACCCTCTTCTCGATGTGATGTAGAGGGTCCCTCATGACCTGAATCCTGGAGAAAGAAGCATTCAATGTATCAACATGAAAATTTATATAGTATATGATGATAACATATTAACTTAAAAAGATAGTACAATGTCTAGATAGAAATTTATACTATACCCCATAAGGTGTGCCGAGTTGTGTTCCAGTAGATGCAATATTGACTCTAATATTAGGTGTAGTCCTTATCTACATAACAAAATTTATTTAATGAAGTATTAGATTGTATAAAAAAAGAGATGCACTTAGTTTATACCTATATTTAATGAAGTATAAAAAGATTGACATGTACATGTATATATATCTATACATGGTCAAGATGAACATCCGAGCAAAGAAAATCCATATAAGATGTCATCATACTATCATCTGTTGCATCATGCTCAGCTGGAACTGAAGTAGATCCTGCAGCAGTAGTAGGACCTACACACGTCTCATGACAACTCGAACACATATGTGGCATCCATCGAGGAGTAGATGCCATGTGAGCAGCTTGCTCACTCAGGTTACCTATGAGGGAAGTCAAAGCATCTAATGTCGAAATGAATGATGTATTTTGGACATCTACAGGAATCAATGGAGCAACAAGTGGAACTATGGGTGGATCCGGTAGGGGATTATTACTCTGTGCCCCTAATCTATGTTGTGGCATTCCACGACCAACACCCTGGAATGACTTAATGTCAAAATAATTTGGTTTTTGGTTCATTACAAACTCACAGTATAATTTCTTCAAAAAATAAAAAGGGACCTCATAATTATGATGTGGTGGATAATCAAAAACCATCCACCATCTATCCCAAAAGTATCTAGCCATTTCTGGATGCACACACCACCTAATTGAAATTCTTTTCTGGTTAGGTTGCATTGGTTCTCTTGTTTTTGGGTTGGTAAAATATGGACATAAATGAGCTTTGGTTATTTTCAAATCAGTGATTTGCCTATAAGTTAAACCATCGGCATAAAAATCATGCAACTCTTATCGTCATCTATGAAATTGATCTAATTGAGAATCAACAGATCTAACTAACTCGACAACAGTTTGCATTGATTTTGCAAACTCTACAAGATGGGGTGGCGTGATTTGCTCATTTTGGATAGCAGCAATGTTTTGTTCAATCACTTGTAGGTTTTCATGAATTCATTCTCTTAAACGAATTTCATCCAATCTAGGGGGTTGTTGTGGTGGTGGTGGGGGATTTTCACCTAATAGTTCATCTATGTCAAAGACATCCATGATAACAAAGAACTCCTGCATATATAAAGATATACATGAATTATATACAACTCTATGTCAAAGAAGAATCTATTTTACTGAATTAAAAAAAAACATTTATAAATAGTAACATTTCTATGTTGTTGAATGAGATACACATGAAATATATAATATAATATTGAACTTAAAAAAATATACATGTACATACTATTGAATCTTGAAATATAAAATTTGCGCACAAAACTTAATAAAAACTTTCAATGAAACATCATAAATCTATTATATATTCAATTTAATAAATTCATTTCTTGTAAAATGCATCAACTATTAAAATCAATATAAAATATTTCATACATAAGATCAATAAAGAAGTGAGAAATAAGATGATCCTCCTTCTAGTGTAAGAATATATAGCATGGAAACAATATTACTAAGACAACATAATATTTTGTTAACTTTAACTTAAAGTTATTTTGAAACTAAATTATAATGAGATACAACACAATAATATTAATAAATCTAGAAAAATGCACGCGTGTGTTTGGATGCTCCATATTTCTAGTGTTTTAGTGTACATGATAATTTATTAGAATTCAATTACATAGTTTTGAGATAATTGCCATCAATTCATATTACATTGATTAGGCTTCAGACAATCTTAAAAAAAAACTAATCTCCCATGACTATAAATGACATACTTAAAACATATTATATTCTAAGTGGTTGTCATGTAAAGACAAAACATCAAAACTTTTGAAGAGTTAAGCATATTTCACCATTAAATTTCTCCCATAATCAAATCTACATAAGATTATAATTTACAAAACCTTCAAAAAATATTATTTCCTATAAATCATTTATTATAAAACTCCGCAATCATTTGTTTTCATATATAATCTTTCTATAAAATTTAAGATATCAATTCATACACAAATTATCTTACAAAGTTGAATAAGAAATGAAACTCTTACATAAAAATCAACACAACATGCCAACAATTAAAAACAAAATTAACCTTGCAATATTTACTTTTAAAATAATCAATTTCAACAATATTTTACACATGCATTTATAATTATCAACTACAATATTATTTTGACTAACATTCCAAATAAAATTCCTAACATACTATATGATCCTCATTAATACTCATCCATAATATTTCTTTAACGGATACATCTCCTTCAAATCATCACATTGTAATGCTTTTTATTTTAATAATTGAAAGCTTTAGGGATGCGCTCACGCACAAAGGGGTCCACTATCATACTTGCAAGCACTTAATTATTAAGTCAATGAACAAACTACAACTCAATGAAGCTAAAAAGTGATGCAAGCCTATTTTTAAATATCCCAATTCCTTTCGCTGACCTAATACTTTTAGTGGTAACCATTTTAAAATTTCGTATTAATCAAAGAGAATATTTTAGGGAAAAAATGCAGTGTTGGCACTTTATGAAAATAAAGGTTTTTAAGACTCTAGAGACTTGTTCATCACAATATTTTATTGTTTAATATGCAAAATTTTGAAAGATTTTGATATGTACAGACAAATTAAATTTTTCATATAATTAGAGGTGAAATCAATTTTGAATTCTACCTCAATGATTGAGGGGATCTTACAATTTTGACTTTAAATATAGCTTCATTTATACTCTTTCATAAATAAACTAAAATAGAAGCTATAAAGAATTGCTAAATTCTAGCAATATATGTGTATGCAAGCAAGCATAAAAAATCAATAAAGGACTTAAACTATGAATTTCAAACCATTATGCTATGCATAAGTACCACCTTTAGATCGAGTTAAAGGATAATGTATAAAAGATGAAAGACAATAGTATCTCAGAAAGAAAACTCTTGTTGTAGCTAAAGGTTGATGGCTTCAAGATGGATTTGTGACCAAGATAGGATGTAAGGTGCTTAAATTGGCAACATAACATTGCATTACAAGAGTTCTTGAAAATAGCTCATATAATGATTTATTTATAGTCATGAAGGATAGAGGATTAAAGACTAAGATTGTTTTGAGAGATCAATGGAGTAGATTGATTGAAAGGATTGTGTGCATTAGAAGCTTCCAAGTGGCAACTTATGTTTGGTGCACATGAGGAGTTCATGATCCAAGAAATTTTTGAGGAAAAGGTCTTCTTAGGGGCGTATACACCAAGATGTTGTAAAAAAAGGTAGCCAAATGACCAAAAAAAGATAAACACGAGTGCGTTATTGGGAAATTCATTTAACGCATTTGAGGTCTTTTTTGTAGTGATTTTTTCTTACACTATCCTAGGCTTGTTTACATTATCCTAGGTTCATTAGGATTGTCCTATAATCATTAGGACTATCCTAGGTTCATTAGGATTGTCCCAAGTTCATTATGGCTTTCTTAGGCTCATTAGGACTTTCTTAGGTTCATTAAGGCTGCCCTACATTCATTAGGATCATTTGAGGCTCATTGGGACTATCATATGTTCATTGTGATTGTCCTAGGTTCATTAATTTAATTCGTGTGTTCATTAGGACTATCTCACGTTCTCAAATAGCTTCAACTAATATCTTAAATTAACTATTTAAAAAAAAAAATAGCTCCTTAACAATTTAATATTATATACAATCAAATATGATTTCAACTTCAAACCTTGTGCACCTTTTAAAACCAAAAGATGTTGTTAAAACCATTCTTCTAATATTAGCTTAATCATAACATAATCTAATAAATCTTCCTCAAAATATCTACCAACTTCAAATCCTATATCAAATCTTTTATAATATAAATTACATTCTAGATATACCAATATACTTCTAAAGATATTCAAAATACTTCTTGGGAATTATATTTTTCAAATCTTTCGGATGTATATATAATTAGCACCCCATTTAGAAAACTCATTATCAATCAACATTATAAATCAAGAATATTTTTTATTTTGTATTAATGAATTATATATTTGGCATATTAGCTTCCTTTATGAACCTATGTAAACCAAACTCCAATTTTAGTAACTTATCTAGCTTTGCTCTAAAATTGTGTCCATAATTGATCCTTTTATACCATCACATGACATAATAGGACCATAATAGGACCTTTATGCCATGACATGGCATAAACCTAAGCCTAAACTTTCATATCTAAAATTTGAAGAGTAATGTTAATTACTTTTAAGGTTATACTAATTTAGTGGTAACTTTTGTATTGCCTAATGAGGATTAAGAACAATTTAGGTACATATGTTCGGTTTTATTTCATTTTCATTTTTGAATGTTTTTGTTTTTGTTTCCATTTCATTTTCGGTTTTTTGTTTGTGTCGATTTCGTTTTGTTAATTATCTAGGTTTGGTTTTGGTTTCTAAATTTGTTGATTACGGTTTAGGGTTAACTGTTCAAAAATATTTTAGATCAAAATCAAGAATTTACAAATATAAAAAATAATTTATTTATATGCTACTATAAAAGAAAACTAAAATAATAAAAAAAAAACTAAATAATACACAAAAAAACAAGAAAATTATACAAGAAAATTATGAAATGTGAAAATAGATGACTGAATGTGTACCTAGGATAGTGGTGGAGGCTTGAAGTGGAAACCACAGCATGGGGGCCCATTTTTTATCTCTTCTTGTCAACTCACTGTCACGGTGAAAATGAAAAATTGTCCAAAAAAATGGTAAAAATAGAATTTCAAAACGGGGGCCCGTTTTGTTACAAAACGGGGGCCCGTTTTGTTACAAAACGGGGGCCCGTTTTGTTACAAAACGGGGGCCCATTTTATTTAGCTTCGGCACCCCGTGACCTTTCGGCTCAGGAGGCTGAACCATTAACGGGCCCCCGTTTTTTAGAATGGGCCCTTGTTTTTTGAAAATGGGGGCCTGTTTTGCGGAGCGTGTTTTCCAATGCACAAACTTCCACGAATTTGTGACTCATTAGCTTGCACATACCCAGTTAAGTTGGTATTAGGTGGTTGTGGCATGCAATTATATACACTTCCTCTCTTATATTGAGATTGTATTGTGTTTTATGATAGATGTTTGGTGTTGATGTTGATATGATTTTTAGACCATGAACATTTATCTTTCCCATATATATGGATTATAGACCTTAGATGATGTATGATACATTAGTTATGACTAAATTTGAGAACTTATTCTAAGAGTATGTAGGAAGGCGTGTATGTGTAGGATGTTTTATTAGATGTATATTTTCATCTTAATGGTATATATAGATGTTATGGAAGTGTTTTTATGTTAGCGAAGTGTAAGTTAAGATGTTTTCTACATTATGATATATATACTTTTGGATAAGGACTTCAGTAGAAAACTTTTGTCCTGCAAGAATGCTTGTTGGAATGATGATTTCTAGAAGATGAATGAGAGAATTAGTATGCTAAACATAGCTATTGAAAGATGATGTATTTTGTTGTAACTCTTATGTAGCATACTGATTTCAAGTAGTTGAGGAATGTGAAAGGAAAATTTGTTGAATACTACCTTACTTGAGTTAGAAAAGGAAGAGATTAATTGTGTTAAAATAGTTTAATTGGATGGTGATTTCTATTCATTAGTAGATTAATTATGTGGATTGCATTTTCTTAAAGAAAAGACAAGATTTAGTATTATTTAATATAATTATTATGATTAACATGTTCATGTTTTCCCATCTTATCCTTGCAACTTCCAAGACTAAGTCGAGCCCTAGGGGGGAGGATGTAATGCCCCTCTAGGAAACATTCTTATGATAGTTATGTTAGATGCTAATGAATCTCATGTGTGCGTTTGGCTTCCTTATTGATGATTGAATTCCTCTTTATTGATATATTTTATGATATTATTTAATACGTTATGCTTCTGGATGTGATTTACTATATTGGAATATGATGATTAGATGTTAGATTTTATTTATGTCTGCTAACCCATGGACTGTCATGTGCTTAACTTATGAGATGTATCATGTGTGGATTTTATGTTATGTGCTTGATTCTATATGGGGTGAGAGGGTATGATATTTCGTCACTCACTTTGGAGAGATACAAAATGTCACAATTCGCCTTCACCGGTGTGCATGTAATTGTAATTGTTGGTTATATGTATGGTTTTTGTATATGTGATTTTCTTGGTTATGTAACCTTGTAAGTACAAGGCATCGACTCCACTTGGTTCTTAGGTCTGAGTGTGCCTACATAATCCTGATGAAATTTGTGGGAGATAGCCTAAGGTTTGATGTTCATATCCTTATCCTTTCTCAGTAATAAAGTAGTGTCCTTTGTTTAGTGTCAACCTAATCGCATTGCCACTTACACAAAAATATGATACCCTTGATATGTTTTGTATGTGTCTTTGTTGGTGTTCATCTGGGTTTGATTGTTTTACTATGTTGGTCAAATTTTATATGTGTGTGTGTGTGTGTGTGTGTGTGTGTGTGTGTGTGTGTGTGTGTGTGTGTGTGTGTGTGTGTGTGTATGTATGTATATGTATAGATATGTATATATATGTATATGTATATATGTATATATATCTATCTTTAGATATACATATACATATATATGTATATAGATATACATATACATATATATGTATATAGATATACATATATATATATATACATATATATATACATATATATATATACATACATACATATATATATATATATATGCATATTTATGTATATACATATGCATATTTATGTATATACATATATATCTATATACATGTATAGATATACACATATATACACATGCATATATATACATATATAGATATATGCATATATACATATACATATACATATATATGTATATGTATATCTATATCTATATGTATGTATGTATATATATGTATATATGTGTGTGTGTGTGTGGGGGGGGGGTTTTGTGTGAGGTAGTAAAAATACATTTATATTTATTAATAAATTAATTTAATATTAGTGCATTATTAAATAAATTAAATAAATTTTTTATTGGTTAATAAATTAAATTCTTATTTGTAAGTTGGAATAAATAAATTTAATGAAATTTAAATTAATCTAATTAAAATTTAACAAATGTTATATTTGGAACTATTTTGAAGTTTTGAGTTTTTTTTTTGGGGGGGGGGTTCAATTCCGTGTGAAGTAGTTGGGATGAAATTTTTTATAATTCTAAAAAATTTCTAGAGGAGGAGAGGTTCTCTTTTTTCTATGGCTTTTTGGGGAAAAGTTTTGAAACATATACAAGGAAGGGTTTTGAACAAATTTTTGGATTTTTTGGGGGGGGGGTTTGTGTTGGCCAGTGATTTGCTGAATTTTGGATTGTGAAGCTATGGATTTTCACAATTCAAGGGTTGCCTCTGCATTGGTCTTCCAGGATTGCATATGGAGGTAGAAATTAAACCCCTTTTTATTGTGACTTTCCTTAGACGTTTTGTAAAGAAAATTAAATTAAATTTTCTTTTAAAGTTAGAAAAAATTAGATAAATTCTATATGTCTTTGTTTTCTAAATATTATGGGGTGATACTTTTTGGGTTTGCATTGGAATTTTTATTTTGTGTTTAATTTCGTGTCTGGGAAATTTTAATTGAATAATTTTGTGTATAAACTTGAGTCGGGGTTTTAAAATTTATAAATTTCTATTCCAATTAGTTGTCTGGCAAATTTTTAAATCTTTAGATTGTATGTATTAAATTTTGATTATTAAATTTTGGTTATGGATTTGATGTCCATGAATATTTAAATTTATAATTTATAATTATCAAATTTTCTATCATATTTACTTGACCTCTATTAAATTTTATTTACAGACCTTTAGTTATTGTATTTTGTTTAAAATTAAAGTGTGTCAATAGATATGTGTGTGTGCACGCACACGCATGCACGTGTTTACATGTGTTATTTGTTTTTTGGGCATGGGAAGCCACACCCATGTTGTGGGAGGAATCTACTCATAGTCGTAGGGGCTCTCCCACACTATTGGGAGGTAAGCCTCTTGCATGTTGTGAAGCACGGGTGGGAGGGGGAGGCGGGGTTTTACTTCCCATAGTCGCAGGGAGATACTTCCACCCCCATAGTCTGCAGATTGCGGACTTAAAATAGTGAACTGTCGACTTCGTTTTATTTTTATTTTTAATTTTGTGTGTGTGTGTGTGTGTGTGTGTGTAGAGAGAGAGAGAGAGAGAGAGAGAGAGAGAGAGAGAGCTTTTCCGATTTAATATGATGAAAACTTTTAAATATTCCGTTATTGGATTTTTTGGTTGAAAATATCTATTTGGAGAATTATATTCGAATAATGTTTCTAATGGCAATGTGTGTGCTTTAGTGTTTTAAATTTATTTCTTAAAATAAGTTTATGACTTTAATTAAAATAAACTTGTATTATTTTTTATGAGGATGCTATAGTTATGATGTTTTTTTTTATGTCAGCACTTGTCATTTCCCATCAGTGGTTCTATAAACATGAGTTGTCTAGTATTATTCATCTTGGTTCCTCTTGTGTGCTATACCTGAGTAGAGGATGAATGTGGTTTAGCATAATAGTGTCTTTTGTATTGGAGCTTTTGAGAAGTTACTTTGCCAAATCTACTTTATGCCTTTGATGTTAATATTATTAACTTTAGAATTGTTTTGATGTTTAATTAAGTCAAAATATTGACCTGTAATGGTTTAGTAACCTAAACCATTGGGTGTCAGGGTTTTCTACCTTGTATTTTGTCTTGGTTCGAATGTCTTTTTGGGGCTCTAGAGATTGGTCCTCGAGCCTAGTATTATGTTCATTTTTTTGTGTGGGCTTTACTTATGAAATATGGCTATGGTGGCTTATCAGTCTCTCGCTATTATAACATTTCCCTCCTTTGGGATTGAGCCATGTTGTGCTCCCTATTGGAAGCTATTGTATTTCATGTTTATGTGGTTCATATGTAATGTTGTTCAAGTTTTTGTTGGATCTCATTATATAATTAATTGATGGTGTTTCACATGTTGCATTGGGTTTGATTTGAGTAGACTTAGTGTCATGAGTGGGAGTGGCTTCCATGTGGGGGTCGAGGCCCAAAGTGGTTGCCAGGATAACCCATTGGAATTTTTTCTTAATAAGTGATAACCTAATTAATGAATTAGGGGGGAGAGGTTGCGGGGAGGTGGGTAGTTAAACACATTAAATAAGATTAAGTCTATCCCACTCATCAATTGAGTGCTCATTTAGGCTCAAGATGAGGTGGGAAGGCCTGTATGATCAACTACCTTTTCCTCTTGAAAGGTATGTTGGTTCCACATGGGACTTGAATGGGGTTCAGGGGTCAGGAGAGGTTGCTAGGATAACCCAAGATGGGGCTCTCAGCCTAGATGGAGACCTACCAGGATAATCCATATCAAGAAATGCGATGACACTCTCCCCTTATGAGCACTAGTGTCTTGCCCCTGTGTTTTTAGTCTCTGGAGAATTCTTGTTTTGAGTTTCATTTATGTTTATCTTGATTGTGACTTTACCTAGTGGAAGTGTATTCAGGCCATGTGTTGATTATTCTTGTTTATGAGCTTGAGGGCCTTATGTCTATCTCCTAGCATGGGGCGTGGTCCTTCAAGTTCCATATAGTCGGGTGGTAGTTGCCTTCTTCCATCACAGGTTTTGGGACCTATCTAGGTGTGGATTGCCTTCATTCCTATGCCAGATTACTACTCTTGGATTTGGTGAACTCAGTTAGTCAGATGGATATTTTGTGCATTTATTATGTTGTTCTTATGTTTAGCATATGTAAATATGTATGGGCATGCCCACGTGGCTAATGATGTAATAATAATGTAACCATGATGTATGATATAATCATGATGCAAGTGATATGAGGTTTATATGATAGGTTTGTATGTTAGTAAATGGAAACATTGATCTTGAGATTAAATATATTCAAGTTCATTATTCCTTACTTTGTATGCTATAATAAACTGTCATTATTGGATTTCAATGAAAGTAGCTTTAGAAAATATTTATATTATGCAATGCAAATGTATGGTTCCATTATTTTCTTTAATGGATTACTTTAGTTTTTATTTTAGAATATGCTCTTATATGTACCAATGTTATATTTCGTTAGTATTAATTCCTCAAATGTAATATGTTAGATTAGTAACAATGTTGAGAAACCCTAGGGGAGGAGTTAGTAATAGTTGTCCTCTGCTTGTGCAAATTGATTTAATGTCGTCATTTTAATTGTTGAAACTTTCATTTAATAGTTTGTGGAAAAAATATTTCACTCTTTTTGGAAATTATAGCTTATTCCTCTAGGGTTTCTTGGCAGGTTGTTAGAATACTGTATATCAATTCTATAAACATGATCAAGCCCTTTTAAAAATTCACATAGTCAAAGTTTAATCATAAACTAACTACCTAAATAATCTAAATCAAGCAACCCAACTTGAAGTACCATCAAATATAAATCATTTATGTTTATCTATAGGTGGGCCTCACAGTTGATAAGGCAAATCATATTTGGGGTTTTCTAAAGGATATCTTCTCATAGTTTAAGAAATTAGAGGCATTTGTAGAAGGAAATGTTATATGGTTTTATTTTGTAGGTTCTCTCTTAATGGTCTTATGTTGTGTTAACATGAGATTGGAGCTAAGATTTGTGTGGAGTCATTGTGATCACTATGTTTATGGTAATTTGTTATTATTGTACTTAAGCAATTTTCGTAAAAATAATGGATGCTCTTTAATCCCATCCATTTTTTAGTGTGCCATGAACTTGGAATAACTATGGATACCAATGACATGGAATTTATGTTGCAATAATTAGGTTTGCAAGTTTTTTACGTCATTATGGACATTTATTGGTATTATGTCATGTCTCTGCGTATCAACCACTTCTTACCTACCTTTTACCAAGAAAGAAAAAATAAATAAATAATAAGAGAACTAAATATTGAGGGCCAACTCCTACACCCTTACTAGCCAACCATAGGGAGCATTAATTAATTTATTAAGAGCATAAATGATGTTAATAATACCAAGGGTTATGATTATTAAAAGTAGAAATTAATATGAAGTCAACAATTTCATTAACATACAAAGACAAAAGTTATTAATAATAAAAGAACATAAGTATAGATAATCATTGTGGATACTTTATTAATGGCAAGGAAGAGAACGATTTGTTTTGGGAGGATGTTACCCCAAGTATAGTCATGTCTCTGCCAATAATCATGGCCCTCACCCCATATTAAATAGTGGGTTCTTTCCTTGCAAAAATGCATTGAAAAGGAGGAAAGGTTGAGTCAATGTATGCCAGTGATTTATATCTGGCTGCCAATAGTATGCTGATAATAAGTGCTATACTGTTAATATTTCTTTTTGAGAATATTATAATGAAGTTATCTATATATATAATGTTTTGATCATAAAAATAGTAATATTATATTATAAAATTAGAAAGAACTCTTAAATAAAGATTAAAGAAAATATGTATATACCATTTATTCTTGCTATTATTTTTAGTACTCAAGAAGATGGGATTGAGTTTCTTCCAAGAGGAGCAGTCTAAATCTAACCAATAGGATGATTCCCAATATAGGGTAAGGATCATCGTCCCATAAACTTCGAGGGAGCCTACTGAGTTTAGTATCTAAGTGCTTGGCAACATAGACATCTCCTTGTTCCTTAGAATTGGAGTAGTAACAAAGATTGAACTTTTTGAATTAACAATTATGGATGATAAATTAATTATCTAATATGATAGAATTAATTGTCTAGTATGGTGGAATGATAATTTATTCATAAATAATTAAAAATTTATTTAAAACTATGGAATATCATAGATTTGATTTATGTTAAGGAAAGAGCTAAGAATAGAGTTGTCTCCTAGTTAATTTATTTTAATTTATAAGTGTATTGAAATAAATTAATTACTGTTAAATAACAAGCCTTAACTTACTAGGGGACATCACATATTACATGAAATTGATGATATTTTATATACCTTCAATGTGAGTGCTACTAGTGGATCTTTCCATTGACCAATTTTTAAGATTTTATATTACCCATGCATTAGGGTTTCTAAGTGGTGTATGTGTTCCTTTGTTGGGTGTTCTCATTATACTATGGTATTGGGGATTGCCATGTCCAAGTCTATTCTAGCTATGATGATTATCTCTTGGAAAATACTCATTCCTATTGCTACCATTGGATCTGATGTTTAATTTTGAATATCAATTTGAGGAATGTTTATACTTCTATATGACACTTAGTGTGGAATCTCTTTTGGATATGATCTTATCTTTTGTTCATTTGTATGATGGAGGATTTGAGAGTTATTTATTTTAGATAGTGGTCACATTGATTATTGTGGTAGGTATCTCGATGGAGGGCATGAAGCACTTAGATGTCTTAATGGTGGATTTTAAGTATAGAGATTTTTCTATCGATGTTTTAATTTACATTATCTACCCCTTATTTAATTTATACAATAATTCAGAGAATGTAGGAAAAATTTGTATTGTTAACCTTGCATAATGCTTATAATATAGAACTAATATTTATTTATGGCACACGTAAAAAATTTTGAGATGCATGTGTCATATTGGTTAGGTATTATTGGGCCCACTTTGCATGTTTCTTGTATCATTGGGATAGATATTTAATGTGAATTATACATTGGAAAAAAAATATAACCAACTAGCAAATGAAAGAGACATAGATTTGCAATCTTGTGGTATTAGGCACATATTTTTTTGTAACACCACTTGGAGATATTGTGTAAGCTTGGTTATTAATATAAAGCACATGAGTAGTTGTTGATTACACATCAATTGTCATTTGCATGTGTGAGGAGAAAAATCATAGATTGAGATGTGTTATTAAATTATTCTACAAATATTTTGTAATTTTTAATTATAGATTGGGATGTACATTTACATGATTATCAATTTCATGTTCACAAGACAATTAAGGATTTTAATGTTTCAAAAGCCATCCATGAAGACTCTACAAACCTATTGTAATATTTCTTCATAAGATAATACATTGAATGTGTACAATTTTTTTTTGAGAGTCTTGATGGTGTGTTTGTTTGTTATTATGCATTCTATATTTTGAAAATTGTTTGTATATTTTTTCTCTTGGGGTTATATGGAAATGAGTTATTATTGATATAATTTTTCTAAAAATTGAGAATCACTAAGTGCTTTGATATATATAAGATTTTTTGATGTGGCATTTGCCTCCGAGATTTTGATGACACAAACAAACCACAAAAGTAAAAGCATAATTGAAGATTCCAAATATATATCATTGAAAAATAGCATGCATTACAATGAACAAGATATATAATCTATGATAGATGTAGGTATATGTAAGATACAACAACACCAAAACATGAATTTACAACCAACATAGGATGATAGGAGATGGAGTCACATGTGTGGTACATCTCCACAAGTTAGAAAAGTACATACTACATCCATTAATAGATGGCTATTTATTTCCAAGGGAGATATAAGTTACCCAAGTAAAAGTAAGCTTATCCTAGGTGCACACAAATACAATAAAGTAATTAACTAAATGCGTGAATATGTGTATGTGTATGTGTATGTTTATGTGTATGTTTATGTGTATGCGTATGCATATGCGTATGCGTATGCGTATGCGTATGCGTATGTGTGTATGTATGTATATGTATATATAGATATTGTTATGTATGTATATATGTGTATATACATAAATATATATATATATATGTATACATACATATATGTATATGTATGTATGTATATATAGATATTTTAATATATTTATATATTTGAATATATATGTATACGTATCTATATATATACATACATACATATACATATAGGTAGGTATGTACGTATGTATAAATACACACACACACATTACAAAAATATTTATGAAAACATGATGGTAGAATTATCAAAGCACATCAATCTAGGTCCATTACATGCTTGCTTATTGTCTTTGAATCTTCACTTAAAGCTGTAAAATTATTTCATCTATGAATATAAACTAGAAGAATGTGAACCTTGTAATTCAATAGTTTCCCTAAAGGTATTTCTAAATGTCCTTACACAACATTTAATAAAAAAAGAAGATAAATGAAAGGAAAGTTCAAAACTTTGAGAATTGTGTTAGATCATTCTTGTGAATCAAATTAGGTCCACATTCATGGAGATGATCTCCATAATCATAGGTGTGATCCCACATAACACAAAATTTTATTTCTTAAGTTAACAACTTAAACCAAACAAATAAGAATCTTGACAAGTGGACCTTTGGCATCTCGATGAATATTTTTTTTATATATATAAAAAATAGAGAGATCAAAAAAGAGAGTACAACCAATGAGAGCCTGAAAGGAGGCCTCACATCAAAGTAGCAGTAGTACTATTACAAAGAGGAAAGCTCAGATACATCGAAAGTGAAAAATAGGGAACAAAAGAGCTAGAGCAGAAGATCAAGGTGGATGTCCACCCAAGCGGACCAACCAAGAGGGCCCTCCATCCAAATAGTAGTTTTCTGATCCTGATTCTAGGACAACATCAAAATCTGCTCCTGTTTAGTGTTGTGGTTCTTTCTGATAGCCTGGCTCAGCTTCCGGCAAGTATGCTCGAACACCCGTAAGTTGTCCAGAGTCCTTCTCCATTGGAATCCATAATTGAGCTCGTAGAAGAAAAGGGTAGCTTGAACCTGGAGGAAGATTTTAAAACGAGTGAGTTTATGAAAAAACTCAATAAGACCCCTTGGCTTACCTTGGTACTTTTCCTCATTCCTGCACTTCCAAATCTACCAAAAAATGTTAGAAGACAGCATATTCCAGAAGAAGTTAGCATCCTTACTAAGCCCTTTAATGTGACCCGTAACAATTTCAATAATAGTCACATTAAAGGGATAGTAAATACCAAAAAAATTCCAAATTTCTTTAGCAAATAGGCAATCAAAAAAGATATGTCTACCAGTATCCGGCAGCCTGAAAATATTACATAAATCAGTATGATAATTTCTTTTAATAGGAAGTCTATCAATTAACAAGAGCCATTTAAAACATTGGATCTTGGGCTCAGCAGGACTTTTCCAAATATAATTCAGCATTTTTTTCCACATTTTAACATCAAAAGAATATTACCAGAATCTATTCAAATGAGCAATAATATCCTCATTATGATTAATGATTTTATAAATGTTTTTAGCTTTAAGTTGGTCTAAGACAGTACCATCAAGCCATTTACATTTAAGAAATCTATGAGAATCCACATCGCAAGCCGAAGGGAGGTCTTTACAGGCTTCCACAATTAAGTTATAAGTCTTCTTTTGAGACTGAGGTAAGTTAAAGTTACTCTTCAGCTCATCCCAAGGAATAAGCAGATCATGTTCGAAAATATCAAAAAATTGAGTGATACCAACTCTAGCCCAAGACTTGGTCGAGCAACCCTGGTAGAGGGCTAAGGGTTTATTGTTCCTACTCAAGTTCCACCAAATGGACCTTTCACCATAAAGTTGATGATCACTATGAAAATCCTTATTGGTGAGAAACTTTCAGACATGGTCCCAGGCACGCCAGATAGACTTAAAGACAGCAGAACCTTGAACCATAACCAGAAATTTACCACAAATAAGGTCACAAAAAGGGAGGTTCTTCCAGGACTTAGCCTCCTTGGGAAAACCTCTCTCAATGTTATGTCTAACAAGCACTTTCCAAGGAGAGTCACCTTCCAATGACTGAAAGATCCATTTAGCGGCAAGAGCAATACCTTGAAGCTTAAGATCTTTTAACCCCAGACCACCCAAGGACTTATCAGAGTGACACCACTCCCAATTCACAGCATGAAACTTTTTCTTTCCCTTGCCATCAGACCAAAGGAAATGCCTGATGGCTTTTTGAATTTCAAGAATTTGGCAATTGCTAAACAGCCAGGCAGAAGAGTAGTAAATGTTGTATGAGGATAAAAAAAAATTGACAAACTTGAATTCTGCCAGCAAGGGATAAGGATCTATTGTACCATTTATTAAGCTTATTATCAATCTTGGTCCTAACCCAAACCCACATGTCCTTAATAGAAGGAACAACAGAGTAAGGAATACCAAGATACTTAACAATATTCTTGGGACCTCCCCATTGAAAATTATGCTGAAGAAACCAATTAGGAGGCTGATCATCCCAACCTAAACGGATGGACTTAGCTTGGGAGACCCTAGCACCAGAGATAGAACAAAATAAATCCAACTTAACTTGAAGATTCTTGAAGTTATTATCAGAGAGCTCAAGAAAGACAGCAGTGTCATCAGCAAAATGACTATTAATAAGCTCATCATCATTGGGAAGCAATAATCCCCTAACTTCCGGAGACAAGGTATTATCTCTCAGAATATAGAACAAAGCTTCAGTCGTAATGACAAAGAGAGCAGGGGCCAAAGGACAACCCTGCTGGATAGACCTACTAAGAGGGAAAGGGTCTGAAATAGAACCATTAATCTCAACCTGGGCACAGGCATCTTTGAACAAGGTTTGAACAGCATTACAAAAATATGGCAGAAAGCCAAAAGACTGCAACATCATAATGATAAAATTCCACTCAACCCTATCATAAGCTTTCTCAAAATCAAGGAAGAGAAGAGCAACGTTCTGATGAGAACATTTGGCCCAATCCATGGCTTCCCAAGCAGTAATGAGGTTTTCCAGAATGTACCTACCTTTGATGAAACCCGTTTGAGTAATGCTAACAAATTTAGGGAGAATATGAACCAGTCTAGTGGCTAAAACTTTAGCTAAAATTTTATAAGACACATTAAGGAGCGTAATAGGTCTCCAGTTCTTGATAAGAGACTTGTCCCCATCTTTAGGGAGAAGTTTAATAATACCACGGTTGATCTCAGGGCTGAGAGAACCAATGTTAATGGCCTCATTATACAAATCAAATAAATCCTTACTGATCCAATTAATATTAGCCTTGTAAAACTCACTAGAGAGCCCATCAGTCCCAAGGGCCTTATCATCCTTGAGGGCTTTAATAGCCCTTTCGATCTCAGTAATAGATAAGGGAGTAGATAAAGACATAATATCCTCAGCATCCAGCTTGGCAGGAATAAAAGGCCTACATTTGAGTCTAAGCTCAGCAACCTCCATGGAATCTTCAGTAGAAAAAAGCTTACTATAATAATCAGCAAAGGCCAAGGATATGCAATTAGGATCAGAGATCTCCTGTTGGTCAATAATCAGCTTATCAATTGACTCTTTAACTTGTTTGTGCTTAAGATAATTAAAAAAGAATTTGGAAGCCTAATCACCGTGTTGGAGCCAGTTAATCCTAGATCTAATTTTAGCTCCTTGAACTTTAGTCTGTTGGTTTTTACTGAGGGTATCTTTAATGGCAACCAGCTGGTTTAAGAGAACCAAATTAGAGGGGTCAGCCTGTACTTTGCACTCAGCAGTTTGAAGATTAACGTGTAGCAACTTTTCAGAGAATCTATAATCTTTCGCACGCTTTTGACCAATGGTTTGGAGCAAAGATTTCCAGGCCAAAAGATTAGCTTTCCACTTGTCAACCATGGAATACTCCTTCATATTCCAACAATTTATGTTTCTAATGATATGCAAGGCACAGAGGACATCTTCATCTTGCAGGAGCTTGGCATTGAGGAAGAATTTAACACAAGGAGGATTGTGACGAGTGGGTTTAGGGTTGATACTAACACGGGTGAAGATAGGGTGGTGATCTGAGAGAGTGGTGGCAGAGACCAAGACAATGTTACCATTGATATCAGGAATAAAGGAGAAGAAATCCTTATTGCCATAAAAGCGATCCAGTCTGGACTAAATCCTTGACTGACCTTGCTGAAAATTACACCAAGTATGCCAGATACCAGGATGAGAATCTTTATTATTAGCAAGCGGATCAAACAAATTCTTAGTATTAATGAAGTTAGACCAATGCAGATTTTCATAGTCCTTCCACTTGAAGGGGTTACCACCAATTTTATTAGTTTGGGACTCAACCATGTTGAAGTCGCCACCAAAAAACCAGGGGATATCAGGGAGAGCAGATAACCAATTCCATAGAGTAATTCTACCTTTAGTGTCATTAGGCACATAAATAGAGCAAAAACCAACGGATTTATTATTAATAGTCATAGTAAACCAGACAACCCTTTGACAAGGGGAAATTCCATTACCAGATATGATAGACCCCCATTTTGGGTTAACAAGGATAGCAATTCCACCTTTACCCCTGCTGTGATTAGAGTGGAATTTAAGAGCATCTTTCCAAATGAAGTTCAAACTGGAATCAAGCATAAAACCAGTAGATTTGATCTCTTGCATCATAAAAATATCAACAGAATTGAAAGAATTAAACACATGCTTAACAATTTGCTTTCTATTAGGAGACTCGAGTCCCCTGACATTCCAAGACAGGCAATTCATTGGGGCACATTAAATGGGGTTTGAGACGCATTTTCAATAGTCATGCAAGGACTATTGGGATTGGTCTCAGGGGACTTATAAGCAGGGTTATTTTTGGAACCTAGTGGCCTCTCACGCCTTTTGGTGGGGACGACATCTAACCTGGGAGCCTCATTAATATCATTCAGCTCCATGTCCATCTTAAAACCAATCTGAGACGACCCACTAGCAGGGATAATCTCAAAAACATAATCATCCTCAATTTCCTTAAAGATTGTTGGTGAAGGCTTTGACTGATTCACAACGGGATTAACAGAGTCAAAAGAATGGCCAGGAAAGTTAATCATGTCAACAATTGGAGGGAGGTTCGAAGTGGGAGGCGAACTGGGGGTATTATTTAGGTTTTTGGTTTTGGGGTTCCCTGATGAATTCCCTTTTCTTTTTTTCCGGTTTCTCACCAGGGTAAATCCATCTTCGAGCTCAGGTCCCGAATTAGCCTCTGGAGGGGGCGAGAGATTCAAATTAAGAGCGGAAGTATTCTGGGAGGAACCAGACAGATTAGGGGTTTCCTTAACATGGCGGCCTTCGGAAGTGGAAGCAACAGTAGGGTTAACTGACAGAGGGGGGTTAGGCTGAGCATTCATATTATTGGCAGATTTAGCAGAGGTTTTCACTAGGATGGGACAATCTTTCCTTCAATGACCCTCCTTCCTACATAAAAAACAGGCATTTAAACCCCCCAGTATTTCAATAGGGCAAGCATAATTATCATTAATCACGTTAATGTTAATTTCAGTGGGAATTTCTTTGCCAAGGAGAAGTGAAATAAGGACCTTGGCATCCATGTGTGGGACTAATCTAACAGTTTCATCCATTCTGATAATTTTGCCCAGATTTTCCAAGAGTTGGGGCAAGAAACGCCAGAGAAAGGGCGAAATGTTTTTAACAAGGATCCACCTGGGGGCCAAAAGGGAAAGGACTTCCTCATGGACGACATCAGGGGTCCAAGCTAAAGCATGGAAGGATGTGGAACCAACCGACCAGTATTTCTTTTTTAAGACCTCTTGTTGGGCTTCATGATTAGCGAAAAAAACAACAAACAATCCCTTTTGAATCTGTCTGCAGAAAGAAATTTGAAATCCTAGTTTAACATTCCAAAAATTGTGAAACCAATCATCCAAAAATTTACGCGGAGGACATTTTTCCACTTCAACAGCAGCAAAGAATATTGCAGTATCTTTAAGCCTACCTTTTTCCTTAACAATTTCGGCAAGCATTTCAGAGTTAGGAATTAAGGAAAACGGAGCCGAGGGAACCCGAGGGTTCTTACCGTTCTGGGCGACCTCATCGCTATCAACAATAAAAAACCTAGCCTGCTCATTAATACTTCCTGCAGAATTAGTGACCGCCTCCGAAAATGATTTAGCTTTGAGAGATTTGTGAGCGGATGAGCTGGGATCTCCATTAAACCTAGTTGATGTGTTCACCGAAGAGGGAGGTACTGGGGTCTGTGAAGCATTAAGAGAGGCCTCTGCACTAAATGCAGCATTAACGAGAGGAATGGTAGAGGGAATACCACCTGTGCAGGCCGTACGCGCGGGGACATCCAGGTGTCCACCGCCGTTGGCCTCTTTACTTACCGACGCCACCCTTCCGACAGCAGCAAGCACCACTCAATGACAACAGCGAAAAACCGAGCGAAAGATCTACATTTAAATATCCATACATTTATTTGATTTGATTTCTATAGTTACTTTTTTACTTTTATTTATATTTATAACAATTATCATCCCTAATTAAAATTAATCTACATTAAACATACTTAATTAAACATATTTATTTAATTAACAAAAAGTACTTAATCATATAAGTTTAAAAACTTACATAAATTTATCTCTATTTTATATTTGATGAATATGTGTCTAGATTATCATTTATAAAATAATATTTATACATATAAAAAAAGTGCATGCATATAAAATCACACCCCTAGAATTGATATAGAGTTATAGCCAAAAGCATAAAACATATAAATAAATACAAAGTCACTAGAAGACTAAAACAATAGAAGGAAATGGCTATCTAGCCTTTAGAATGCACCATGCATCTATTATAATGTATTTATAATATAGAAGGGATAATAATGTATTGATGCATTCTAGAAGCTAAATGATCATTTATGAATAAGAACTTGGTCATTTGACTTTCCCGTACATCAATAGAATCCAAAATAATAGAATAGACACAGATTATTCTATTTCTTTTTATTCTTACATTTTAAAGATTGAAAAAATAGAATCCTACACTATTCATCAACGTATTGGTACCAAACTGACTGAAAGATGCTCAAATATTAGATTCTAATGCGCCACCTCCTAATTACCGAGGGTACTTCTGCTTATTTCAAGGAAAAAATTTAGATTTTGCAATTAACTTAGAAGATGAGGAACTGGGTTTAAAATTCAGCTTTGGATAGATTTTGCAATGAAGTGAAATGTGGTTTCATGGTCTGCAATGATTGCAGGATATTCACAAAATGTATTTGTTGAAAAGGCCTTACAAGCTTTTAAGCAAATGCAAGTGGTTGGTGTAAAGCCAAACTCCTCACCTTTGCCAACATTCCCCTAACTTGTGCTCAAATCGGAGCTTTGGAACTGGGTACAGTTGTCCATCAAAACGTAATTAAAAGTGGAATACGTTTAGATGTTATAGATGGAAGTGCGCTGGTCGACATGTATTTAAAATGGGTGAGCTGTTTGACAAAATGCCTCAAAGAAATGTAGTCTCATGGACTGTGATGATTGCAAGATATGCACAAATTGGACTTCTACAAAAGGCCTTATAAACTCTTAAGCAAATGCAGCTAGCAGGTGTAAAGCCAGACTCGACAACCTTTTCCAGCCTCCTCCCAGCGTGTGCCAAAATGGGAGCTTTAGAACAGGGTATGAACCTCCATCAAGACATAATTGAAAGAGGATTGTGGTCAGATGTCTCAGTTGCCAACGCCCTTATAGACATGTATGCAAAATTTGGAAGGATACACAAGTCATCTGAAATATTTGACAAAATACTTCAAAGGGACATGGTCGCGTGGAATTCAATGATTGGAGGATATGCACAAAATGGGTTTTTTGAAAAGGCTATGGAAACCTTTAATCAAATGCTATTGGCCGATATAATGCCAGACTTCACAACCTTTGCCAGCATCCTACCAGCCTGTCCAAAAATGGAAGCTTTACAACTGGGAATGAACCTTTATCAAAGCATAATCAAAAGTGGATTTCTGTCAGGCCTCGTAACTGCAAATGCCTTGATAGACATGTATGCAAAGTGTTTAACAGACTGCCTCAAAGAGATGCCATCTCATGGAACGCCATGGTTGCGGGATATGCACAAAATGGGGTATTTGAAAAGGCTTTGGAAACATTTAAGAAAATGTTGTTGGCAGATGTAAAGCTAAACTCCACAACCTTTGCCAGCATCCTACCAGCCTGCACAAAAATAGGAGCTTTAAAGCAGAGTATGGGCATACATCAATTCATAATCAAAAGCGGATTTTCTTCAGATGTTGTAGTGACCAATGCCTTGATAGACGTGTATGCAAAATGTGGAAACATACACGGGGTACGTGAAGAGTTTGACAAAATGCTTGAAAAAGATGTCATCTCATGGAATGCCCTGGTTTTAGGATATGCACAAAATGGATTTTGCAATGATGCTCTCAAACTCTTTGAACAAATGCAGCACTTTGGAACACACCCTGGCCATGTAAGCTTCGCTTGTGTTTTGTTTGCATGCAGCCATGCAGGTTTAGTGGATGAGGACTGTAAATACTTCAATAGTATGAGTGACTCTTACTACATTATACCTAAAACAAATCACTATGTGTGCATACTGCATGGTCGACCTTCTTAGCCCAGCTGGCTATCTTGAGGAAACTCTAAATTCTATCATCAAAATGTTAGTTAAATCTGTAGTGGTTGTGTGGACATGTTTCCTTAGTGTTTGTAGATTACATAAGAATATAGAGATGGGAGTATTTACAGCAAGTCTCCTTCTTGAGGTGGATCCTAGGAATCTCACGACTTATTTTCTTCCATCAAACTTCTTTGCAGAAATGGGGAGGTGGGAAGAAGTTCACATTGTAAGGAGATTGATGAATGATGGAGGAATTAAAAAAGTACCCGGAAGTAGTTAGATTGCAGGCCATAACTTGTTTCATGCCTATTGTGGAGACTGATCATGTCCACTGACACAGGAGATCTATGCGAAGTTGCAGAACTGTTTTCGGAGATGAAGGCATCAGGGTATTTACCAGATTCAAGGCACGTGCTGATTGATATGAGAACGAAAATGTACCATTCCTTTGCCACCATACTAAGAAGTTATCTGTTGTATTTGGAATGTTAAACACCAACTATTAGAGTCATCAAAGGCCTCTGAGTAGTATTAACTTCCACGCTGCACCTATATTTATTTCCAAAATTGTTGTTAAGACAATTGTTGTGAGAGATGTGAACTAGTTCCAATATTTCAAGCAAGGGCAATGTTCTTACGGACATAAATGGTAATGTTGGTGAAGCAATCTATAAACATAGATTTGCACTATAACAAGGCGTATTAGTAAAGAAGGGAGCGGATTCCACTTTCAGTTTCTAAAAAGTGCAGGTTTTACTTCAGTTTCTAATAAGTGTTCTTTTCAGTGTTTGGAGATATAGACTATGTTGTACACTTAATAAGCCAGATGTCTGAGTATTATTGCATATATATAGGCATTGGGAGCAGTTGTTGAAACCCTGTATTATGATACCATAGAGGAGTATGACATTGAACTGTTTCCAGGAAACTTGTACGTCTGGAACAAAAGGATGGAGAAGGTGGATAGTCCGAAAAAGCAAAAGAAGATGAACACTTGAAGGAAATGGTAAGATGCTTGGTGATCAGGCATCTGAAAGAGGTTCACAGTCGATCCGACATTTGAAGATAATGGGGAGAGCATATCTTGATAGTTCTTTCCTCTTTGAAGCTTATTCATTTCAAGGTGTGATATCTTGATACCCACAAGTCATTGAAAGCCACTTTCAAGGGAAGCAGAGCTTCTGATTCGTGGTAAGGACATCTATTGCACATTAATTGATGGGAAAGAGAAGGGCGTGGAGATTCACTGTCAATCATGCTTGATTTTGAAGTCTGGCCGTTAATATTCCTGTTATCTTTATGTCTCCTCTTTTTTCCTATGTCTATTATTATAAATTATTGAAGAAGACCATAAAGGATGTAGAAAATCTTATGTATTGGTGTTGCTGTCATACAGAAATTTTATATATATATATATTTCTCATGGATGTAATCAAATTGGCAAATCATGTAAATTAAAAAATATATATGTTTTTCTTCTTGTCTCTGTGTTTGGTATTTTTTATCTGTGTATAATTTGCTGCAAATTATATCACTCTGTTATACCCTGTTTTTCTTAACAAATCATACATGACATTAAAGATGACTTCTTTTAACTTAAAAGGACGGAATTCAGGTTGTGCGATTTTAATATTGCTCCATAATGATTTTTCAATGTCTCAATAATTACTTACAAAGAAAATATTATCTATATGCTACAAATTGATTGACAATTGTAGTGTTATGATAAAAAAAAATTCTATAATTTTAAAAAAAAAACATTGAATAGAATGGTAAGACAATAAGCAATAGGAATCCATAAATGTACAATTTTAGAAACATCTTACTTTCTTGCACAGAAAAATGTTTCGCACTTTCATGATCTAAAAAGAATTAATGTTTTGCATATGATATACACGTCAATGTTTGTCTAGAACTAGATTATTGGCAACACATCAAATATTTCACTAACATTTTTTATTAGGCTTTTTCTAAAGAAAATGGATAATTTTAAAAATTTGAAATATTTTCTTCCTTTTCTTCATAGCATCTTAAGAGTTTTTGGTCCCATCCAATTCCTTGTTGAAAAAAATGAAATGGATTAGAGAATTACAAAGAAAAAAATTATATATAGTCTCAATTTAGCACATACAATTAATCCATATAAGATAATATTTTAACAAAAACATGTCCTGCATAAAAATAGATTCGTGCAAACAAAATTATATGTTGGTAACAATCAAAAGATTACATTTTTGAATTTAAACATGTTTCTAACAATCTAGATTTTATAGGTAGAATAGCTAATGAAAATTTGTCTCAAAATGTGAGAACTAATTTCCTTTTTAACTTATTTAATTTTTTTTTAAATAACGATAATACTTCAAAGAAAAAAAAAAAAAAACTTACATTCCAATGAATCATAGATGTATTCCATCATAGAGTTAAATTCGTCATCCGTGGAAACAAAATTTTTAGGATTGTATCAACTGTATTGAAGTATTTCCTTCTCCGGCTCATTTTTATGAGTATCAACAACACTATCCCTTCAAAAGCTACTCCTTATGACAATCCCAATGATGTCTCATACCATGGGTATTTGGTGCTTTTCTTTTCATTGTTAATTGAAACTTGAGGAGTGGGAACAAATTGTGGCCAAGAACAATTTTTGGGTAGGGGATACCCCCATAAATTAGGATTTCATGAATAAGAGGACTCTCCAAATGTGCCAGTCATATGTTGTCCTTGTGGTATGCTTCCTGATAAATTATTGTTTGATAAATTTAGTGAACCTAAATAGCTTAGAAGTTCAAGCTCTGTAGGGATATGTCCTGAAAAATTATTTCTTGAAAGGTCTAATGACTCTAGTTGACTCATTTCTCCCAAACTATTTGGAATAGCCCCATTCAAATTGTTCATTGATAGGTTTAGAAGCCTCAACCCCTTCAAGTTACTAAAATTAGAAGGAACTTGTCCTTCTGATTCATTATTTGAGAGATTTATGGACATAAGAGTGGAAATAATGTATGTGTAGTGCTGATTTGTGCCTTTTATTGTCATATCTAATCCATCTTTATATGTTTCTACATTGGGAAAACTAGACAAAAAAAAACCATATTGCCTTTTTCCTGCCATTGCTTGTAATGATACAATTGTGTGTGGAATTGAACCTGAGATATGATTGGAAGAAAGTAGCAAGATTTGGAGATTCTTTAGCTTTCCTATCTCTAAAGGAATGTTACCTATAAAATAGTTCTCCTTCATCACCAGTTCTCTTAGACTTGAAAGATTTTTAACTAATGTTGGTATTTTACCTCCAAATAAGTTAATACCAATATCAAGAAGTTGTAGATTTGAACAATTTGCTATTGAGGGAGGCCATGATCCATTCAGATTATTATTGTGAACAACTAATGAATGTAATTGACTTAGCATACCAAACTCATTTGGTAAGCTTCCCTCCAAACTATTATTTCCCAAATTTAGAGCAATGAGAGAAGAGAAATTGGATAAGCTTACAGGGATCACTCTCGTTATCTTGTTGTTTGCGAGGTTTAATAGTTAACAAATGAATCTAATTTTCCCAAACTTGAAGGAATATTACCACTAAATAAATTGTTTGCAAGATTTAACAAAATCAAATAAGGTGATTCTCCTAGGCTTGGAGGAATATTCCCAGTCAACAAATTGTTATTGAGAAACATTATTAAAATATTGGAAGACCACATTGACAGGATATACCCACTCAATCTATTTCTAGACACATTTAGGCTTTTTAGTTGCATCCATATCGGAGTATTTGAGAATGGGCTTCCTTCAAGATGATTTTCTGAAAGATCTAGATGTTGCAAATGAGGATTAGCTTCCATATCCAAGAGGGAATTATACCCATAGGACTAGTGTTAATTAATTCCAATCTTTCAAGTGAAAATTGTGTTGAAATCCAAGGTGGAATTTGGCTATCAATCATATAGGATGCTAAACTTAATGGCAATAACTGAAAGGGTAGTATCCACGTTGTGCTAATATTTAGCACACAATCTGATAAATACAAATAATGTAGCCTTGTAATCTTTTGAAAGACCATTTCAGAAATAGGCTGGTAATGGTTTAATGACAAATGTAGATAAATATAGAAGCTAGAAGTGATGAAGAAGAGATGGTTTCATTGAAATGATTGTCAAGATCATTCAAGTCAGTGAGGGAGGAAAGGTGAGAAAATGAAGAGGGAATGCTTCCAGTTAGTTGGTTATGGGAAATATCCGACTCCTTGAGTAAATGGAGATTGCACAAGGAATTTGGAACGTTACCGGTCAATTGATTACAATCAAGATGTAAATATCTCAACAAAGAGAGACTTCTGAAAGAAGTCGGTATGCTTCCACCGATTTGGTTGTAACCAAGATCAAGGTGAGTTAAAGAAGCAAGATTGCCAAGGCAGGAAGGTATGCTTCCACTAAAGTTATTGAGTGAAAGATCGATGTATGTAAGGCGGGTGAGCAAAGAAGCAAAAGGGAGAATCATCCCAGTAAATCTATTTGAAGATAAATGTAAATAGTCAATAGAGGAGAGGTTTCCCAAGCAGGGAGGAATGGCAGTACCCGGTGTTAGTACTCCTTCTATACTCAATGATGTGAGGAAATGAAGTTGGCAATGGATGGGAGGAGGCGAGGAAGACAACAAAAAGTGAAATGAAAACTAAATTTGCAGAGAGATGGCCATTTGGGATTGGAGGGGACGAGGGAAATGCGGTTTGTTGCTTGGGTGGGAATTCCAGTTTCTTCTTAAAGTGTGTGCCAGTCAATACGTCAATGGTTTTCTTTTTTTAATTAATTTTTGTAAGCGACGGAAAGCAATCGATTAAGTCATAATTATTTTCGATAAGTTAGAGAGAAAAAAATTGTTGTCGTTTCAAGATTTCTGCTTCATTACGTGTTAATTAATTTATTTAAATTAATCGATCGAATGTCTCGTTATGAAAATAAAATAAAATATTAATAAATTAAAAAGTTTTCCTTTCTATATGCAATAAATTTTCATTTATTTGTTTATACATTTGTAATAATTTAAATATATAGTAACATTTAATATTTGTATAAAATAGTTCAAGGGGTTGAGCTGGTTAAAACACTGGGTTCTCATTGTGGAGACCCAAGTTCAACTCCCAATAGGGACATCTAAAGAGGAATTCTAAGCTGTGACTCTTGGGCTTCCATAGGATGGGGAAGGTCTTGGGATCAATCTAATCAAACATAATAATAATAATAATTCAAAGAAATGTAATGGGGATGGGCCCCCCTACTGTGTCCCCACTGGTTCATAGCTCTAGTCAAAAGCTATTTAGGCTTTGGCCAATTACCTATAAAAAAAAATTAAAAAAATTGTATAGAATAAAATAATTTATTTTGCATATATTTATAAATTTAAAGTATTAAATGAATAATAAATTGGCAAAATTATTAAGTAATATTTTATCTGGATAATAATTATTTTTTAAATTTTTCTTAATTGTCATTATTATTGGTCGATTTCATACCAAGATTGTAAATAATTTAATTGTATTCAATGTTTGTAAATTAAAAACAAGCATTATGAGACAAATATAGCTTTGTAAATAATGCTTAAATACTCATTCTCATAGTATTTTGTTTCGACAATAATTTTTGAACCATTTTTCTTAGATTATCACATTTATTGATGGGATTTGACATGGTATACAATGACTATAAACAACTTAATTGTTGTCTTATGTTTTTGGATTATTACATACTAAACATGAAATTTCCACAAAATAGCGAATGAATATAATTTTATTAATGTATTTACATTTTCAAAGTACCATTTGTAAGTAAGAAAACAAGAATTATGGGACAAATAGAGTCATTGAATTATACATACTTAATGCATTTACAATGTGTTGTCTTCAATGTTTGTAAATAAAAAACAAGTATTATGAAACAAATATAGCTTTCTAAATAATGCTTAAATAGTTACGGCTATATTATTTTATTTGGATAATAATTTATTTTGAACCATTCTTCTTAAGATAATTACAACTATTGGTGAAATTTGGAATGAAATATAAGGGCTATAAACAACCTATATTTTTGGCTTATTACATAGTAAACATGGAAATTTTAGAAAATAAAAAATGAATATAATTGTATTAATATATTTATATTTGCAAAGTATCATCTTGAATGTTTGTAAGAGAACAAGAATTATGGGACAAATATAATCATTAAATTATTTATACATACTTAATGGATTTACAATGTTTTGTTTTCAATGATTATAAATAACAAACAAGTGTTTTGAGACAAATATAACTTTTTAAATAATGCTTAAATAGTTATGGTCATAGTATTTTATTTGGATAGTAAATATATTTTAAATAATTCTTCTTAGACTATCACATTGACTGATGGGATTTGACATGGGATAAAAAGACTATAAACAACTTAATTGTTGTCTTATGTTTTTGGATTATTACATAGTAAACATGAAATTTCCACAAGCTAAAAAATGAATATAATTTTATTAAAGTATTTACATTTACAATGTATTGACTTGAATGCTTGTGAGTAAGAAAACAAGAATTATGGAACAAATATAATTATTAAATTATATATTTTTAATACATTTCCAATGTGTTGCCTTCAATGTTTTTAAATTAAAAACATGCATTATGAGATAATTATAGCTTTCTAAATAATGCTTAAATACTCATTCCCATAGTGTTTTATTTAGATAATAATTTAATTTGAACCATTCTTCTTAGATTATCAGAGTTATTGATGGTATTTGACATGGGGTATAAGGACTATAAACAACTTAATTGACATCCTATGTTTTTTGTTTATTACATAGTTAACATGAAATTCTCACAAAATAAAAAATAAGTATAATTTTATTAATGTGGGTTTTACGCAAGTTAATAAGATTAGATACAAACACTCTATGGGGAAGATTAATCAAGTGGGTTGATGGTCTCCTATACCTCTAGGTGTTTTGATGATAAATACTAATGGTTCCTCTAGGGGGGATCCTAGTCAACCAGGTATTGGAGGTATTGATCGTGATAGTTTTTGGGTTGTTAATTAGTTTTTCTTTTTCATGTATAAAGGGTTTCATACGAATAATTGCATGGAGGCCCATTTTGTGTGCTATGGAGAGAGGTTGTCTTCTTGGCTGGAGGGGGATTAGTTTTGAATTTGACTTACAAGTGCTAGTGAATATGTTGAATCGACAGTAGATGGATGGTGCTAATTAGCACTTGACTCTGGTTATTCAGTAGATTCTTGGTTTGAGTACTTCCTTTGAGTCCATTTCCTTTTCTCATATTTCTCGAGAGTATAATAGAGTTGTGGATTGTTTGGCTAAATGGGCGTCGATCGAGGACATGGTTGGAATATTGTAGATAGGAAATATTTGCCTATGAATATAGTTTGCATGCTAGAACAATTAATTGTGGAGGATAAGACTATGTAATTCTTTGTTGGGCTATGGGTCCTTCTTGTTTTGTAAATATTTCTATGTAATAATTTTTTTACCCATTTTTGAATAAAAATAAACATAAATGTTCATTATTAAAATAAAAATAATAAAGATGAAAACTTATGAAAGTAATACTCTGTAAGGTGTTTGGAATTAATTCAACAATATAAATTAATTTCTTTATAACAAATCCACACATTGATTTTATACATATAAATTGATATAAATTCACACACCAAATCATATCAATTGATTTATGAATTCATATTGATTCATAAATAAATTTAATTATTATCGATAGTTATATAAATTTTAATATTGACATGCTTTAGAATTCCGTGTTGATAGTATAAAGTTTAGAGTTTGTGAGTTTATGTTTTGATGTAAGATTTTTGCTTTATGATTTAGAATTTTGTGTTTAAAACTTAAGCTCACAAACAAGATTTTATATATATGTGATATATTATTATTTAAATATATTAATTTTCCACAATCCATAATAGTTCTTGCTCTAGCTTCTCACTACTACACAATAGAGGTGTTTAAGACATTAATTTAAAACAAAATATTCGTTTCGTCTTAAACAAATGCTTTTAAATTATATTTTAATTTTTTTAATTGTCTTGAATTAAGACAATAGACTTTTCCTAAAATAAAACTTTACTATCATTCATATTCAAATCCGGGGCTTGGCTGTTCGCGCTCAACTCACCTTCTGCTCGAAACGGAAGCAGTTACCATAGTTTCGGGGAGCGTTGGTTTTTGCATCCTTGCTAGTTTTTGATCGAGCGGGAATGATAGATCGCGGCAGGAGTTTCATTAGTGGCGGAGGCTCGGTACCAGGGTTCATCGAGGGGAGCTGAGCCTATTCCGGGTGGGGAACTGGTATCGCAGCAGCTAGGGTAGAGGGAGTAGCATTGACGCAAATAGTTCTAAATCATCCTATGTATCAGCACTGGAACCTGCATTCCCATCACTACTCCAGGCAACCTTTAACGACCTGTAGCGGGTACTGTCCCCCAGCGTCATAGGCATATAATCAATTGCATTCGACCGATCGTTCATCCATGGCAATGGAAACACTTGGATGCAGTTATCAACAACAACAGGAAGGGCTATCATGAGTATGGTGGGAAGTTTGTCGATGAATCTTATAGTTTGCAGTTTCTATGCCCTAGCCGTCTTCTTCAACCTGTTTGCACTATAATTCAGCATTCTGACATTGAGATGCAAACTGTTCAATCAGCTTGGAGAGAAATCTAGGTCTATACTGTAAACCGGTAAAAAATTTCCCTTTTTGAATGCCTTGTAGATAGATCTCTTTTGTTTTGTTTCTACTGTGGGTATTGTATCTTGAGTTTTTTTTAATCCCTTGCTCTGTTATCTGGGTCATGCTTTGTTCATCTTAATTGAAATGATTCCTTTGTTAAATTGGAAGAATTATCTACCCTTAGAAGTGGACATTCTAGATGGGTATGCTTTTTGTTGAATTTTTTTAATCCCTTGCTCTGTTTTGTTATCTTGGGTCATGGCCCTGGTCAGTAAGGTCCGTCAAGTTGATACAATACTTAAATCTAGCTCTTCCAAAGAAGAGAAAAAGGTAAATCCTTCAGGAAGTCTAGCAAGACCAAGACATTCACTTAGCTCCACAACGTGCAAAGACTTTGCTAACTGCAGCCCTTGAGGGAACTTTGTTAAATCTAAAACCCTACTCAACTCTAGAAGATGAAGATACTATGTCAACTGCACATAGCAGCGGTTTTATTATCAATTGCGAGTAAATACATCCATCATTACATAGCAGTCTTAAAAGTGAAAATGTATAGCTTGTCTGTATGCTTCTAATCCATTAACCTTTTGAATGCTTAGATTATTTAAATTCCATGTGTGTATATTATTTCTTATTCTGGATTAATTTGATGGATTTTCATTCTCAATTCTCTTTAACTGACATTGGAGATGAAATTTGGGGCGTTTGTGATTCCATGGTCTCATTGATAACAGATTCTTTTTCCCGATCTAAATTCAGTTGTTTAAAAACAAATTATTATCAGTGAAATTCAAATCAATAGTAAATTTCTGTCTGGTAAAAAATGTGTAATGGTTTGGTTCTTGAATACAAGTGAGAAAATAGCAGGAATTGAGATATGCATTGTGAATGTCAAATGCATATTGGTGTGGTTTTTTTATTTATTTATTTTTTGGTTGTGTGCAATGAGCGTTGTCTATCTCTGGGATTCAAATTTTTATCACTTATAACAAAGTATCCCATAAATTAAATTTGGAACCTGGAAGCTCACAAGATCCATGGATCTTCATAACAAACCCAACAACATCTTGCAGGTTCGAATTTCCCTCAACCACAATAAGCTAGTCTAATGGTGGTGATATTCTCATTCGGTACATACAACCATGATTTGTAGTAAAAAATCTTAAGAGTTTAGTTCAAACTTAAACCATAATGCATTATACGTGGCCAGCTATTTAATAGAACCTATTCACCATTGATTTATTGTGTGCATCAATTGGGACGTGCTAATGACCATTGATCATTTGATAACAAACCAAAGAATAAGAGCTGAATATACCATAGAAAAATATGAATAACAATTGGGGCTATTGCAAAATTACATACCTCTCCTTTGCGTGTGTTGAATGACCAATATTGGTACTCCCCTTGATCACTGTTAGCCAAAGGTATTATATCCTAGAATTCTTTCCAGCGTTGGAGATCTTGCACAACCTGTGATTGGTTTCACAAGAACGTACAAAAGATATTGCTCACTTGGAAGGAATTAGTGAATGGAAACACCGACTCCAAAATAGTATTTCTTCAAAAGATTATCTTTAACTGATGTGAATAAAGACAAAAGAATAAATATACGAAATATTTTGGGTTATGAAGTATCTTATTTATTTTCTTATATGAGCACATATGGCATCACATTATGTATCTATTTTGTGTGGTAAATGATGATTCTTTATTCTGTTTTGGTATTTGGAACAAGTTAGCACAAATGTTATTTGTCTTCACATTAGTGGAGTAGTGGTTGGAGAAAAGAGAGTAGCATACGCATCACAAAATGTGTTAGGATCTTGATCCAACCTATTGTTATTTGTCTTCACATTGATGGAGTAGTGGTTGGAGAAGAGAGAGTATCATATGCATCACACAATGTTGTCATACAGGAGACTTGAAGCCTCTAAACTTAGTTGGCATTGATAGTAACTGTAATGGTGTACAAGGATATGCTTATTATAGTAACTCACAGTTTGGGCCAGAGTTTATGATCAGCCAAGGCAGTTTTCACTCATTGTTTGGGACAAGCAGTAAAAGAAAAGGAGATGTGAAACCTGTAGCATTTTTTCTTGGACATGGAACTGGGAATTCAAAGCCTCTGCAATTCAATGCAACTTCAATAATGTTCTGAGCACTGGCCTATCTATTGCAAATTAACTAAGCTAGTAAGGTTGCTGTTGTGATATTCTGAGTGTTGCAATTATTTACATTGTCGATTCATGCAATAAAAGGTTTCACTGTAACTCTTGCTTTAGCTAATGCAAAGAAAAAATTGTCTATTTCAGTTTGTAGAAGACTTTTCTTTGCTTGCATTATGTGTCTCTCATTTATATATAGAAAAAGAAATATCCAGTAATCAAATAGGTGCTCCATTTCCAAACTAAAATACACTTTAAGTTTAAAACAAGTAAACTGTTTGAGAAAATGATGGCATGTTAAAAAATCAAAGAACTTGTGAGTGTTGAGATATAATTGTATCAGAACAAGTGTGTACCATTACATATTTGCAAGACCAAAGAACTTGTGGATGCTAGGAGAAAAATTGTATCAAAACAGGGGTGTTTCATTACATATTTGCAAGTCTTATATTTTTGACAAAGGTTTAGTCTATGAAGTTCACAACAAATCATACCTGCATGGGGTTTTCATTCACAAGTCTATCTCTCTATATAAAATATGCTTCTCAATCATGAATTTGCAAAGAATATTCTTCCCCTAGGTACTAGCCAGTGTTTTCAGGTACATTTATAGAATACCCCTACAAAGTTATAACTCTTCAACATAATTATTAAACATAGTGTTCTTTATGGGTCAGAGGTTTGGAGCCCAAATTTGGACATAGTTCAGTAGGAAGTTGGATTTGATTCCATAAAAATCAAATTTTATTTACTTAAGCATATCAGCTTTCGTAAATTTATTAGTATATTGTCAAAGCCATATTTGTTTATTAGACTCTCTCTTTCTGTTGTGAGCATTCCCAGTCTCATTTATACCATTACAAACTCGATGCCATAGCAACTCAACTATAGATTGGGAAAGTTATCATTCGAACCTTACAAACTCAATGCCATAGCGATTCAACTACAGACTGGGAAAGTTAGCATTATCCACCCCTTTTCTCTTCATAGAGTCATTTCCCTGACTACCCTGGATGTACTTGTACACATTACAATTTCAATTGATACGTAGCTTTGTATACAAATATGAATGGCAAAGACAATTTGCTACTCTTATTCGGATAAATGAGATATTTGCAAGACACCAGAAAAAAACATTATCATAATCTCTCTAACATTGCAAACTAGCCCGACTACAATTATTGTCTTTGTCACAGGAAAAATAGTACAAAGTAGGTTGTTGTTAAATGGCCTCTACAAAAATTTTGTAAACCAAATTATTTAGCTAATCTAATAGACAAAATTTAGCAATAAATTGTGTTTTCTTCAATTTAATTCACGACAAATACTTAACATTACATAAATGTTTTTTTCCTTCTATTTAATTAAGAGGGATTGCTCAATCAAGACCAATATGAAACAATAACCACGACATCATCCAAATTGTTGCAACAATCAAAATTGATTCTATCTTGGCTTTTCCATTTTAGTAATCTTGTTTGACTACAGTGAAATGTATTTCTTCTATTTCTCATATATAAAAGTTAAGAACTAAAGATTCTGAAGGGCTTTATGGAGATAGACCTCTTCATTATATATTCTTGTGGCATTCAAAATGTGTGAAATAACTGGGATTAAATTCTTTTGAAATTTTATTTCTCATTGGAAAATCGAAAAGCTGAATCTTTTTGGATTTTCCAAGAGCTCAACTCTAAAAGTCGCTCTATATCCTGCCCCAAATAGCAGTGTAGGTAGAATGGTAATCCAAATTCATGTACAACTGCAAATATTTTTCTCAACTTGAACCTATATGATATAGTTATATTGAGTTTTCTCCTACTTTGCATCTATGTTGCTGGTTCTAATGTCTAAAACAAATGCAGAAGCATATGGATTTCAAAGAATTGATTCAATAACAGAATAAGCAAGATGCTCATAAATAGTACAGGAGTATTTACAAGAATAGCAAGTTTCTAATAAGAAACTGCTGATAAGATCGTAGAAGATCTTACTAAAAAACAATATACACTATTGAGCATTAATACTAAAATTAACAATATTTTAATATTCTAATACCCTCCCTTAATGCTCAATCTATTAACTACACCTATAGACCCCCTGAATTTTACAAATTTATCAGGACCAAGGGGCTTGGTGAAGATGTCTGTTGGCTGCTCCGAGGTAGGAACATACAGCAACTGGATGGATCCGTCTTCAACCAGCTGTCGAATATAGTGACAATGAGTTTCCACATGCTTGGTTCTTTCATGGAAGACCGGATTCTTGGCGAGTTTGAGCACTTCCTGATTATCACAGAACAAGGGAGTAGGACCTGCCTGGGAGACATGCATATCCGCAAGCATTCGTCGAAGCCAAACCGCCTCACAAGATGCCTTAACTGCTCCTCGATACTCTGCTTATGTCGAGGAGAGAGCCACTGCCTGCTGCTTCTTACTAGTCCATGTGACAACACCAGATCCCAAACTAAACACATACTCTGCTGTAGACTTACGGTCATCAACCGACCCTGCCTAGTCAGAATCTGTGTAGCTACTGAGTATAGGATCAGAACTACGAGTGTACAGAAGTCCATAATCAGGAGTGCCACTCACATAACGCAGCACACGCTTCGCTGCTATCCAATGATTAGCCTTGGGAGCTGTCATGAAGTGTGAAATGTAGCTCACTGCAAGACTGATGTCAGGTCTAGTGGCAGTAAGATAGATGAGACTGCCCACTAGTTGCCTGAACAAAGATTCATCCACAACTGGTGAAGATGACTGAGCTGAAAGTTTGAGCCCGGGTTCCATAGGAGTAGAGGTAGGTTTGCAATCTTGCATTCTGAACCTGTCCACAAGACTTGTGGCATACTTGGACTGAGAGAGAAAGATACTGTTCTCAGTCTGCCAAACTTCAACTCCTAAGCAGTAATGTAGAAGTCCCAAATCTGTCATATCAAAGGTGCGGCACAAATCCTGTTTGATCCTAGTGATCAAATGTGCTGAACTGCCAGTAATGATTAAGTCATCCACATAGACAACCACAAACAGAACATCATTACTAGTATGCTTGATATACAAGTTTGCATCAGATGGACTCCGCTGAAAACCATGATCTGTTAGGTACTTATCAATTTTCATGTACCAAGCCCGAGGAGCTTGTTTCAGACCATAGAGTGCTTTGACTAGTCTACAAACCTTCTGTTCTTGACCAGCAACCCTGAATCCTGGGGGTTGCGTCATGTAGACTTCTTCCTGTAAGTCACCATTCAAAAAAGCACTCTTGACGTCCATCTGATGGACTTTCCAACTGAATTGGGCTGCTAAGGCAAGAACGAGCCGTATGGTACTCATTTTGGCTGTAGGAGCAAAAGTCTCCTCGTAGTCAATGCCTTCTTTCTATGAGAACCCATGAGCAACAAGACGAGCCTTATACTTGTCTAGGGTTCCATCAGCTTTGTATTTTACTTTGTACAGCCATTTGCAGCTAATGGGCTTCTTCCCTGAAGGAAGATCAGAAAGGGCCCAAGTGTGATTCTTCTGAAGACTCTAGAACTCAACTTCCATAGCCTGTTCCCACTCAGGTATACCTTTAGCCTCTGAATATGTCTGAGGCTCAAAAACACTGTGTATGTTAGCCATGAGAGCAAAATTGACTGTATGCTGCTGTTTGCTCTTATTACGGGAGGTTCTACCCTCAATGAGTTCAGTATCCCTGAGATCACCAATGGTCTTGGCCCACCATTTAGGCCGGAGAGTAGAAGTGCTAACATCTGGAGGAGCTGGAAGAGGCTCAGGAGCAGGAATAGGAGCAGTAGGAGGAGGATTATTCTCCGGATGGAACTCAGGTAGTGCATCATCGAAAACAGATTCTGCATCATCCCTCCCATCAGGCGAACCTAATGGAATAAGAACACTGTGAGGCTGATCCTCAGAACACTGTTCAGAAGAAGGGGACTGAAAGAATCCTCTCTCTTCATCAAATACAACATCACGACTGAAGATAAGACGTTCAGTGTCTATATCTATCAGTCTGTAGGCCTTATGGTGATCATTGTATCTTGTCATCACAAGTTTCTGACTTTTGGAATCCAACTTGGAGCGCTTAGCGTCTGGAATCCAAACATAGGCAACAGAGCCAAAAACCTTCAGGTGGTTGATCTTAGGCTTCCGACCAGACCAAACCTCTTCTGGAGTCTTCCCCTTAACAGCTTGAGTAGGGGAACGGTTAAGGAGGTAGACAGTAGTAAACATTGCTTCAGCCCAATACTTATTCGGAACACTCCTATGTTGTAACATAGAGCGAGCCATCTCAACAACCGTACGATTGCGACGCTCGACAACTGTTAGGGTTTCAATCAGATCCGAAGCAAATATGAACTAACAATTATATGCAGATTTAAATACAAAAGATAAAGAAATAAAACAGGACATAGATAACACAAAGATTTAACGTGCTTCACCCAAAATGGGTTACGTCCACCATACACAGCCGTCCAATCTTTCTTATTATCTAGCAAAAATAGTACATCAACCTTACAATGCCTTAAGCATCCTAGCCGCTTATAACATGTGATTTTAGGGCAACAAACAAAGTCGGTCTTTTTAGGGTTTTATTACAATGTCGGTTTTCATCAACGAAAAACGGCCAAATTTTTTTTTTCTTGGGGGCTGCCGCCCTTGAACCCCTGCCTGGGGTCCAGCCCGCCCTCAAACCCCGACGAGGATACGTGCTGAGTGTACAGTACTTTGCTGATCAGTCGCCACATTTCAACAATCTCCCACTTGGAGACTGATCAAGCTCCACACCGAACAATCTCCCACTTTGAGACTGATACTACACGACACCACTGTACATGCAACATCCGCTGGATAAAACACTAGGACTTGATTGGTATAAATTCCACAATTATCAATCAAGAAGACCAACAGAAACTGATGAAGAAATCAACTTCTCCTGTGGAACTGCCTTTGTGAACATATTGGCAGGATTCTCACTTGTGTGAATCTTCTCAAGCCGTAACTGACCTTCCTCCAAAACAGTCCGGATGAAGTGGTACCTGAGCTGAATGTGCTTTGTCCTTGAATGAAAAGCAGAGTTCTTTGCAAGATGAATGGCACTCTGGCTATCAATATACAATGGGCTATCCTCGTGTTTGACCCAATTCCTTCAGAAAACATTGCAACCAAATCATCTCCTTGCTGGCTTCTGTAGCAGCAACATACTCAGCTTTAGTGGTTGAAAGTGCAACAACCTTTTGCAGCCTAGAAATCCAACTGACTGCAGTTCCCCCTATATTAAAAACATACCCTGTAGTACTCCTCCGTGAATCAATATCACCCACCAGATCAGAGTCAACAAATCCACTCAGAGCAGCATTAGATCCTTTGAAACATAATGCCTTCGTAGTAGTTCCTTTCAAATACTGAAGAATCCATTTCACAGCATTCCAATGTTCCATACCCGGATTACTCATAAACCTGCTCACAACTCCCATTGCATGTGCAATAATTGGCCTTGTGCATACCATTGCATACATCAGACTGCCAACAGCTGATGAATACGAGATGTTAGACATTTTATTAACCTCTTCTTGTGCCTTTGGGCACATCTCCTTAGTCAATTTGAAATGACTAGCCAAAGGTGTACTAACTGCTTTTGCATCCTGCATGTTAAATCTTTTCAACACCTTCTTTATATACTCACTTTGGGACAAATTCAAGGTTCTATTTTTCTTGTCCTGTGTATTCCTCATACAGAGAATTTGCTTAGCTGCACCCAAATCCTTCATAGCAAATGACCTGGCTAATTTCTGTTTAAGATTAGTTATATGTTGCATGTTAGACCCAGCAACAAGCATGGCATCAACATAAAGCAACAGGATAATATAACTGCCATTATCAAATCTCTTAAAATATACACAATGATCAGAATGACATCTATGATAACCATGTTCAGCCATGAAACTATCAAATTTTAAATACCATTGTCGGGGTGCTTGCTTTAGGCCATACAAACTTTTCTTCAACCTGCACACCAAGTTCTCCTTACCTTTGACCTCATATCCCTGTGGTTGCAACATGTAAATTTCTTCCTCCAAATCTCCATGGAGAAAAGCTGTTTTGCTCAAGATGTAAATCATCTGCAGCCACAAGACTAAGTACCGTTCTAATTGAAGTCATTTTTACAACTGGAGAAAATATTTCATCATAATCTATACCCTTTTTCTGTGCAAAACATTTTACCACAAGTTTGGCCTTATATCTTTTCCGACCTCCTTCCTCCTCCTTTAGCCGATAAACCCATTTGTTAGGCAAGGCTCTTTTTTCTGCAGGTAAAGGGACTAAGTCCCAAGTCTTATTTTTCATCAAGGAGTCCATCTCCTCTTTCATGCCTAGCTTCCACTGTTGTTTGGCATCTACCTGCATTGCTTCTTCATATTCTTCTGGTTCACCAGAATCTGCTAATAAAATAGAATACAAAGAAGGAGAAAATCTTTCAGGGGGTCTACTTGTCCTCGTAGAAGGTCTAACATTTACAGGAGTTTGTGGGACAATCTGTTGTTGCTGAGCATTAGATACCTGTGGCATTTCATTTTCAGGAATCTCATCCAACACCACATATTCTTGTTTGTCCTGTTCATGCTTCTTTTCTTGCATCTGTTCTTTATACATAACCTTCTCATTGAATATAACATTTCTACTTCTAATTATTTTCTTATTTTCAAAATCCCATAACCAATAGCCATATTCATCTATCCCATATCCAATAAAGGTACATTTCTGAGATTTAGCGTCAAACTTGGTTCTATTTTCTTTATCAACATGGACAAAAGCTTCGCAACCAAAAGTTTTTAGAAAAGAATAATTTACCTTTTTACCAGTCTATGCCTCCTCTGGAATACCACCATTTAAAGGGGTTGAAGGTCCTCTATTTATCAAATAGACAACAGTATGTACAACATCCGCCCAAAAATGTAAGGGCAATCCAGCATGCAATCTCATGCTCCTCGCACGTTCCATGATAGTCCTATTCATTCTCTTTGACACACCATTTTCTTGTGGAGTTCCTGGAACTGTCTTCTGCTTTCGAATCCCATTTAAGGAACAATAATCTTCAAATGCTTTGCTGCAATACTCACCTCCATTATCTGATCTGAGACACTTCAACTTTTTTCCTGTTTCATTCTCAACCAAAGCTTTCCATTTCTTAAAAGTTTCAAAAAACATCTGATTTTTGTTTTAGGAAATATATCTATGTTTTTCTGGTTGAGTCATCAATAAAAATAACATAATAACAAGAGCCACCAAGAGATGATATCTGAGCCGGTCCCCATACATCTGAATGTACAAGCTCTAACTTCTCACTCTTCTTCTCTTTCTCAACCTTGAGAAATCTGACTCTTTTTTGTTTACCATAAACACAGTTTTCACAGAACTCTAAATCAATCTTCTTTAGTCCTGGCAATAGATTTTTGGAGTGAAGGATTTTCATCCCTTTCTCACTCATGTGCCCAAGCCTATGGTGCCACATTATCGGATCTATTCTTGCAATATTTATTGTTGTTGTCCCTGCAGTAACTTTATCTGTAGCAGCTAAGGTAGAGTAAGTGTTACCAGTACACAGATATAATGTGCCTACCTTCGCACCTTTAGCTACTACTAATGATCTTTTAGTGACCTTCCACATACTGTCTGAGAAGGTAACTATGCAACCTTCACTACCTAGTTGCCCTGCAGAAATTAAATTTCTTTTTAAATTAGGAACATGTCTTACCTCCTGTAGAAACCAGTCATTACCATTCTGCAACTTGATCTTTATCTTTCCTTTTCCAACAATTTGACAGGGCTCATCATCACCCAAATATACCTGTCCAAAATCAGCTTGAACATAATCTATAAAATATTTTCTATGGGGTGTGGCATGAAATGAAGCCCTAGAATCTATTACCTAGGAATCATTAACATTATCCAAACATAAGATTAAAGCATCTTGTAAAGTATTACTTGCAATATTAGCTTCCTTACTGTCATTTTCATTTTTGTCTCCTTCTTTGTTTTTCCGAGACCAACAGTCTTTCTTTAGATGACCAGGCTTTCCGTAGTACCAGCAATCTTTCTTTCCTCTAGATTGAGAGCGTCCTTTCTTTGACTTCCCTCGTGACTTCTCATTCCCAGGGCTTTTTCCTCTTTCCTTTGATCTTCCTCTGTTCTCCACATTCAAAACACTACCCGATGATCTTGAAGTCTCACTTGTACTTTTCCTTCGCATTTCCTCGCTTAGGATAACACCAACAATATCATCATATACCAAAGTATTTTTACTAGAGACAGAGTTACTTACAGCCATAACCAAGCTATTCCAGCTTTCTGGCAAAGAACATAAAATCAAGAGAGCCCTAACCTCTTCTGCAAAGGTAATTTTTACCAAAGACAATTGACTGGTAATTGTATTAAATTCATTTAAGTGCTCCGCTACAGATCCTCCCTCACTCATTTTCAAATTAAACAAACGCTTCATAAGAAATACCTTATTCGAAGCCGAGGGTTTCTCATACAACTTAGCCAATGTTGCCATCAAATCTACAGTTGTTTTTGCTTTTGTTATATTGAATGCTACAGGCGACGCAAGGCACAATCGAATGGATCTCAGTGCCTTTCTATCTAAAATGTCCCACTCTTCATCTGATATTGTGGTCGGTTTCTTTGCCTTTCCTTCCAATGGCTGCCACAAATCCTTTTGATACAGGTAATCCTCCATCTGCATTTTCCATAACTGATAATTCTGGCCGTTAAACTTTTCGATTTTGAATTTGGAATCCTCCATTGCTCCCACTCAAATCTGAAAGTCCTGCCAATTTACAGAAAACCTCACTCTGATACCAATTGTTAGGGTTTCAATCAAATCCGAAGCAAATATGAACTAACAATTATATGCAGATTTAAATACAAAAGATAAAGAAATAAAACAGGACACAGATAACACAAAGATTTAACGCGGTTCACCCAGAATGGGTTAAGTCCACCATACACAGCGGTCCAATCTTTCTTATTATCCAGCAAAAATAGTACATCAACCTTACAATGCCTTAAGCATCCCAGTCGCTTATAACATGCGTTTTTAGGGCAACAAACAAAGTTGGCCTTTTTAGGGTTTTATTACAATGTCAGTTTTCATCAACGAAAAACGGCAAAATTTTTAATTTTTTTTTCTCGGGGGCTGCCGCCCCCGAACCCCCGCTTTTCTTGGGGGCTGCCGCCCCTGAACCCCTACCCAGGGCCTGGCCCAGCCTGGGACCCCCGCGAGGATATGTGCTGAGTGTACAATACTTTGCTGATCAGTCGCCATATTTCAACAATCTCCCACTTGGAGACTGATCAGGCTCCACACCGAACAACAACACTGTTTTGCTGAGGAGTGTAGGGTGTAGTCAATTGGCGTTTGGCGTTTGATGCCATGGGTATCACAGAAGTTGGAGAATGCAGAAGAACAAAATTCCCCTCCGTTATCTGTCCTAAGAGTAATGATGCTACATCCAGACTCTTTTTCAACGAAGGACTTAAACTTCTGAAAGATACTAAATACATCTGATTTGTGTTTAAGAAAGTACACCCACATCTTTCTACTAAAATCATCTACAATAAGCAAAAAGTATTTGCAACTAGTAACAGAAGATGTATTCATAGGACCACAAATATCAGCATGAAGTAATTGAAGTACCTTAGATGCGTGCCAAGACTTTCCATGTGTGAATGAAGTCTGATGCTGTTTGCCAGCTTGACAGGTGCCACATACTCCAAGAGGCTGAGTCTGAATATCAGGTAACCCTGAAACAAGTCCCTTCCGAGATAGCTGAGAGAGATAATGAATGTTGAGATGTCCATATCTCTGATGCCACAAAGTGCTGAGAGGAGAAACACGAGCTGCCAGAGCCACTTCAGGAGAATCACCAGTGTCAAGAAGCCTATATAGGCCATGATCCTCTAGACCAACAACAACAGTAAGACGAGTCTCCCGATCAATGATGGAACACTTGTGAGCACTGAACACCCCATCTAGTTGAGGAGAATTCCTCATAATATGACTGACAGAGAGCAGATTAAGTTCCATACCAGGAACATAGTACACATTCAGGAAAATGAGATTCCTGCTACCAAATTGTATCTGAACAGTGCCTCTGCCAACAACTGTATACTCTTCACCTCCGCCAAATACAATGGAATCACTGAAAGATGAGAAGTCTATAAACCAGTCACACCGATGAGAAAAGTGACGTGATGCACCAGAGTCGATGTACCAAGCAGAAGACCTGGCATGATCTGAAGACCTCTTAGCCATAAAGGCATAAAAGGCAGACTCCTTCTGCTCGGAATGTTCAGCAACATGCGCCTTTTGGTGTGACCCTCCCTGCTTCTTTTGTTCAGAAGCGAGCCTCTGACGGCAATCTTTCTTCATATGGCCGTACTTGTGACAGTAATTGCACTGCACATTTTTTTTCTTAGCACCATCCTGTGTCTGAGAAGAGCCTTTCTACTGAGAAGACTGAGAGGACTGAAATTTGCCTTTATCCTTGTGAAAGGATTGGGCTGTGAAGGCATTTTCTGAGGAGGTTGATGTAGTACCACTACCAAACTGTTGTTTCCAGCGATCCCACTGTAGAATTTTGGTGCACAATTCTGAAAACTTCAGATCAACATTAGTGGAAGTAATATTGAGGGTCTCAATGAAGTGTTCATACGATTTCGGAAGACATTTCAGAGTGATTACTACCATGTCTTCTTCCTCCATAGTCCGACCAATAGCTTCGAGCTGATTTCGAATGTCCTTAATCCTCGTGAGGTGTTCCTGTAAGGACATGTGTTCGTCCATCATGATGGAGAACAGCTGATTCTTCAAAAAGAATGCTCGGTTCTTGTCGGATGTCTCATGCAATTCCTTCAGATGCTTCCAAATGTCGGAAGCTGTCTTGTCGGAAGGAATCTGCGGTAACTGATCATCAGTCTCGAAGAGTTTGAAAAGTATAATTGCCTCTCGATTGCGTTAATCAAACTTATCTTGATTTGTACCAGGTGTACCAGGATTGAGCTCTTTTCCCAAAACAAGGTAGTCAAGACGCCTATATTCAAAAATGGTCAACATACGTTGTTTCCAGATGTTGTAATTGTTGCCATTAAAGCGTTGACTGCCTTCTAACATCAGATTGGTGAGAGAAACCATTTGCACGTTTCCCAATGTACTGAAAAATGACAGGAAGAGATAGGTACAATAGCAATAGGCACGGATTTCAAGATGAGTCCCGACCGATGCAAAAAAACGGACAGGTGCTTGAAAGATGAGAGAAAACCCAGAAAGAATTTGAAAACCAAATTCAAATCCATTGGCTTGAAAATCGAGGCATGGAAAACGATGCACCTAGAAAAATCGGGCAACTACCCAGATTAGGTTTCAAAAAACCCACCAAGAATCTACAAGAAAAATGTATTTTCGATGGAAACTTGAAGGTAAACACCATAATCGAAAAACTCAGAGGGTCGTGGAAGCCATGATATGCCCAGAAAATTTGCAGATAGAAGAAACTTGGCATAGGGAAGAAAAACGGGAGTCGCGCCACTAGTAGAGATGTCCACACGAGGTTTTAGAACCCACAATAACGAGCCTGCAAGTCGCGCACAGGGCCATGAACGTTGCCGAACAAAGGTCGCGACGAGTTTGCAGGTCGCGCACCAAGCCACGAACGCCGCCGAACACAGGTCGCGACGAATTTGTAGGTCGCGATGAGTTTGTAGGTACAAGGCGAGGAAACAAATCGCGTCACTTGCACCCCGTGTTGCTGGCAGACTGTGGAATGATCACAGGTCGCAAAAAAACGCGACTGTACAAACCCGCGAAGTAGTCACAGGAGCTAGGAAACTGAAAAACCCTAGATGGATTTTTAAAAGAAACTGAAATAATTTCAAAAATTTTCACTAATTGGAAATTAGAATTAAAAAAATTTCGAAAAAATTTCTCCTATAGCTCTGATACCATAAAACAAATGCAGAAGCATATGGATTTCAAAGAATTGATTCAATAACAGAATGAGCAAGATGCTCATAAATAGTACAGGAGTATTTACAAGAATAGCAAGTTTCTAATAAGAAACTGTTGATAAGATCGTAGAAGATCTTACTAAAAAAGAATATACACTATTGAGCATTAAAACTAAAATTAACAATATTTTAATATTCTAATAATGTCCAGAATATTATATCTCCATAATTTACTTCAACAATGTGCATATTGTTTTTATAGAATGGTTTAAGCAAGATGCTAATTTGTTGATATTGACTACATGGCAGCAAAGGCATCGATAGGTCTCAAAAGCATGTTGGGAGGATTGGTGTTCAGAGCATGCATATAATCATGTGTCAGTGATTTGCTTCTGGTCATGAAAAGCATCAATGTAATAAAAAAGGTATGCTTTTATCTTGTGGATTTTTGGTGGATTATCCAGATATATTCTCATTTGGATATCATTATCATCAGAGTTACAAATAGTCTTCCTTCAACAGGTCTTTCCAAATATACGTTTTTGGGATGCATTATCCAAACACACTGTTATTTCCTGTAATATTGTAATTCAATTAAATATTTGATTACAATATGAGGTAAACTGGAGCATTTTCGAATATATTGTTTATAATTTATTAAATAGTTTTCTCCAACACCATGAAGACTAGAGTGCTTTTTAGTTATTGTTGCTAGATTATTTCATGTAGGCAAAGAATATTACTGGATTGCCCTTTAGACTCAAAAGGGCTAAATGACATTCTAGCTAGATTCTTGAATTCTAGGATATGTAGGTGTAAGAAAATTAGTATTGTTTTCTAGGATTTCTTTTAGGAATTTGTATTGTTTTCCCCAATAGGTGATTAGAGTTTCAAATGATTAGGTGGCATGCAGAATTGTATTAGCACTTGAAACCTAACCTAGTCTTTCTTGGGCGTAGAATGTTAAGAAGCTTTTCTTAATTTTATTTAAATCTTTACTAGATATCTTCAAAGCTCCTCTTATTTCTATCACCATTGTATACTTTTATTCTTTCATCCACCTTTGCTCCTCTTATTAGGTGGACCTTTCTGGTCAGAGGCTAAAGATTGAATTCTGAGTTGTCTTACTGCTGTTATGAGGTTTTTGGGTGACTGTGTCCAGCATCATTCTCACTGCTCAAACCTCAGAAACTATATGTAGGTGCTTAGGACTGCTTTCAATTGTTTGCACACAGTAATTTCCTGCACTTTGTCTTAGAATGTTGCCTTTGATGACCCTGATCTGCATTCTCTCATCTCTGATTTGCTAGGATTTTCATTGTTTTGGCAACATCAACTGTAATCAGGAGTTGTTCTTCAGCTCGGACTGTATTTACTATCCTAAAGTCTGAAGATAGTGACTTCTAACTGTCGTTGTATTATGTCTAACACGATGACTCACTTGTTCTTTGTGCACTTTAGCCTGAGAGGACTATCATCTGTTACACTACCCTTAGGTCTTATTGGAGCTTTATCCTTTTGATGGTCTGACTGCAACATGACTGCAACAACCTACTTTCAATGAGTTATATCATCTTATTCAAGAGTTATAACTCATGAATGTCTCTTATAGTGGTTGACCTTCATTGTTATGATACTCAAATCTTCTTCAATTTTGTTTCTTCTTCAATAAACTATTTGTTCGTAAGACAATGAATACCACCTTGTTTTGATGCTATAGTTGCTTCGTGTAACAAGCTTTTCATTGTTATTTTTTTGATAGCTGATTGGGACTGCTCATGAAGCTTTTGATGATTGAGATAAGCTTTTCCTCATGTTATGATGACTGGTGATTGCTTTGAATTCTCTTTGATGCTAATTGAATCTTTGGGGATAATATTGTCCTCTTTATATGCCTATGACTTGAATATGACTGTCAAAAACGTTTTAATGTTGCCCTTACTGTTTTATGATCAGCTTCATTTCTGTTATTTCTTTGCGATTGCTTATTGCTGGTACTATATCCCTTTTGATGTGTTTAATGTCATCGTCCTTTGTTGATTTGTGAATGACTGTGTGACTGTCATAGGTTCCTTTGGACTATGTTTATGTCCTTGATGCTTCTCTTTATGATTCACTATATGATAAGGCTCATTACTGATGATGCCTTTACTGTGAAAGGCTCTGTCCTTTTGTGCTTCATTTCAACTCTCATAACCTTTTGGTTTGCTTTCAATAGGTCTAGGGCTGTGATTTTAACATGATGACTGTCTTGATAAATGATGATATTCTTTGTTTTATACAGTCATTAATGGCTCTGTTATGAGGGTTTCTCTAAGTCTGCGAATGATGGCATTGACCTACTAACTGTGTTAGCCCTCTACATCTGTTGTTTTATCATTGGAACCTCTTCCCTTTTGTCATCCATTGTCTATTCTTTGTGGCCGGGACTACTGTAGACTGTCCTTTCACTGTCTAGGTTGTATTGCAATGATCCTTTTGCATGCATCATGATGCTGTTGCCAACATTGATGTGACTCTAATAGTCACATGATTACATTATTTGTCTAATGAACTATTCTTGAGCTATTGTAGATTCTTTACCTACTCTATGGTCATGACCTTATAAACCACTGTCTGCAATATCTATGGCTCTAGGTTCATTATTCCTTTCTTCATTAATGGATTATTTACACTTCATTCCTCTGTCTCAAACCAAACACTAAGAGCTCCCTTGCTGCAAGGTATTAGGGTTTTAGATGAGGACCTGTTGTGACGTTTTCACACATCGCCCCATTGCAAATGGGGACCCATGTTTTTTGCTCGTTTTCGCTTTGCTTTTTAGGGTTTTGGTTTGAATCCAGTCGGTTTTGGGAGCTTTTTGATTTTCCTTTTCTAGAATGCAAATTTTGAATGCAATGAATTTGCCAGAATGGTCTAATTTTCAATTGGAATGTTGATGCAGAGCTTAAATTTGTCTAAGTGTTGAAGATGAAATGTGAATTTTTGTCCAATTGAATATTTTTGACCAAATTTTGACTTTTTTGATATTTGATCCTGGGCATTGGAAATGATTTGTTTTTGCCTTGTGAAGTGATTAAATGTGTAAAATCATGTTATTTTGGCCTGTAGGAGCAAAATCGCTCCTGTCCCTCAGTGAAGGACGGGAGCTCGTTTTCAAATATCTTACTATTCCTGCAGGGTCAAGATGAATTACGAATTGGAAGTGATGGAGAAAGGCGAGATCTTTCCATTGAATATAAATTGAAGATTTTCATGAGCACAGAAATGCCTCCAGGGGAAAAATCGCTCCTGTCCCTCAGTGAAGGACCGGAGCTACAAATCCAATTTTGCTTTGTCCTTGCAGGATTTTAACGTCTTGACGATGTGAAAAGGTCCAAAGAGGTATATTTTATCAAATGAATATAACTTGAAGTGCTGTCGGGGAGATCAACAGGGTAGCAAGTCCGGCTTGAGTGAGGTCCTGATCCTGAAATTTGGCTAAGTCTGGAATGCCTTGATCCTGAAATTTGACTAAGTCTGGAAACTGAAAAAACCTCCAAAAACTAGATTTTGCAATATAACTCCTGGAGGTCTGAAACCACTCTCAAACATCCTGAAAGTATATATGGAATATAACTTAAAGTATAAGAAAGAAGAAACATAGAAGGAAATGTCACTTATACTTCCATTAAAATTATCCTGATAAAGAGTGCGAAAAGTCAAATTTCGCTCCCGTCCTTCACTAAGGATCCAGAGCGAATTTCGCTCCTGTCCCTCTCCAAGGGACCAAGGCGAATCGCTCGTGTCCCTCACCAAGGGACCAGAGCGAAAATGCTTAGTTGAGCCATTCCTGACCTTGTTTGGACGAATCGAGACATCATAGGCATGGTGAAGGACGAAATGAGCATGATAGAGCATCCAGACTTGATCAAAAACAATGAAATGATGAAGTTTTTGCCTAGAGGGTCAAATTCGCTCCTGTCCCTCACTGAAGGACCAGAGCGAAATTCTTCATAAGGTACGATCTGGGCAAAGATCAAGCAAATTTTATGTTCGAAGGCAAGAAAGGAGGTCAATCGAACCCGTTGAAGACAAATTGAAGATTATCAAACGTCAACAAAGGACCAAAATGCTTAAGTTCGCTCCTGTCCCTCAGGAAGGGACCAGAGCGATTTTTGTTGTAGATGATTTTCTCGCCAAATTTCAACCGATCTCAAGGCATGAATGAATGAAAGGAGGCATTGCGAATCTGTTGAATATAATTTTCGAAGGTGATGAAGTGAAATGAGGCCCACAAGAGCAAAATCGCTCCTGTCCCTCTCCAAGGGACCAGGGCGATATGATAAGTATGATGCCGTTCCTTTAAGTTCAAGACACTCCAAGTTCGAATACAAGGTGGTGAAGACATTTTAAGGCGTCCTAATCAAGCGCAAAGTATCAAAGGTTGCTAACATTGAAGAATTTACACCAAGATTCCCAGTTCGCTCCTGTCCCTCAGGGAGGGACCAGAGCGAAATTTGCATAAAGGCTCTAAATTTTGAAAATTGATCACGTTCCAAGTGTCCAAGGGAATCAAAAGGACATTCAATCGCAAGGATAAGTCAATCAAGTTCGAAGATCCCAAGGAAAATGGCAAATTCAACGTAGAAATGAAGACCTTGGACGTAAAATATGCAAGGATCATGACCAAGGTAATGGAACGCTCCTGTCCCTCAGTCAGGGACCAGGGCGATGAGGTACGTATCCTTCATCTTCAAAATTTGGCGCTCAAACACATTTTTTGAATTTATTTAAATGCTAGAAAAAATCGATATTTAATTAAAAGCATTTAAATAGCGCATGGTATGTATTTATTAATTATTTTTGCCTTTGTAAAAAATCGAAATTTATTAATTAAAAATAAAGGCATTTAATAATTAATTATTAATTTAATAAAAATCAAAAGGGAGCGCTTGGTATTTTAGAGGTCGGCCTTTATTATTTATTTAAAAATCGTTTTAATTGCTATATTTTGCAAAAAGTCGGCCTAAGGTCAATATGAAGGTGAGCGCCTATAAAGGAAGGTGTTTATTTCATTTTCACATCATCATTTATCATCTCTCATATGCAACTTGGAGAAGGCAAAAGAGGAGCGAATTTCATACAAAGGAAGGGCGAAATTATCATTCAAGAAGAGGAGCGAATTTCATACAAAGGAAGGGCGAAATTATCATTCAAGAAGAGGAGCGAATTCAATCAAAGGTGGTGCGAAACTACTATCCAAAGGAGAGGCGAACTTGAAGTTTCAAGTTAGGCGAACTTGCCAAGGACATTGAAGAACACATCAAAGATTCCAAGGGTGGCGAATTAATAAAGAGGACGTTCATTATCCTTCAAGATCAAGTCAAAGGCTTCAAATTTTGATTTTTGCCTAGGCAAATTCCTCATTTTGCATTCTAGAGTTAGCTCTCTAGTGTGGTATGGCGATATGGATTTATTGTTTTTGATTGTTGATCGTCATAGCTTAGATTTTGAAATTTTGAAATTTTGAATTCCTAGCTCAAGAGTCGTTTTTAGGAAATGATTAATAAAGGACTTATCATTAAGTTTCCTAAAAAAATTGCTCTCTAATTTATGTTATGTATTGCAAAATCATGTTACTAATTTTGAAATGTTGTGTAGGCATCAAATGGAGGTCTCTTCAAGGAAAATCAAGCCGGATCCAGGACGGACTTCGCCAGGACGGTCTTCGCCGGGACGGTCTTAGCCAGGACATGGGCGACCTCTTTCAATCCAGCGTTCCAAGGCGAGGTACATCATCTTCCTGCACATCAAGGACACAAGGAGTTAGAACAAAGGGCTCGTTGAAGAAGTAAATAGTTCCAGATGGATTATTTAAAGCAAGCTTCTCAACAACATCAAGTTGAATATCTACCAAGTTACAAGTGTCAAATGAGGTGGCGTCCTAGTCATCACTTCTCCAATCAGTGAAGTCCATCTCAGCATGTCCAGATTCAATGTACTTAACTCATGGAAGGTGACACAAACTCCGATGTACCTACCCCGGCTATCCATTGGTCGATTTTTCTAGAAGGAACATGTGTCCAAGCAATACAATTTTATCATTGGTCAAGCATTAAATGTTATGTAATGGTTGTAACAAACCCTAATTAGGGTTTTCATTGTTGAATCTTGGCCATTGATCTTGAATTGATCTAAGCCATCAAATTGTATTGTGGGCACTATATAAGCCCAGGCATTTCATTTGTAAAGAGAGAATTAGCAATAGCTAGAGAGAATTAGAGAGAGATAGTTAGAAATAGTTGAAAGTAGTTAGTAGATAGAGAGTAGAATAGGAGGACAAGGCAAGAAATTGTTGCCATTGATTGTAAACAAACTCCATTTTCATTGAAGTAATGGTGAAATATGTCGTTTTCTTGCAATTTGCATGGTTTCTTGTTGAGTCTTCAATCTTAGATGGTAGATAATTAGATGAATGGAGGAAATGTGCTTGATTGATGGTGAAATTCATATATCCATACTACTAGCAGTTTGTTGATTGCAGACTTGCCTTGCGTAGTCAACTGGAATCGTTCAGCCTAAGCTCAATTTCGATTTGTCGCCTCTTCATTGATATGCATCAACTTGGATGGTATCTATGCCTGCGGTGATGATTTGAACATCATAAAGCTTCCCATAGAAGATCGCACTAGTCTTGTGTAGATGTTCCATTGATGTCAAAACAAGACCTAGTTAGAGTTTCATCAAAAATCAATCATTGCTCCTACATTCTTAGTATTAGGATTAGATCCTCTCTTCGCCCTTATCCTTTTTCCATTTTTTTAATCTAAGTTAGTCAGAGCCTGTGTCCAGCAAAGCAGATTGGAAGTTCAATGTAAGTCCCCTTGTGATTCCAGCAAATCACATCGTACCACGAAGAGCTTATCCACATCTAGAGACCCTACCAGAAGGAACCTTGAAGTCATCCTAACTGATCCTTCATGCGAATCTTCAGCAGTTAGCGACTTTATTCAAGAGAGGATAAGATACCCTTAGGTATTTTATTCTGTGTATGATGGTGTACAAAATACACGTCAACAGGACCTCATTTTAGATATCTTGTCACTCGATACTCTTTCCTCTGTTTTTGTATCAGACCTTTTGCTCACTATCACACTGCTGCAACAATACCCTTTTGGCAGAGATTTTCTCAATCTGTATATCTTGATCATTATGTTTAGGTAATAAGCATCAAGACCTATTGAATCTTTTCTGCTATGTGGCATAAAGATAAAATATTTCATAAAGATTGTTTGTCATATTCGTAATGGCACTTTCTCATTGTTAATCACCGCCACTATCTTCTGTGCTGACACCTACTTTTGACTAATCTCTCAATCAAATGTCTAATCCAAAATCACTAGCATTGATCTTAAAACTATAATCTAGAGCATTCTCAGTGTGGTGACTACATTTTAACGAAGTCGTTACAATACTATCTGACAAAAATCCCCCTTCCATTATGCTTTGATGAATGTCCATACCCTGTTCTAAAGCTCCCATTTTGGCATAGGCTAGGAGTAACTGACAAAGGTTGAGGAAATTGGCTTTACACCTGCAAATTGCATTTTCTTGAAAGTTTCTAAAGCCTTTTCAACAAATCCATTTTCGGCATATCCTGCAAGTATTGTATTCCATGAGACCAGATTTCGTTGGGACATTCGAACGTCAAACAATTTACATGCATTATTTATGCCTCCACATTTTGCATATGTCTACGAGTGCAGTCACAACTACATCTGACAAAATTCCCCCTTCGTTTATTCTTTGATGGATGATCATACCCTATTCCAACGCTCCCATTTGGCATAGGCAGTGAGGATGCTGGAAAATGTTTTGGAATTTGGCTTTACACTTGCCAATTGTATTTGCTTGAAAGTTTCTAAAGCCTTTTCAACAAATCCATTTTTTGTATACCCTGCAATCATGCTATTCCATGAAACCACATTTCTTTGAGGCATTTTGTCGAACAGTTCACCATGTGCCTTCTCTATGCTTCCACATTTTGCATATACGTCTGCCAGAGCATTTATGACTATAATATCTGACACAAATCCCCCTTTCATTATGCTTTGATGGATGTCCATACCCTGCTCCAAAGCTCCCCATTTTGGTCCAAACAGAGAGGATGCTGGAAAATGTCGTGGAATTTGGCTTTACGCCAGCCAATTGCATTTACTTGAAAGTTTCTAAAGCCTTTTCAACAAATCCATTTTCTGCATATCGTGCGATCTATGGTTTTGGAATTTAGAATGACTACCAGCTACATTTGCTTAAAATTTTCTAAATCCTTTCAACAAAGCTACATTTGCTTAAAAGTTTTGAGGCCTATCAAGGCTGCATTGTTCTTGATCTTTGCTCTTTGTGTCTTGTCCTTTATCTATTGGCACACGGGACCATGAATAATCCTGAATAATGTATAAGTGTCAATCTTTTCTTTGATCTTCAAAACCATTATCTTTGAATGCTACAACAATGAACGCTGCAACAAATGCATAGTCTTCTTATGTCACTGATGGTTGCAATTGTAGGCTTTGAAAGGTTATTGTTTCCTGCTCATAAAGGAGTGTCATCCATAGCTTTTGAGTTGATTTGTCTCTAAACTCTGGCTAGGGTTTCACTCTATTGTTTGGAGACTACTCTTTTCACTGTGTGACACTTTTTCGTTTGATGATGGGTCGACGTGATTCCAATTGGAGATAAAAGTAGATTCAATGTTGTATCTCCAATAGAAACATATTTTGAAGAAAAGAAGAATTGATTGGTAGAATGTGCTGGTGAACAACTGGGAAATGTGATTGTTAGCAGTGCAGATTTAGGATAGGCAGTCAGTATTTTGAGCATAACTTTGTCATATGATATCGGAATTGACTGATTTAAATTCAAGACAACGAAAAAAGTTTTTCAATCTGGAAAGACCCTGTACCACCCTTTAAAATAATTATATTCTCCAAGTGATTACAGGTTTAAATCTAATTGACTTTATTATGATGATGATTATCAAATATCATTATAATAAATCTTTATTTTCATTGGCATCTATTTAAATACTTCAATTTTTTAAAAATTTCTAAGTATTTTAGTATTTTTCATTCTCTAAAGTTTATCTCCATTGTTTATTTTTTATTTTTTGTAAATTTAAATATAATATAAAAATATAAAAATTATATTTGTGCCATCTCTAGGTACTTATCTTGAACTTTTTCTAATAATGACATGTCCTGTAATCATCCTGTCTCCTGTACCAGTACCAGCTCTCGTGCCATAATAACTAGGATGAAGAATCAACGGCAAACTAGGAATACCACCATTGTTGATTCTTTCTATGAGTTGGGGAAACAATACCTCTTGTAATGACGTAGTTATTGTTGTCTTATAAACACAAGCAGTAGCCTTAATGTAAAAGAGAGTTTTTTATAGGAGATCATTGGATGCTAGTGAATAGATAGGAAGAGGCCTATGCTATTGTAGTAAGAGCAAGTGTGAGGAGCCAATTGAGGCTTTCACTTGCTTACAAACTATTTATCTTATAGTAGAAAATATCTAGGAAAAAGTGGGAGTTATTGTAGCTTAGACCGGTTGGCGACCAATTTTTCAATGACTTGGGCATGAATCCCAAGGAATGGGAAAGTTATGTTTTTAATGTGTTAAGTGAGGAGCTCGGGGTAATCTTCCTTTTCATTAATAAATTAAGTTTTTAAAATACATATCTACCAGAGTGTCATATTTTCAGTGATCTGGTCCACCTGAGGTGAAATTCAACTACAAAAACCAGAGGAACAGATACTCTGAACCTTATACTCACCATGCCTTCAACTATGAGTACGATATCTAGTTAATAGATACATAACAAAGCATAGGACTGTATGCAAATAAGACAACCAAAGAGACTTATACATTGTTCTCAATCACAATGTGGCCACCTGGACCACTAGCCACATCAAAATTCAAACTGGGTTTGCTTGGTCAATGAGGAGATGAACAACACATTTTCTCCTCTCCATTCTCTCTTTTTCTGCATGCAGAGATGGGGCTTTGAGAGGGGCGTTCAAAATTGTCAACACTTCAAGCAATTTGCATCTCTTCAGCAGCAATACCACTAGTAGCCACTAACATTCTCTTTGCTACATTTGACAAGCATTGAAAATGAACCTCCCGCTCGTGAAAGGGAGGCATGCAAACAAGATTTTGGACCTCATACCTTGCTACTGGGAGTGGGTTTCATAGAAGGGTACAAACACTTCTAGGGCTTAATAAAGACACCCTACGAAATCCTTCTTGCCAGTGTGTTAGACCAGCATCTTAACCAAAAAATATCAAACAAATTTGTGATAAACATTGATGACATATCAGTGTTTAACATTGCTACAGTTTCAGCTTCAAGAAATTCAGAACCGATTATTTGCTTGATGGTGATATAGTACCTGCTAACTGTTTAGGAATATTGAAAATGATGCTTAGGTGTTGGTTTGAAACAAGGCCCCAGAAAGACATTTCTCCGTTCTTGCTGTAAAGATGGAACTCCAATTTTGAAATGGTAGGGGACTGACATACATCAGATTGAAACAGGTGAAAGCATGGAACCAAGCCACTTCAATATAAAAGCGTTTCATCAATGCTACACATGGGAGTGGGAGGTGATCAAAAAAGTTATTCTCAAGTCAGTATTTTATTTTCAAGGCAATGAAAAAAGTTTTTCAATACAAAAACACAAAATTGATGGCAAAATCGTCACATGTTCTCAAGTATTATTCAGACTTAAAACTCACTACTAAACTAAAGGGTGTTTTGAGACCCAAGATTCTTAATAGTTAAATTATTCTTTAAAGGGTGCTAGCTCAAATGGAAGAGCACTTGCTTCACAAGCAGGAGGATGGTGGTTCAATTCCATCGTGCCCTAACATGAATTAATCAATGATATTGTAGTTTATATTTAACAATATTGATTTATATAAATAGTGAGCTATTTTTTAAAATTTATTGTTTTATATAATCTTTAGAGAGACAAAAGTAGAATTCTCTCTAATAAGAATATTGTTATCATCTTAAGAAAGACAAGAAGTTGGATTAAAGGCATATAGATTGTGTTAGGTTTTTTGCATCAACGTTTCAGATCACACTCCATGATCCATCATCAAGATGATAGAAAGCTCATGAAGCAGAAAAATCATCCTGAACTTTCTATCATCCTGATGATGGATCACAGAATGTGATCCGAAAAATTGATACAAAAAAACTGACACAATCTAATCCAGAAAGTATAGCAAGAAATATTATTATTATTTTTCATTATAAATAATATAATATTTTAATTAAAAACTTTTTTGTGATGTATACACCTAGTTTTAGTTACCAGGAACTGCAAAGAACAGGCCACAGGCCACGGCAAAAAGGTCACACAAAACTGAACAAAACCAGAATTTGAATACAGCCGCAGAATCCCCTGAGAGAAGAAAAGAGAAATAAAACGGAGAGGGACTAGCGCCACAGAAGCAGAGCACACACCGCAGCATCAGCCACTACAGTCACAACCCCTCCTGGCATCGAGAGGATGCTCTTTATTATCTTCTCGCGACAGGTTAATTGCTTCATAAAAAATATTCTCCCACCGAATCTTATCCGGCATTCCAGTTCTGAAACACGTGTTAACGCCAAAATTAGCTGTCCAATCAGCAACTTTATTGCCCTTTCTTTTGATCTGAGAGAATCTCAGCTCATCAAACTCTGACTTAGAGGCGATAACAGCATCCAAAATGATCCCCCGTCTTCAATTCTTTACCTCCCACCATGAATAGCATCAATTAACAACATGAGTCTCCCTCTACCCATAACCGCTTCCAGCCTTTGCAAATAGCAAGAGGAATGCCCCTATGCTTCATCCATGTTATTGGAAGTATAACCGCAATCAGCAGCAGAAAGCTAACAGGTTGAGCACTACCATTTCTTAGGACACCCGCACTACCCACCTTCCCAGGATTCCCTTTTACTGTCCCATCAAAGTTGATCAAAGTTGAGTTTAATCTATTCAGTTTCCGGAACTTCCCATCCAATCCTTGCCTCACCTTCTTTGCAGAGTTATTAATATTGATAAATCATCTAAACTTTGATCATGCTGTTAATTTCGTTAATTTCTATAATCTAGCAACAGATTAATTTCTCAATAAATTTCATACGTAAAATCGTTTTTGGTGTTAATCTTACAACTCTAAGACACATTCTAAGTACAGAATAGAAAATATCTTACTCAACATCCAACAAGAACTGCACTTAAACAACTTCCACAATCCACACCTTCCGAATTATTAAAAACTCAACACAGACATTGATCCATGGTCCTTGACAATCCCTAACACCCTTGAACTTATTACAATTCACCTCAGTGATCAAAGCTATAGAACATTTGATTAAGTTTCATAATTTTTTAATTAAAAATTAAATTTTCATTAAATTTTTATATAATTTAATTTAAGATATTTTTCCAAAGGTAAAATTAAATTGATGATTGCAAATAGAGAAGTGTGAGGTCCATCTATCTACTTTAAATTCTATCTATCCATTAATAAAATATGAACACCAACATTGATTAGAGTTTTATATATAATTCTAATCCAATTATAATTGTCTAGTATAATTAGTTACACTACAAACATATAAAAATACGATACAAATTAAAAAATTCTATTTGCTTAATTAATTATTTTAAAGATATCATTAATGACATTTTTAAAATATAAAAACAAAAGTTAAATACTATTGCTCTCTTTAAAATTCCTTCAAAAATTTAATTTCTAAACTTTGAACTCCACAAAAGTGTATTTGTAGATGTTAATGAAAGTGCTCTTGACCAGAAAAATCTAGAATTGAAGTCGAGTTTTTGTTTAGTTTGTCCCAATGGAAGGTTAAACTACTATAGAAACAATTTAGGTGAAACATTACATTTAGATTTAGCTTCTCATTCAGTTTGAAATTAAAATACGTTTGCTTGGTATTTTTAAGTGAAAAGATTTCACCTGAAACTCAAACTACCATATAGGTGCCACATAGGTTTGAGCAAAATCGTTAAATTCACAATTATTTGGAATAAAATAGTTTCATTTCATCGATTGAAAGTGTGAACACAATTATTCACTTTTATCTATTGCTGAGAATTGAAAAAAAAATCTCACATTTGATCCAATTCAATATACTCGAGTCTTACGAGACTGGGGGATATTACACCTTGTAGACATCTAAAAATGGTCAACGCTTGCGGAGTCATACTTTAACATTGGTGCATTGCCTTATTTTAGGGTTCTTGCGTCACATTAACATTTCTTCTATGTTGCGCATTTGGTCTTTATCATTTGCGAGCATTGAGTCCTTTTGCATTCCTCATTTTATCGCTTTCAAATTAGGTCTTGTTGATAACAATCTTCAGTCATGATTTTGGTCGATCTTATCCTGTCGCATCAATGTGCGTGCTCATTTATCATCATTTTGGACATCGTCAATCCTAATCGATGATAGAATTAAGGTTTTGTCCTCTTGTCAATCTTGTCATTTTGCGATCGATTCGTCATTGATCCTTGTCCTTGTCAATCTCGTCATTTTGTGATCGATTCATCATCGATCCTTGTCCTTGTCAATCTCGTCATTTTGCGATCAATTTGTCATCGATCCTCGTCCTTGTCAATCTTGTCATTTTGCAATCGATTCGTCATCGATCGTTGTCCTTTTCAATCATGTCAATTTGGATCAATTAGTCATTGTTCCTCGTCAATTGGCGCCTATCAATTTGATCTCCTTGTCAATCTTGGTCAATTTGTCATTGATTTTTGTCACCCAATATCAATCATTTATCAACATTGGTCATTTGTCAATCAGAATCATGATCGAACCTACATCAATTTCTTGTTGTCTTGACCTAATTCTTTGTCTTCTTATTTCTAGGGTTGTATGATTTGTTCATTTAATCCTTTTTCTCCTTTTTTGGGGGTTAAATAAATAAATTTATTTAGTCCTAAGTCTCTTTCATGAATTAATTAATGGATGAAAACCTATTAATTAATTCATCTAATTTCTATTTTATCTTTTTCCTCAATTTTCTAATTTCTCCTAATTTCTAATTTCTATTTCTGTTTTCAAATTTTTGTCATAACATCTTGCATAGCAATTTGTCATAATTTGTCATAACACCTTGCATAGCAATTTGTCATACACTTGTCATAATTTTGCCATTCTTGATTTGAATTTCCTTTCAAATCTCTTCATGCTAATCTTGTCCTCTCTCCAATTTGTCTATAAATTGGATAAATTTCTTCAATCAAAAAATCAATCAATCACATTTTCGAGTAACCTTATGCTACAAAATTTCATTAACAACTTGCTTTCCACTTGCAAATGCACTTTGTAGGTGAGAACAACATCAAATTGGAAGGTGAAAGAAGAACAATGGAACCACATGAAGGAGATATCTGCATTTGGTTTGCTTTGATTTCATTTTGAATATCTTGTCTTCATGTTTTCATTGATTAGATTAGGATTGTTTTCATTGCAGTTTTAGGTTTTTGTGATTGTCCTAATTGTTATTTGTTTTGATGCATCCTCAATTTCCTAGTCTACACACCTAATTCGAATTTAATTTCAATTTAATTAACTATATTATCCAAAAACTATTTTGCTGGAAGATTTCAAAATTTTATTGGAAGTGCCTGTCAATCACTACAACCATGAGTTTCATTCCTCTACATTTCCCATCAGTTCTTTGTTTTACCATGCCTTAACTCTCTTTTTCTCCCTAATTTTCCTTGCGCAGGCTCCTTATTGTACTATGTTTTATGCCTCTGTTGCTTCCCACAATGAGACCCTCCTCTGTCTCCTACTTCTGTGTAGCTAATTATGTTTCAAAATTATCTTTCTTTTCTAATTTTCTCTGTTTCCAACACTTTTCTCTCTTAGCTGACCTTGGCACAGTAGTTTTAACTCTTCCAGACTCTCTCTTCTCCCTCCAAGGCACACACTGTCTTTTCTTCTTTCAATTCTAGCACAGAAATTATATTTCTCTCTGTTTTTTCTGCTACCCAACGTATCTCCTATTCCCAAGCTACCGTTGGTTACTCAAACAATAGGAACAAACAATCAAACATGTCTTTGGGTGATGTGGATTACTCGTTCGGCCGGATTTTAATATGAACATGGTTTTCAGTTTTCTCCTGATGGTTTTAACTTTACGGGTTGTTATTTTAGATTAATTTCAATCAATTTAGGGTGAGCTCTTTTTACATACAATTATATTTATATATAATAAAGCAGGTCTATGTTTTAAATAAAAATTATGAATTTTTTAATTAAAAATAAAGTTTTCATTAAATATTCTATTATTTCAGATGTTGTTTTTGATTAGATAAGGAGTGTTTTGAAAGATCTTGAATCTTTTTACAGAAAGAAAGGAGTGAAAAGCAATGTAGGACAGCACAAACTCAAAAGCAATGTAGGACAGCACAAACTCATCTCAAAAATAGAAGCCAAACCATCACAAAACAACAGAACAACCAATCAACAAAACCTTCCAACAGCAACAAATTAACAACAACAAAGACTTTTGTTGAAATTGATCCCAAAAAATATTTTTCAAAAGACAAAATAAAAATTATATATATGTTTTAATTGAAACCTTTTATTCTAAGAAGTTCCACTCAAAATCTTTAATTTACACTGCAATACAATTTTAAATTTATATATGAATTAATTACACCAAATACAAATAATACAAATATAATAAATAATTTCTAAACTCAATTAATATTTAAGAAAATTATTTAACACAAATAAATCTGGATATTAAATGGAAGATTAACTATATACATATACATTTGATTTTAAACTACACTATATAAAACATAGTCAACTTACAAAAGCAAAGCTCACAAATCAAATGTCTGCTTAACGGACAGATTTGCTCAATTCTGGAGAAGAAATAAACTTCATAATCTCCTATTACGCATGAAAGGAAACATAAACTTCAGAAGATCGTCAACCCTCTTGAAGTATTTCCTTCTCCACCTCTCTCTTACTGAAAGCAATAACACTACAACAATCAGAAAACCTGCTCCATATGACCATCCTACTCCAATTTGATACCACGGAATCTGCTCACTCTCCTTTTCATCTTTATTTTCAGCAGCACTTACGGGGGGAGGAGGTGCAAATTTCGGCCAAGAGCAATTCCTTGGAAGTGGGCACCCTTGCAAATATTGATTTCCAGAATATGATGTGTTTTCAAATGTGACCATCTGTCCTCCTTGCGGTATATTTCCAGAAAGATTGTTGTTGGACAAATTTAAATATCCCAAATAGCTCAAAGATTGAAGCTCTGATGGAATATTTCCTGAAAACTTGTTGGAAGAAAGGTCCAACGATTCAAGTTGACTCATATCCCCAAAACTATGTGGAATAATTCCACTTAGATTGTTCATTGATAGATTCAGAAATATCAACCCCTTCATTTTTCCAACATCAAAAGGAACATCTCCGTTCAATTGATTGTTCGAGAGATCTATGCCAGTGAATGTAGAAAGAATATATGGGTAATATTGTTTTGTACCTTTCGAAGTCACATCCAGTCCACCAAGAGAAAAAAACTTCCTGATTACATAGCCTCCATAGTTTAATTCACTGTACGTCGCATAGGCATCCTCTCTTGCTACAGCCATTGCTTCTAAAAATACAATGTTGTGTGGAATAGAGCCTGACAAGTTGTTGGACGAGAGGTCTAAGATCTGAAGCTGCTTCAGATCGCCTATTTCTGAAAGAATTTCACCGCTGAACTGATTGTCATTCATTACCAGCACTTGAAGAGCTGAAATATTCCCGATTGACTTTGGAAGATGTCCTGTGAATTTGTTGTACCCAATATCAAGTATTCGTAAAACTGTATGATTGGTAAATGAGGGAAGGAAGGCTCCGCTGAGCTGATTATTTCTTATCACCAAGGACGTGATGCCGGACGAGACGATAAACCCTTGGGGCATCCTTCCCTCCAGACTATTACCTCCTAAGTTTAAGTAGTCAACTGTAGATCCATCTTCAATTAAGCACCAGGGAATCATTCCATCCAACTTGTTGTTTTCAAGATTTAACTTTACGCTTGGAGACGATTTGCACAAATTTGGAGGGATGTTGCCGGTAAACATATTGTCATTGAGCATCAACAAAAATCCCTGGGGAGGTGAGTATTCAATTCTTGGCCACAAGGAAGGTATGCATCCATTTAATGCATTGCTAGATACATCCAAGACTGAGATCACAGAATTCGGAACATTTGGGAAAAGGGGCCCATGCAGATGATTTTGTGAGAGATTTAGTTCTGATAAGGAAGTAGCCCATAGCCAAGAGGGAATTTCTCCAGCAAGACCGTTGTTCGCTAATGTCAAGGAACCCAACGAGAACTGAGTTGAAATCCATGGTGGAATTTGACCATCCATCTGACATAATACAAGTTCTAACTCAACGAGCTGGAAGTTGGGAATCCAGGATGTACTAATATTTAGTGTGCAGTTGGATAGAGATAAATGTTCTAATTTGGTAAGGTTATGGAAAAAAGTGTCAGAAATTGTGAGCTCGTGGTTTAGTGAGAGGTGAAGAGTTTGGATAGAGGATGGAAAACCCCAAGAAGGGTTACTCTGATTGAATCTATTTCCATTGGCGTAGAGTTCAGTAAGGGAGGACAGCCCTACAAATGACGAGGGAAGATTCCCACTCAATTGGTTGAAAGATACATCCAAGCTTTTAAGCAAAGCAAGATCACCCCATGTAAATGGGATTTGGCCACTTAATCGATTGTTTGAAAGGGAGAGGCTACTCAAAGAAGAAAGTTTGTTCAGACAAAATGGCAAGCTTCCACTCAATTGGTTGCCTCCCAAGATTAAGCTCAGTCAGATTTGTTAGCATACAAATGCTAAGGGGTATCATCCCACTCAATCTACTATTCACTATCCGTAGAAACTGAAGATATTGGAGATCTCCCAAACAGGAAGAAAGAGTACCTGTTGCGCCAGTGTCCCATATGTCTAGCCGTGTAAGAAACGGAAGTTTGCACAGGCTATCAGCTATGACTCCTCCTCTTATTCCGTCGTCGATTAGTAACCCCTCCATTATCCCAACTGATATCCCCAGTACATGGCTGTTGTTTTCATCGCATTTTATGCCATGCCACTCGCAGCAGTCTGTCTCATTTGTCCATGGAGTAGAGCTATCCGTCAGTTTGAATGTAAAGCTCAAGGAAAGAAGAGCTTCAGATTCCTTCTTTGGACATACAGATAGACAAACAAATGGGCTGGTGAAGAAGACGATTCAAATCACAGCAATGGTATAAGTGAACTTAAGTAATGGTGACATAATCATATTGCAGAGAAGAGGAAAGGAAATAGTGAAATGGCGATCTTGTTGAGATTAGAAGTAAAGCATATTATATGTAGACAGATTTGCAAAAGGTTGTCAATGTTCAACCTGTAAAGCCTCCAGTTGGTTCTTGTACTTCATGTTAACGATTTGATTATTGTCTGAGTTGAGTTGATCTAGTGGTGGTTGTAGCACAGTTAGACATCATGAACTATATAAAATTCAAAATTCCTTTTTTCTTTCAAACCAATTACATTAATGTGGTGTAAAGAGAGCCATGGATCAAAGGAGGTGGGTTAGTTTGTCTGCTGTGATGTGTGGCCAATGAAATGAGTTCACGCTTTTCCCCACACAAAAATGTACTGCTACAAAAACGTCAATATGCATTAAACAATTGTTTTTGGACTTTCTTTTAATTTTTACAATATTAAAAAGGTTGATTAAGAAAATCAGACCAATGAAAATCGCACAAAAATCTATCATGATGTAGAAAATAGCTGTATCCAATGAAACGTAGATGGCCGTGAAAATGATGGTCAATGTTCTTACTTGAAAAGCCAGCAATACCGCGTGAGTCGGTGGATCATAGAAATTGACAAACGAGAAATGTAGTTTGAATCAGTCAAGGGTTGGTGTGGTGCAAAGAAGGTGCGTTTCCTGTTGTTTTCTGTGATGTGTACCCAATGAAATGACGTTGCCGTGGAAAGTAAAGAAAATAGATATAAATGGTGATTAGGTAGCTTAGATTATATGTAGGCTGCGGTGCAAAAGTGGTAGGCCCAATTTATAAAGCGTGCACTACCGCGTTAATGGGTATATCATAGAAGACGAATGTAAATTCAGTTAGTCAAAGTTTAAGCGAAGGGTTTTTAAATAGTACATTTAATTTTGATGATTTTTTTATTGTCTTTGTATTCTAATCAGGGTTACATTTATCATAAAAGACAAGGTAAATTTAATCAGTCAAAGTTTACATGAAGGGTTTTTAAATGGTACATCAGATCTATGATTTGTTTTATTGTCTTTGAATTCAACTCAATTATTAATAGCTATTGTTTTGGCTTATGGATAGTGAAGATGAATGTTGTGGAATTTGTTATGCACAAAAGGGTGAAAAGAGATCATTTCAAAGTGTCATCCCATAATTATTCGCTATTTCCCCTTCCCCTTATGTAGTATAAAGAAAGTGTTTTAGTATCTGAATATTAAGATCTAAATTAATAAAATAATAAAGTAATAAAGTAAGCTCACTATCATTAATGCAATAATGGTAGTCAATCTAATAAAAACATATTTAAATGTTCTTATGCATGGATAGAGAGAAATCATAATTAAGAAATAAAGAAAGATTCTTTTGTAGTCGAGAGTGTCGAAAGAAAGATTGAAATGTGTAGGGAGAACCACCTTGCTTCTACAAAGCCTAAAGTGTAGGAGATATCAACCTTAGGTTGATTTTCATTCGTTGGTCACTCACCTTAGAACTTGAAGATTGGTAAATACATAGGTATTCTAGGACCATCATTTAGAATAACCAATAGTGTCTATATATATATATATATATATATATATATATATATATATATATATATATATATATATATATATATATATATCTGTGTGTGTGTGTGTATCCACAATGATAAATTATTCAATCTAAGTGGGTGTTTACGATGAAAAATTTATACCACTATGAAAGTACAAACACTAATAAAAAACATACAAATTAATGTGAATTTAAATTTGATGAAATCTAAAATGAAAGGATAAAATCAATTCTAAAACCCATAGAAAAATATGAAGGAAAAACCCTAGGCTTTGATATAGAAATATTGAATTCACCCAAAAGATAAGAGAAAAAATCATTACATAAATTTAGGTTAATCAAATCAATTTAAACAATATGAATATAACTAATCTAAATTTAATTTTGAGGTTTATAAACATCTAATGCATATATTTATTAATTAAATGAAGGTAAAGGATCTTAGCTTTGTAGAATCAACAATAATGTTGATGTAAATTCATTCACTATGGTATACAATTTAATACTCACCATTTGATAAATGAGATATTGTCAAAAGTTTCTCAAATTTTCATTGTTTGAACCCAAGCAATGTTGGTTTGATTTGAGATATGAATTTTAATCACCTCCCATAAAAATGATAACAAAATGTTGTAGCAAAAAAATAGTCTATCCTAATATTTTAACTAACTAAATTAGTCAAAGTGGTGCTTACAAACACATTTGAGGAGATTGTTGACTTAGTAGACGATTGTGCTCTCTTAAGTGAAGTTTTTTAGTGAGCCAATTTTTTTATGAATAGGTATCTCAGAATCAATTAATTTAATTAAGGGACACAATTAACGATGATGAGAAACACTAAAGACAACATTCATCAACATTCAAAATGCTAAAAAAATAAAAATACACTGTAACTATCTCACCTTAATTTTTTCATAAAAATAAATAAATATTTTAAAATACTAAAAACATAAAAAATAATTCACTTAAACAAGTACATGGCAAAGGTGCCAGTTTCAACATTTGAAGGATGTCTTTCCCATTCTCTACCGTGCCGTGCATGACTATTGGAACAACGACACCCATTTTCGCTGGGCCCACCAATTTCGTTTTATACGTCAAGTCAATTGACTTCCCTCTATACTAATACAAAAGTGATCAAAGCAAGACCAATTCGTTGTCAATATTCTTGAAGTCAACTCTCCTCAATTAATTACGCCATGACGTTGTGTTGTAACAACGAGAACCATTTTTATTTATAAAGAATGGTGGGCTCACCAATTTCACTCCAAATTGATAGGTCGGGCGTTGTATATAGAGTCACAAATTATATAAAGCAAAGACATCGACGCCTTCACCCTCACTTCCAATCTATGTTGATCCCACCGCATAGAAATGTTCAAAACTCCCCACTTGCAAGGGTAAACCCTTCTTTGATGACCTTAAAACCATGCTCATCTGTTACACAACTTTACTCTATTCAAATATCGTTCTATTTAATCATTACATAATCAACAATAATCTATTTAAAAAGATAAATATTACTTATATTTCATAGGCAAGAATTGATCTTTGAGTTATAAATTGGATCATGTTTTAGAATAGACATATGAATCATCCTAACAATCTCACAATGGAAAGATTTTCCATCACATGGTATCATTACATCCTTGTCAACCTCTTAATCATCATTGATACAACTGAAATATCTCAAATGTTCATCTTTGATAATTGCATTGTTACCTTGGAATACGGATATCATTCCTCTTATTTCATGTAAGATTTCATTGGGATAACTAGTGATTTCAAGGAAATACAACTATTTGTAGCACTCTACTCTCATAGGTTGTCTCATCAATGGAAATATTTCAGCTTGCAACTGGAATAGAACTTTCACATTTTGAGGATCGATAAATTGAAGGTTATGTTGCTGATTTGGTGCAAGACAATGTAGTGCATGACAACCATGATATGATTCACCTAATTACAAACCTAAGCTTACCTTTTGGTTAAGTGAACTATTTGAACTTGCTTCAACTCTATTTGTTCTTGAAACTTTACATGCATTTATTTTAAGTGATTAAGCAAGTCAAATTACTGGTCAATTAAAAACACAATGTGAGTGAAATATTCTTGTATCCAAAATTTGACAATTCCTTTATGTGTTTGTTGCAATCAGGAACTCCAAGGAATTGGAGGCACTGATAGGGATGGTAGAAATGATGATGGTGGTAATGAAAAGAATTATTTTTATATAAATTTACTTCTAGGCAGCAACTAATAATGCCTCTTTTGTTATTTCTTTCAAATTTATGAAGATTTAAACAACCTTGCACAAGATGACAATATTTTCATATAAGTTTGCAATGATTTTTCATCATCTAATTTTGGCATCTCTTTGCTGCGGATAGCAACATTTAGATAGAAATCTGCAGTTAATTTTTTCTACACTGATTTATCTGTAAATTTTATTAGTATTTTGAGAAATTTTATCAAATCAAATCTACAATATAGTATACTCTGTTTTATTTCTCTTATGTTATATCTAATATGAAAATCAGTAATGAGGTTTTAATTAAATGATAATGTTTTTATTTTTTCTATTTATTTTAAAATTAATTGTTAATTTATTTAACAATTAACAAAAGAAATATATTTTAATTTTGAAGTTGAACCGATTTGCATACAAAAGGGAAAAAAAAATAGAAATGTATATCTCAAAAATACAGAAAGATTCTATTTGTAGATTTTAGTTTTAGATTTATTCTAAAATTCATGATTCATTTTAAAATTTTAAAAATAGTTTAGTTTAATTTTAAAATTTAAAAGCATTTGCTTGCAAAATTGGAATAGAAATGTTAGTTATATATCTATAATTTTTTTAGAAAGTTTAAAAGTAAAACTAATTGTTCCATGCAAAAAGAAAAAAGAGAATAGAAATGTTGGTTCTGTATCTAGATTGATTTTTTAATTTTTTTCATAAAAAAATAAAACCTTAACCATAACCATAACCATAACCTAACCCATAACCTAACCCTAAACTTAAACCTTAATCTTACCATAATTGAAACATAATTATAACCTAAATCTAAATTTAAATATAACCCTAGAATTAAGTTATAACTACAACTTGAACCCTAATGTAACCAAAATTAAATCTTAGCCCTAAACCCTAACCCTAATTATACTCTAATCATAATTAGACTCTAATCATAATCTAACCCTAACCTTAATATAACTCTAACCCTTATCCTTATTGTTCTCTTGTACTAGTTTAACATTGATCCTAATATAATTAAATCATAACCCAAATTGAACTCTAATCCTATCCCTAAATATAATTATACCCTTACCATAATGAAACCCTAATCATAATGGAACCTTAACTCTAATTAATTCTATAACCTTAACCCTTCACCCTAATCCCTCTAATTGAATGCCAACCCTAACTTAACCCTAAACTTAACTGTAACCATAGAATTGAACCTTACCTACAACTTCAACCTTAATCTAACCCTAATTTAAATGCCAACCCTTATTGAATCCTAATCCTAATTGAATTCTATCCTATATCCTAACCCTAATTGAACTTCAATCCTCTTTTAACCCTAATCCTAATGTAATTAAATTGTAAGCCTAATTCTAACCTTATTTGAAATCTAATGCGAACCCTATCTATAATTAAAACCTTACCATAATCAAATCTTAACCTTGATGATATCCCTAATATAGACCTAATTGAACCCTAACACTAATTGAACCTTTATGCAAATATAACCATAGTCATAATTAAATCTTAATTTTGACTTTAAACTCAAGATCTATTATATAATCCTAACCCTCACACCATGCTTTATCCTTAAAACCTTACCCTATTTGAATGCTAACACTAACTCAAATCATAAATGAATTTTAATACTAACCCTATTCCTCATTGAACCCTATCCTTAAACCTAAATGTAATTCTTAATGAACCCCAACGCTTACTCGAAGCATTATCCTAGAATAAGAACCCTAATTGTAGTGTAACCTTAATCTTACCATAACTGAAACCTAACCATTAGCTTAACTCTAACCCTATAAGTAAACCCTAACCACAACTTCAACCCTAATCTAACCATAATTGAACCTATTATGATTCCCAAAGATATTGAGAGGGGGGGATGAAGCGGTATCTAACTGGTTGACATATTTTCTGACCTTATTAAATAAATTGCATTCCAAAACAATGTATCGGCAAATAAGAATTAATGCAGTAAATATGAATAATAAACATAACATAGAAAGCACACCATAACACAAGATTTTTGGTGAGGAAACCTGGCGTGGGAAAACCTCGGTGGGATTTGTGACCCATAATATTCACTCACTGGTGGATGAATGGATATTACTTACAATAGGTGGTGCTTGCACATGCAGGAAGGCCAACTGCCTAGAGCTCACTGCTCAATTACAAAAGAAAGTCTCACTAACTTACAAAATGGATTATGGAAATCCAATGTGATGTACTGCTACAAAAAGCATCTGCTATGCCAGGTTCAGTACTGGTTTAAGCTCATACAACAACTATAAACCTTACTCTAAAATCTGCCTTAATATTCGCTCATCATATCCATTTATCATCTATGTGTATGTATGTACAAAATGATCTTCAAGATCTCATACTTATATATGAATCTTATTACAATATACAATAATCAAAATCCTATCGGCTAGGGTGCCAATAATCATCTTTGTCGCTGCCAGTAAACTATCTGCCAGTGCAGAGTCTGCTGGTACCATATGATTGCAAGGTTGCCATCAATGACAATACCTTCAATCACCTACAATTCTCATTGGAGTGTGCAATGCCAACAATCTCCCCCTTTGACATTGATGGCAACACCCATGAGAAAAATTCAAAATTGTATCAAAAAATTGAAGTCCAAAAATATCTTACCAAAACTGTGTGCTCCCCCTGAGCAGATGATCTCTTCCATTAATCATTTTTCTCTTCTCTACTACTCCTCCTTTGACATCAATGACAAAGGTTGTCGAAATGTCAACTGAGTGTAGTTATCAGCTAAAACCCTATAACCGGTTGGTTACAATCTAAAATAGATCTGCTAATGCAAAATTTAGGCTCTGAGTGAACCTGTCACTGTCCTTCAATGCTGCTTCAGTCCTTTGAATGGTACCGGTGAGGGTGTGCATTTTCTCTTCCAGTGTCTTCAGTCCCTGAACAAGTGCCTCTGAGATCTCTTTTCTCAAAGAGATGAGGTTATCAAGTTTAGGACCAAGTCTGCATTTAAGTTCTTTTGCCTTGTACTTTATTCTTTCCTTCTCTTTTTCAATTTTTTCAATTTTCTCCTCAAAACCTACTATCTCCTATTCTATAACTGATATTGGTTCTGATGAACCAATGAGATTGTCAACAATATCATTTTTTTCCTTCTGCACTTTACTGATTTCTTTGTCAATGTCCACTGTTAGAATATTTGTCTTGCAGGAGTCTCTATACAATTCCTTAAACTCCATTATTGTTTTGCTCAATGTCGATAATAGGGTATCAATGTGTCTCATGCACTTCTCTATTGTCTCATCAAATAATTTTTCTTTTTCATTATTCATTTTCTCTCTAAATGTTTCCTCATTTATATGATCCACCGTCAATTTGTTGCCAGTGATATACTTAGACAATGTGTCTAATTGACTTAAAGAATCTTTATTTTCCACATTGCACTTGGGTGCAATCAATAAAAGAATTGGCATGGTATCATCTATAGCTTTGTATGCTAGTGCATTACAATCTATGATTTTCTTAATGGAATCCAATAATACCTCTGTCACATTGGTTGGTCTGAATTCTGTCATGGAAGAACCAGATGATTGTCCAACTACCTTAACAATCTGCATTCTTCCGGTGTGAGTAACCTCTTTGCTTGTATTGACCTCTGGTAGGTCAATTTGTGTCTGCATTTCAAGTAGGAAAGGTTTGGGCTTCTCAGCTGTTGTCGATGGCACTGTCTCAGTATGAATTTGTGACTCAACCTTTTTCTCTTCCTGTTTCTCAACCTCTACCTCAGTGGGTTTTGTATATGGTGAAAATGGATAACAATAATAACAATATTGAAAGGCTAAATGAATTCAACCACAAAACCCTAGCCTAACAAACAATAAAGATCCACCATAACATATGAAGATTACCTAGGACAATGCAAATCACATGAAATCACAAAGATTATACCATCACATGTCCAATAGGGTTTTGATCTCCATCCTTCCTATCTCCATTGATCTTGCTTGATATATATTTGCTCTCAGATTTTATGTGCACAAGAGCTCAACAAAGAACGGAATGTGGTTGCAAGTAGGATCGTAGTGTAGTTGAGTCCTCCAAATTGTCGATTAGGCTGAGTGATTAGGGTTAGGATGCATCATTAGGGTTTGACAATGAAGGAAGCATCTCCTTAAATAGAAGACACAATATGAAATGGAGGGATAAGATTGAGAGGTGTAAAAAGAGAGGTCGGCTAAGATTAGAGGGTAGGTAAAAGAAATACCAAAATAATGAAAGAGGTAGGTAGTGTATGAATTAAGAGATGAATGACATGTGTCATATGTAGAAAAAGATAATGAATTAATTAAATAAATAAAAATTTATTTAATTAATAGAAGAAATAAGATAATTAAATAAATAAAATATTTATTTAATTTAGGAAAAGGATAATTTAAATAAATAAATGTATTTATTTAAATGAGAAATAAGGCTAGAAGAGGATAAATGAATTAATTAAATAAATAAAGATTTATTTAATTAATAGAAGAATCAGGCTTAAATAATTAAATAAATAAAATATTTATTTAATTAGACATGACAATTTTGGGTGTCTACATTTTGCCCCTCTTTGAGACAATGCGGCTTGTTGCGTTGTTTCAAAGAAGATAAGATGAACTGATACAGAGTTGCCCCAGTATGGGAATAATATGCCCCCTCGAGAGATTGGATGAAAATGTCTGAAAAGATTGCAGACAATCTCTCGATAAGAAGGAAAGGCTAGAATGGACTGACCGGATAAAGTGACAAAGTCACGGGCTGAAGAAGACTGACTTGGGAAATGAAGGCCAAGGCTAGGGTAGGCTATAAGATAGACCACGGGCAAAAGACATCCTCATTGTCATCTACACCCTTACGAGATCACAGTGCAGAGCGAGAAAAGAGCAGCAACAGTCAGCAGCAATGGCTTTCGTACACAGATTCGACCGTGTTCGCCGATTTCAGAGACCAGCAGAGGCAGGAGAGCCAGTAAGTACCACCAAACCTCCTCATACTTTGACGCCTTTGTTTTTTTCATTAATGCGTGGTAGATAGGGCAATAAATGCGCTTAGAAGTAGGATGCAAAAAATGCAAAAATCGGGAAACCGCGTCTACGTCAGTGCCAGGCGTGTCTGTTCCGACAGGCACGTCTATGTCGATGCTAGGCACATCTGTGTCTGGAACCACGTTTGTGCCAGATGCGGGCGTGTCTACGTCCTGTAGGGGCGTTTGTGTGCCAAAGTCGCGTTTATGGATAATGTAGGCACGTTTATGTCAAACAGGCGCATCTATGTTGTCTAGGCGCACTTGTGCAGTCTATAGGCGCGTTTGTGAGTCAGAAACACGTATATGTCTGAAAATGCAAGGTTTTGGTCTTCTAGGTCAAATCGACAGTTCTGTGATGAACATACGCTGTCGATTGGATAAGCTGCTGAGAGGATACACTCAAGCAGGTCCTCTAGGAAGACTAGGATAGATCAAGGCACTTTGTGATGAACAGGGAGCACCAAGATAGAGTACTTTGTGATGAATAGGGAGTGCAAATGTGAGTAACACTTTGTGATGAACAGGGAATGTCACACACGTAGTACTTTGTGATGAATAGGGAGCACTACTAGGATAGATAGCAACACTTTGTGATGAACAGTGAGTGTCACTAGGATAGATAACCATATGCATTTAGATAGCGAGTAGCATTTTGTGATGAACAGTGAATGCCACGATGACTGACATGATTGATTTGTTTGACTGCAGGAGTATTTGCCTATGCTAGAGTCATGGGAGAGATTCCCGTCGACACAGAGGTTGCGACCGGAGTTGTCATTTCAGGATAGAGCTGCCATTGAGGAGATGGGTTTGAGACATGTGCTGTATGTGCCTAAGTTTCGGGCGAACATGGGATTGCTGACTGCACTGGCCGAGAGATGGCATTCAGAGACATGCACTTTTCATTTGCCGATGGGTGAGATGACAGTCACCCTTGAGGATGTTTACAGGATATTGAGGATACTGATTGATGGAGATCTAATTCCATACAATTGCGACGGAGACAAAGAGGCTTTGAGATGGGTGTTTCAGGATCCCGGGCTAGAGATGAGAGCAGGACATGTGGCATGGGACACCATGACTGCGACAAGGTTAGCTTTGCCAGCTGTGATTGGAGGAGCTATCAGTGGGTTCTTGTGTCCGGACAGAGCGACACGGGGGTTGGCAGTGGGCTGGGGAGGAGCACTGGAGACATTGGTGACACATCACACCAGATATGCGTGGGGTCCATGTGTATTGGCCCACCTATATTATGAGCTGCACCAGTTTGTCTACCATGGATCAGTGGGACTGGGCTGTGGAGTGACACTTCTGCAGGTTTGGGCATATGAGCATCTGCCTATCACACGGCCGATAAACTTCAGAGGGAGAGGTCATGGATGGAGTTTTGTTCATCTGTATGATATGATCACTTCGCAGCCACAGATTGGCAGGTTAGAGCATTGGCGGCGAGTGATAGATGACATTGATGTAGTCATCTGGAGGCCGTACCTGGGATGTGAGGAGTGGGAGGATGATGTAGTGGAGCTGCCTTACACCTTCCGGAGCAGGTATCTGATTGGGTGGACGCCCTATATACTGGAGAGATAGCTGGTAGACAGAGTATGCAGACAGTATGGCAGGATCCAGAGGATGCCACGAGGCTCGGGTATGTATGCCTGTACAGTCAGGGATCAGGCGCAGTTCGGGCCTTTATTGTCATATGATCAGGCACTGACATAGCTGGCAGAGATGGTGCCCCTACCTTGGGATATGTGGCCAGAGATCGAGGACGTCGGGATGGATGCAAAGTATTCAGTATATTGGGCCGAGCATCCATTCCCTCGATTGACAGATCCAGGAGAGTTGCTGGAGGGAGCTGGAGGAGGGGATGATGATGACGATGGTGGGGGTGATGGAGGCCGAGGCCGATGGAGGCAGAGGGGAGTAGTTGGGGAGAGAAGGGTGGCACCTCGGAGGGAGGGTGGACAGGAGGGACAGGCCCAGGTGGTGAGGGGTCGCGGTGGATTGCCCCTGCAGGTACTAGCAGCACAGGGTGCTAGAGCACAGGGACAGAGACAGGGACAGGTGCAGGGACAGGTACAGGGATGAGGACAGGTACAGGGATCTAGGAATGTACCGAGACAGGTACCCGTTCAGGCACCAGTACAGGTACAGGGACAGGTACAGGGACAGGCACCCGCAGAGGGAGAACCACAGGCAGAGGCAGAGGGTGGGGATCCAGAGGAGGATGAGCTGATTGAGCTCAGGGAGATCTGCCAGGGCCAGGCAGATGAGATCCAGGATCTGGAGAGGGAGAGGGACCGACTCAGGATCAAGCTCAAGGATACTGAGCGGGAGAGGGATCAGGCGATTCAGCGCTACACTGAGGCTGAGACAGCACTGAGGGTAGGGAGGCAGGTGGCGGAGGACGCAGGAGCAGGCTACGCATATGTCCTGCGAGCCGGAGAGGAGATTGCCTACTGGAGGGACCTATATTATGGTGCCGTGCCAGCAGATCAGCGGGCGAGGAGCTTCCATAGACCATCGTGGATAGCGACAGCTACGGGAGGGAGCCGGAGGAGACAGGCATCAAGTGGTGGGGTCATGGGTCCTCCACCACCACCATACAGGCAGGGTGATCCTGGAGCGGGTCCTTCTAGAGCTCAGATTCCGTCGAGGCCAGGCGGCTCCGAGGGAGGGAGTTCATCATAGCCATAGAGGGCTCCCTTGTATCAGTATTTGTACCATTTTTGTATTGTAGACACCTGCGGGTGATTTTGTAGCCATATGATTTTTGACATCATTGTATCATGACACTTTTGATTATATATATGAGATGATACATTTTTGCAGCAGCTATATGCATGTGTACCTATGTGATGAGATGTTCTTATGTGATGCTTATGTTATGGATGCAAATATATACATGATGTAATGCAATATATATTTTTTTGTTCTTTTATGTTTTATATGTGATGCATGATGCAAATGTGAATGTATGTGATGCAGATGAATATGATAATGCAAATGTAAATTGTTCTAATAGGTGTTGCGTGCAGGATGTGATGCAGTTGTGATATCTATATGTATGTGTGAAATGCTTATATGTGGTAATGCAGGTGCAACTACATGAAATGCAAATGTTTTTGGTGTGTCATTATACTCAGTCATGTGATAGCAAGCTACGCGGACTCGAGAAGGACGATGGAAGTCAATCAAGAAAGGGGGATGGAAGACAGAAGATATGAACGTGAAAGAGCTTCTTGTGCGTTATCATCATTGAGCTTTATTATGGCAAAATAGGTTATGACAATCGAGACATATGTTTGACCCAGAAAGTCATTGTACCTGTTTGCATGGAGATAAGACAGTCACAAACAAGGAATGCCCCAGTTCACACTAGACTCACAGTGTCCGCATATCCTTGGACAAGTCATAGCATTACTAAGAAACAATCCACATATAGCAAAGAAAAATAGGTGACGATACCCCATCCTCGCCTTTCTAGTCAAAGACATCCTGGAGATAGAATCTCTAGTCAGAGACATCCCGGAAAAGCTAAAAGACATGTCACCAAAAAGATGAAATCAAAAGAAAACCAAGACTCGACACCAACATCCACTGTAGTCCTCAAGTTTAGTGTCTCTTGTCACTTGTATAAGTCTTATTTGATTGTGGTCACAATGTTCACTTTCACGAAAAGGATAGATTAACACTGAACCATATGTTGTTTGAGTCTGTTGAAAGATTTGATTTGTTGAAGCTCATTGTTGCTGCTGTGTCTCATCTGAAACTGACTGAATCCATGAAACTGATACTTTATTGCGGAGAAGACGAAACTTTATTGCGGATCTGCGATGCAAATGTTGCTTTATTGCGGATTGTGTGCGAATAGACTAAAGGAAGCTGGAAGAAACTGTACTCCTCGAAACATGTGATGCTCTCAGTTCCACACCCATCACTAGACGTAGGATTTGCCTTAGCCACAGATAGGATCTGACTTATTATGGATGGAAAGGGAGTGAAAAGGGGGGGGTTTATTATGAATGGCTAACCAATCTTGGGTAGATCAATAACAAGCCATGATGGGAATGGGTAAGTTTATTGTGAGTGAATAGGTTGTGAGTGTGTGCAAAGTGAAAGGATGAAAATGAATCCTGAAGGAGGGAGGAGCAAAGTCTCTACACATGGCGCTGGTGACCTAGTTTTCACCATGGTACTTGCCCAGGGCACCACCGAAGTGGTTTTCACCGTTGGACGAAATTATTTCTCTTTACTTTTTTTGATTTTTCAATATTTTTTGTGTCACAAGGTGCTTGTTTGCCAGGTTTTCACCAAGTAACGATTTTTTTGTTTTTATAATTTTTTTGTATTTTTGAATTTTTTGATTTTTTTGTATTTTTGAATTAGGATATTCCGAAGAGCTATGTGTAGAACCTGCGAAGGTGCATGCTGTTGATAGGATCCTCCAAAGGTTCACCTTCTGTAGTTGAGAGCTGATATGCCCCAGATCCATAGGCTGCTGTGATGATGTAAGGACCCAGCCAGTTTGGTTCGAACTTACCCTTCTTCTCTCTGTCTTGTTGATTTTTAGGATTTTCTCTGAGAACCAAGTCACCTACTTCAAATGTGCGAGGCTTGACTTTGTGATTGTAGCTGCGACTCATTCGTTGTTGGTAAGCCTTGAGATGATTAAAAGCAGTTTGTCTCTATTCATCCAGCAGTTCTAGTTCTTGTAAGTGAGAGACCCTGTAATCTTCATCAGTGATAATGTTTTGCAAAGAGACCCATAAAGAAGGTAACTCGACCTCAATAGGCAAGATGGCTTCTGTGCCGTAGACAAGTGAGTAGGGTGTAGCTCCTGTAGGTGTGCGAACACTTGTGCGGTAGGCCCAAAGTGCAGGATTGAGTTGGATATGCCAGTTACGGCCAACGTCATCGACTGTCTTTTTGAGGATTTTTAGAATTGTTTTATTAGATGCCTCAGCTTGGCCATTACCCTGGGGGTAATATGGTGTGGAGAAACGATGGGAAATATGGAAGCGGTCACAGAGTTCACGAACATCCTGATTTTTGAAGGGACGCCCGTTATCAGTAATAATGGAATTGGGAATACCATATCGGCAAATGATATAGTTAAGGATGAAAGTAGCAATTTGTTTCCCAGTGACTTGTGTGAGAGGCACGGCTTCAATCCACTTTGTGAAATACTCTGTGGCTGTGATAATGAATTTATGACCATTGGAAGAAGGAGGGTGAATCTTGCCTATGAGATCAAGTCCCCACTGACAAAAGGGCCAAGGAGACGCAAGTGGTCATAGTTCTTGTGCTGGTGCATGTATGAGGTCTCCATGAATTTGACATTGCTTACATTTCTTGACAAACTGATATGAGTCTTTTTCCATATTGGGCCAGTAATATCCAGTCCTGATGAGTTTCTTGGCCAAGGTAGGACCACTAGTATGCGGACCACATATCCCTTCATGCACTTCACGTAATGCAATTTGATCTTCATCGCTTTCTAAACATCTAAGAAGAGTGCCATCTAGACCTCGTCGGTATAGGATATCAGCTAGAATGACATATCGAGAGGATTGGGGAATAAAAGTGCGGCATTGGTTATTCGATAGATCAGGAGGTAGGATATTGTCGCGAAGATATGTGAATATGGAACCATATCACTGGGATTCGGGACCAACAATGCATATCATTTCAGTAGGAGTGATCTCATATGAAGGAACCAGTAGGTTGTCTACCAAGAACTCATAGCAGGTTTCATTTTGAGGTAGATCAATTAGTGAAGCAATTGTAGCCATGGCATCTGCAGCACGATTCTGCTCTCTTGGTATCTGCTCAAAATCTATCTTTGTGAAGTGCTATTTCAAATCATCCACCAATTGCTTGTAAGGCATTAATTTTTCATCTTTTGTCTGGTAATCATTGGTTGCTTGACGGATGACAAGTTGAGAATCCCCAAAAACACAAAGTTCTTGGATCTTCCACTGAACTACAATTCGTAATCCAACGCCTGCCCCATGTTGTGTGTATGAACCGTCAAAGTACAGTTGCCATGGCTTTGCATGTGATATTGTTAAAATGGATTCATCTAGAAATTCTGAATTTAGAGGAACATCATCTATCATGGGAGCATCTGCTAATTGGTCCGCAATTGCTTGTCCTTTTATTGCTTTTCTGTCTACATACTCGATGTCGAATTCACTCAGGATCATTACCCATTTGGCCAGTCGCCCAGTAAGTGTAGCTTTGTTGAGAAGGTATTTTAATGGATCAATTCTTGCAATTAACTTAGTCTTATGAGTGAGCATATAATGTCATAATTTCTGTGAAGCAAAGACCACAGCGAGACATGCACGCTCGATTGGTGTGTAGTTTAGCTCATATCCCACCAATGTGCGACTGATATAGTATACTGCTTTTTCCTTGCCGTTAGCCATTTGTTGTGCTAGGAGTGCCCCCAGTGCTATTGGAGTAGCTGATATGTATAGTAACAAAGGCTGATCTGGAATTGGTGGCATCAAAACTGGCGGATTCAAAAGATAATCTTTGAGCGTCTGAAAAGCTTGTTGACAGTTATCGTCCCATTTGAACTTGATATTTTTATGTAGCAGGTGCTACAAAGGATTACACTTATCTGCAAGTTGTGCTATGAATCTTCGTATAGACTGGAGTCTCCCTTGTAAGGATCAAAGTTGCTTGATATTTCTGGGTGGTGACATGTCCAAGATAGCCTTGACTTTTGCTGGATCGGCTTCAATTCCTCTTTTGGACACAATGAATCCTAGGAGCTTCCCAGAGGTTACTCCAAAGACACATTTCTTGGGGTTTAATCTTACTTTGTATTTTTCCAACCGATCAAAGACGACTGAAAGTATGTCCAAATGTGTATCTCTATCTATTGATTTACCCAAGAGATCATCAACATAATCTTCCACGGTTATGTGCATGAGATCATGAAAGATAGTGGTCATTGCTCTTTGATATGTAGCACCTGCATTTTTTAGCCCAAAGGGCATGACATTCCAACAGAAAGTTCCCCACGGACAAGTGAATGATGTTTTGTGTTGATCCTCGAGTGCAATCCTGATTTGATTATAACCAGAAAACCCATCCATTAAAGATAACATTTCGTGACCTGCTGTGAGATCAACGATTAAGTCGATATTCGGTAATGGGAAGTCATCCTTCGGACAAGCTTTGTTGATGTCTCTGAAATCTGTACATATTCTGATGCTGCGATCTGGTTTACTGACAGGTACTAAATTGGAGATCCATTCGGGATAATCAATTGGACGTATGAATCCGACATCCAATAGCTTCTCCAGCTCTGCTTTGACTAGTAATGCCACTTGTGGATGCATTTTCCTTAATTTCTGTTTCACTGGCTTTGCCCTCGGTTTGACTGTCAAATGATGCATTACCAAATCCGGATCTAGTCCAGGCATATCAGCGTATGACCATGCAAAGTTGATTTGTCGTTCCTTGAAGAAGCTTATGAATTTTGACCTTTCGGACTCTGTCAATGATTGAGCCAGGAATATGTTGTGTGGAACTTCTTCTATACCAATGTTTGTTTTGATAGTCTCCTCTACCAACATGGATGATTTTTCCTCATATGATGCTGGGAGAATGTCGAGCCTTCCATCTTCGGGTGCCTCAGAGAGGTTTTCTCCCTCAGATACGTCCTTTCTTTTTACTTTTTTGGAGTCAGATAGCGCCACAATGTGGTTTTCGCCATAAGACCCTTGATTTGTTCTTATTTTCACATTTTTGCGACTGGAAGGTCCGACACCCTCACCAAAATATGCCATGTTGTTGAGTTCTATGATGTATCCTACTTTGTGGTCCCCAGGGGGAAGATCATCTCGTATGCCAAGATAGTCAATAATAGCTTCGTCATTTTGGAATGTGTCAAATTGTGCTGGTCCTTCATAATCCCAGTCAATGAGTTGGTGGTGAACAAGGGGAAGGCCTTTAATGTTTTCGGAGTTTGCAGGGCTAAGAGTGAAGATGTGGTTATATTCGGGTATATCGAGGCAATCGTTGAGGTCATCGATGGCACTCTCCTCATCAATTTCGATCGCAAGCGAATCCAAATTGTCGTCACTAGTAGCGCTTTCTGGGACAGGTGTCCTCATCCTATGTGATTTCGACCTAGAACCTTGAAACGAAGACTGTGCGGAATCCTTATGAGTTGTTTCTTGACCAACTCTGAACTTTTTATAAAATTCCTCTTCTTCTGTGGGTTCATCTGGCTCTCTGAATGTCTTGGTGAGCTCATAATCACTAGAGGATTTGTCTGAACCCCATTCCCATTCGTTGGAATCTGTGGAATAGTAATCTTCTTGTTGAACTTTGGCAACTTTGATTTGTGATGCCCCTTCTGTCCTTTTAGTGTGGATCTTGGAAGTCAGAAAACCAAGTCCCTTTGAGTGTTCCCTTTTTACAGTCAATATAGGTTGTAAGGGCTCCATGACGCCTTCTTTGCGTAACCCAAGAGGGCTTTCTCCATCATACCCAAATTTTTGTAGAATCTTGAAGCCTTTGCCATATTTCTCACAGGGTATATTAATCTGATCTTGTGTGTCATCTTCAATGTCTTTATAGAGCATTTTGTATAAATCTTCTTCTTCTAGTTCGCCCCATCTTTGAAAGGTAGTAGGATCTCATTTAAGTATCATGATGGATATTTGCTTGTTAGGATGTGGCCTTCCATATTCTTTTGGAGAGCTCATGACTTGTCGTAAATACATTGTCTGATTTAAAGTGTATTCTCCCATGCCTTTGTCTTGAAATTTGCCTTTAAGTTCACCTTGTTTTGATGTCGAAGGTTTCAATGACTCAGGATCAATGTATGTCGAAGAAGGAGCAGCCTCACGATTACTGGGAATGATGGTCTCAGTATGTGATCTCAGGTTATTGCAATATATGAACGGATTAGGATCACCGTTAACTGTTACCTTGACTCCATTATGAGGAAACTTAATGCATTGATGATATGTTGATGGGACTGCCCTCATTTCATGAATCCAAGGACGTCCTAGCAATATATTGTATGTGAGATCCAGATCTAGGACTTGACAAACCACATCCTTTATGACTGGCCCAATTCTTAGAGGTAAGGTGACTGTGCCCTTGGATGAGCGCTCTTCATCATCATATGCCTTGATGGTGATTTGATTTGTAGAATTCACAGCTTTATCAGAATATCCCAATTGTTTAATGGTGCTCAATGTACAAATGTTTAGACCAGCTCCTCCATCTATCAGGACTCGCTTTATTCGATGTTTGTGTATGAAGGCTTCAACATGTAAAGGTGCATTATGAGGCTGACTTATGGAGGCGTCATCGGCTTCTGTGAATGTGAGGGAGTGTGGAATGGAAAGGTATCCCACCATGGCTTGAAACTAGTCCACGTTCAGATCAGTAGGAACGGTGGTGTCTCTCAAGATTTTGTCAAGAATAGCTTTATGAGTGGGGGATATACGTAGGAGCTCAAGAATGGAGATGAGCACGGGTGTCTTCCCTAACTGTTCTACAAGGTCATACTCAGGCTTGGTTGATGAAGAAGTGGTATTTTTAGTAGAAGCACCTGGCAACGTAATTTTCCCTCGACGAGTTGTAACATGACATTCAGAGGTATGTTCGGAAGAAGATCCAACACCTCTTAGGACAATCTTGGGTCTCTGAGGAGGATTCTCAGGATTTTTGTTCTTGATGGTAATAGTAGAGATATGATTGTCCATTGAGATGTGATTGATAGTTGAGTCATAGTTGTAAGGTGCTCTAGTATAGTTGGCTTGATCATCTGTGACTTTGGCTTTTCCTTTGTCATGCTTTGGGAATGGTTCCTTAAACATCTCATGTTCTTGATTAGATGAGTGTCCCTCAATCTCAATGTCACCTCTATCAATGAGATCTTGCACAATGTTCTTCAGTCGATGGCAATTACCTGTCTTATGACCCTTGCTTTTATGAAATTCACAATACTCATCATCATTCCACCAATTTGGTTTGACCTTTGGTTCATATGGAGGAAAATCTGGAACTGTGATTACTTTACTTGCCACAAGCTTTTTGAAGACTGATTCAAGTGGTTCTCCTAATGGGGTATACTTCCTTCGTGATCTAGAAGTTGTTTGAGTATTCACTTGATTGTTTGTAGAACTTGATCCCGAAAAGATGAACTTGGGTCTCACTGTGTTGGCATCAACAACACCATAATTGACTGTGTTCTTGTTTTTATTCCAAAATCTTGGCTTGTCTTTTCCTTTAAAGTCATCTTTGTTTTCCTTGAATATCTTAATGACTCCTTGTTCAATTAAGACCTTTTCTGTTGCTAAGCCCTTTTCAATAACATCCTTGAAGGTGGACAAACAAGCTTTCCTTAGATCATAGCCAATGTCCTTGTTAACATTTTGAGTGAACATTTCTACCATTTGTTTCTGTGGGATTTCGCAAGAGCATCTGCTAGCTAGATTTCTCCATCTTTGTAAAAATGACGCAAAAGAATCTCCCTCCTTTTGCTTAGTATTGCACAAAGTAGTGATTGAGATATCTGTTTCTATATTGTAGGAAAAATGCTGAATAAATGCCTCTGCTAAGTCACCCCATGACTTAATACCAGGAGGTAATTGAGAGAACCATTCCATAGCTTGATCGCCTAAGCTTTGTGGGAACAACCTCGTCAAATATGTTTCTTCTGCCGCTACCTCAATGCAAGCTGTGAAAAATTGTCGTATGTGTGCATTGGGATCTCCTTTTCCTCTATACTTGTCAAATTTTGGCGTCACAAAATGTGCAGGAAATGGAGGCATTGGAATGCTCTTATCAAATGGATAAGGACATATGTCTCTCATAGTGTATGTTGGTTTTGGTGTACTCATGTCCTCCATTTTCTTTTGTAGATCTCTGATTTGTTGCTCCAAATTGTTCTTAGGTGGCGATCTATTTCTTGTAGCATACCCCGTGTTTGAGACACCAATTTGAGGAGGAGCTTGTTGCATGTATGGATGATACTGATCATAGACATGTTCGTATGGAGGAGGTCTATATTGATGTGGCATATAGGGAGCACTTGGCATAGCTTCATGTTGAGGAACCCCATATCTATTTTGTGCATATATACCATCTCCATTGATCTTGCTTGATACATATTTGCTCTCAGATTTTATGTGCACAAGAACTCAACAAAGAATGGAATGTGGTTGCAAGTAGGATCGTAGTGTAGTCGAGTCCTCCAAATTGTCGATTAGGCTGAGTGATTAGGGTTAGGATGCATCATTAGGGTTTGACAATGAAGGAAGCATCTCCTTAAATAGAAGACACATTATGAAATGGAGGGATAAGATTGAGAGGTGTAAAAAGAGAGGTCGGCTAAGATTAGAGGGTAGGTAAAAGAAATACCAAAATAATGAAAGAGGTAGGTAGTGTATGAATTAAGAGATGAATGACATGTGTCATGTGTAGAAAAAGATAATGAATTAATTAAATAAATAAAAATTTATTTAATTAATAGAAGAAATAAGATAATTAAATAAATAAAATATTTATTTAATTTAGGAAAAGGATAATTTAAATAAATAAATGTATTTATTTAAATGAGAAATAAGGCTAGAAGAGGATAAATGAATGAATTAAATAAATAAAGATTTATTTAATTAATAGAAGAATTAGGCTTAAATAATTAAATAAATAAAATATTTATTTAATTAGACATGACAATTTTGGGTGTCTATAGGTTTCACTGTGCTCTCTACTGCCGGTTTCTCTGATGAATTCTTAGTGGAATTCACTGTCGATTCCTTAGTATGCACCTTTATACTGTCCACTATCGGTATCTCAACAGGTTTCACTGTGTTATCGGTTGCTCTAACTCTGTGGGTTTCTCAATGTTTGTGTCAGTCACCATTCCAGTACCTAGGGGATCAACTGATTGTTCAGTTTGTGTCTCAACCCCAATCTCAATATTTTCAACTGTTTTCTCTACATGTGTTTCAACTGTAATATTTTCAATCGGTGGCTCAATAGCCACATCTTTCTTCTCAGTGGTTTCCTTATCAACCACAATATTGACCTCTTGTGTATCAATATTCATTGTATATAGGATCTCTGATTCATGATTTGTATCCTCATGTGTGGTTTCCATATTGTCAGTTGTTGATATGTCAATAGTCTCAACCGGTGAAGTAATAGAAGGAGGTGGTGGCAAATTTTCTGTTACTTTTATGTTGGGTAGTCCACCTACCTTGCCTTTACCTTTTTCCTTATCATTTTGGTAGGCCTTAAATTTTTTGGGTCTCTTAAGTTCTTCTTGCTTCTCTTTCTCCACAAAGAAGATATCCCAATTATCTGTTGTTTCTTCAGTGATTTCATTAACTCTGCCTACCATTAAAGATACATGCCGGTGACGACTGGAAAATACTATCCTGTTAGCCTCACTTATTAACTCATCAATTTCTTCTTCTGATTTAATAGGGTGAACTGCAAGTAGCTTCTCAATTTTTGTTTTCTTATCTAACTCCATAATAGCTAATCTCTTTGCATGAAGTCTCCTATACAAATCACTAGGTAACACATCTATGACCTCTATCAAAACTTTCTTATAGATGTCCAGGTGTAGAATAATGCTATTTTCTATGCTTTCCTTTTCCTCATATGTAAAAGTATCATATATTTTACTAACATTTGATAAATTCCCATCATCTGTTATTTCACTCAAAAGATTGTCTAGAGGAGGGATAACCTGTTTTTCTTTCTTCTTCCTTGCTGTCATCTTCTTAGCTAGAGACCTTACTACCCTATTGTTTCTTTCTTGCTTTCTTTGGTGCAAGAGAGGGTGCCAGTGAAGGTTTTCTTTTCCTTTCTACTCTCTTAAACTCAGCTGGTATTTCATTGTCAGATGAAGTTCCAACCGGTGAGAGGTGAGCTTCCTGTTGTAACCCTTCCAAGCCACTTTCCTTAATACTAGTGATATTCAATATGTTTTCCTTGATCTCTTTGGCTTGTTTTGTTGCTTTTATGATATGCTGCTCTCTTTTCTTCCTTTGTTTAAGTGTTTGTACTTTTCTCTCAATGGTTTCAACATTACCAAATATTTTCTCTTCAGGTTCTCTAAGGGCTTCAAGTAGGGCTTTGGCATATGTCTCAATTATGTTTACATCAGCCTCATCACCCATTTCTGTCACCCAAACAGTTCTAGAAACCACTACTTCCATCCAAATTTCATCTTTCTTAATAACAAAACATATTTCTTTCTTATATTTGTCAACAATGTTCTGAGGTAGCCTTTCCCTTGTTTTCATTCTAGCCTTGAATGCTTGAAAATATTCAATTATATTGTTTTCCGTGTCTGCTCCCATGTCGGTAAAGATATCCAATAGTTGTTTACCTATTGGTATGTCAAAACCAAATTCTTTCCTGCCTATACCGAGAACTTCCTTTGTGATATATAGCATTAGGCACACAAGTAGATTACCAAATCTGAAAGTACCTTTCTTATCACCTTTAATTTTCAATTCATCCTTTAACCATTCACATATGTCTATCTTAGTATTACTGTTCACCATATCATAAGCACTCTTGATGCATAGACTAGAAATAGAGTTCAATTTGTTAGCATGTGTAGTTTTGTATCCTAGTATCATGCTAATGAATCTAACATTTATGTCTTTCACACCATTGAATCTCAAGGATCTGTTGTCATGGGTTGCACCGGTTAGGGTCATCACAAGGTCGTTTGGAACTTTCTTAGTTTTGTCAGGCCTGCTACCGGTGGAAGGTAAGCCAATCATTGCCCTAACTACTTCTCTTGTGATCTTGTGGATGGAGTCAAGCCAAAAGAATTCTCCATGAACTCTACTAAGTACAATCCTCACAACTTCCTTAGGGAAATCCGAAATACCAAGTATTTCTACAAAACCTAGGGTTTCAATGATCTTGTGTTCTAGTTTCACAGCACCATTCTCATCACAAATGACAGTCTTATACATATTCATGATTTCATCAACACCTAGTTCCTCAATATGACAATGTATGTATATCCTAGGGTTTTCTGCATATGCATCTCCTTTGGGTATTTTAGAGAATGCACCTAAAGTATCATCCTTCTTCGCTACTTCGGGTATGATCTTGAATACGGGCCTAGGGCATTTAACCACTTCAATAATAGTAGGGTTTGCAATGAATTCAAGAGCAGAGGAGGAAGACATTGATAAATACCTTAATCTGCCTTTAGGTTTGAATGCTTGAATGATTTTGCTTCACTTCTCGCTGTGGATGCCTTCGCTTGGGTTTTTTGCACTCTTAGGAAATTTGAATTCTTGGTGAGTGAAAAAGAGTGAAAAACACTTGCTTTATAATGTCTTTTCCTTCAACTACCACAATAAATTCCTGTTGGTTAAGTGAAACTTAACACATCTGCCAGTAAAGAAGCAATTCATCTTCTTACGATCAACATAGGGTAAACTAGCATGATTTTCAATTTGTTGCCATACCCCCAAAAGATTTCTTTTCAGTTAGATGAAGAATCTCCTACCGGTGGAGTGATACTCTGTTCTACCAGTGAAGGAATAGTCTCATCAACATTCTAATCTTTCTTTTTAATCCATTGTTTTGAAAATTCTTTCTTTACCTCTTCAACCTTCTCTTTGCCTTTCAAACTGGGCCCTTTGTTATTTGTCGGTGATGCCTTACTTCTACAAAATTTTGCAATATGTCCAATCTTGTTACAAGCATAACAAGTCACATTATTTTTCTGAATAGCCTTTCCATATCCTATGCTGGTATGTTTTCTGCATTAATTAGATAAGTGTCCAAATCTTCCACAAACATAACATCTTACATTCATTCTACAATTTTCTAAATTTTGACTAATTTTGTTGCATTTGGAACATTGACCGGTGGGTGCATTAGTGTTCTGATAGTTTCTAGATCTACACTGATTTTCTCTATGACCATACTTGTTACAGTTAAATCATTTCCCATTAAATTTGTAGGCATTAGGTTGTCTTACCAATTTACTGTGATCATGATTGTTTGCAGTACCAAAGCTTTCACCAACTTCAAAGCCAAGTCCATTAGTATCTCCATTAGGTCTTTGATTTTTCAGCATGTTATCAAGTTCCTCTAAACTTTTCTTGAATTTCTCTTTGTGTTGATTTGCAGTAGCCAACTCATTTTCCAAGATTCCCTTTTGTCTCATAAGTTCAGTTTTGTCATTTTGTGTGTGCATCAAATTTGTCTTCAACATATCATTTTCATGACTAAGTCTTGTATTTTCATTTCCAGCATAATTTAGTCTTCTAATCAAGTCATCTTCATTCTTCTTTTTGTCTTCAATGTCTTTACAAAACCTCATAGTCATATCTTGCATCTCATTTCTCATAGCACTGTTTTCTTGTCTCAACTTGTTCACAAGGTCATTAAGAGTTTCCTTTTCATCATCATCACTCTGCATCTTCTCAGAAAGTTATCTTATTTTGTTCCTAGCAATAGTGAGATTCTCTTGAAGTCCTTGAATGAATTCTTGTGCAGTCTTCAGATCATCTTCAAGTTTCATATTGTTCAACTTTTCTGCATCATAATCTAAAAGAGTTGTTTCCAATTGCTTTCTCAAGTTTTCCATCTATACCGGTGTCAGAATCTTCCTCAAGTTGTTAGGCTTTTGAAAATAGAGGACCAGGCTCTAATACCAATTTTTAGGATTCCCAAAGATATTGAGAAGGGGGGTGAATCAGTATCTAACCGGTTGACAATTTTTTTGACCTTATTAAATAAATTGCATTACAAAATAGTGTACTAGTAAATAAGAATTAATGCAGTAAATATGAATAATAAACACAACATAAAAAGCATACCATAACATAATATTTTTGGCGAGGAAACCTGGTGTGGGAAAAAACTCAGTGGGATTTTGTGACCCACAATATTCACTCACTGGCCAATGATTGGATATTACTTACAATAGGTGGTGCCTGCACATGCAGGAAGGCCAACTGCCTAGAGCTCACTGCTCAATTACAAATGAATGTCTCACTGAATTACAAAATGGATTATGGAAATCCAATGTGGTATACTGCTACAAAAAACATCTGCTATGCTAGGTTTAGTACCAGTTTAAGCTAATACAACAACCATAAACCTTACTCCAAAATCTACCTTGATGTTTGCTCAACATATCCATCTACCATCTATGTGTATGTATGTACAAAATGATCTTCAAGATCTCATACTTATATATGAGTCTTATTACAATATGCTCTGTCATGATGCAGAGAAGGTTTTGAAGTTCATTCAAAAAGTCTAAGCAGTTCATCAAGCAGTAGAAGCTCAGTTGGAGAAGAGTCAAGCCAAATACAAGGCTCGAGAGGAGTTATTCATCCTAGTACATCTTCTTGCGGTTCTCCTATTGTGTTGGTTCCAAAGAAAGATGGGACTTGGAGAATGTGCATCGACTACAGGGCTTTGAACAAGATAACGGTAAAGAACATGTACCCTCTTCCTAGAATTGATGATTTACTTGATCAGTTGAAACATGCAATTTATTTCACTAAGCTAGACTTCCGTAGTGGATATCATCAGATACAAATTAAATAAAATGATATTTGGAAAATTGCTTTTAAGACTAAACAAGGACTTTATGAGTGGTTGGTTATGCCCTTCGGGCTTTGTAATGCACCAGCTACATTCATGAGAGTCATGAATGATGTCTTTCGTCCTTTTATTGATGATTTTGTCATAGTCTACCTAGATGATATTCTTGTATTGAGCAAGTCTTGGGAAGATCATGTAATTCATGTTAAAAAAGTCTTGGATGTACTAAGGAAAGAAATTTTTTTCGTAAAGATGTCTAAATGCGAGTTCGCTAAGACATCCTTAGTGTACCTAGGCTATGTCGTAGGGAATGGTCAATTGAAAGTAGACCCTGCGAAGGTCGATTATATTGTAAAATGGCCTAAGCCAAGTATAGTCACAGAAGTCAGGAGTTTTTTAGGTGCAACTCAGTACTGGAGGAAGTTCATTGCAAACTTCTCTTTTATCGCATCACCATTGCATGCATTGACCAGTACAAAGGCAACTTTTCAGTGGGGAGGTCCACAATAGAAGGCTTTCAACACTTTGAAGGAAAACCTGAGCACTGCACCAGTTCTGGCTTTACTAGATTTACATCAACCATTTGAGATCGAGACAGATGTGAGTGGGTTTTCCATGGGAGTTGTACTCATGCAAGGAGGTAAACTAGTTTGCTACCACTCTGAAACTTTTTTAGGTGCAGTAACTATCCCACTTATGATAAGGAACTTTATGATTTAGTTTAGAGTGTTAAGAAATGGAAACACTACTTAATGGACAAAGAAACTGTAATCCACACTGATCATCAACCACTTCAGTATTTGCACTCACAGTATAAAGTGCAACAAAGTAGGCATTTTAGGTGGATGGGTTTTCTTCAACAGTTTCATTTGGCGATTAAGTATAAGAAAGGTGCCCATAACAAAGTAGCAGATATGCTCTCTAGGCCTCTAGTTAACAATGCTTTGATAATCCTTAAAAATAGTTCCATGGTTCATGAAAGTTTTCAGGAACAATACGCTAATGATGAGAAATTTAAGGATATATATACAGTTTTAATCTAGGGTAAACATGTAGAAGAAAAAGATTACTATGTGTAGGATAACTTGTTGTACCACTTGGGTAAATTATGTGTTCCTAAAGATGAATAGGCACAGGTGATTCGAGAAGCACATACCTCTTTGATTGCGGGACATTTCGGGGTAAGTAAAACATTGGTTCAATTGTAGAAGTATTGTTACTGGCCTCGTATGCAGGAAACTGTTACAAAGTATATAAAGGGATGTGTAATATGTGCAACGAGTAAACCAAGTAACAGGAAATTGGGTTTGTATACACCATTACTTGTACCATCCCGTCCATGGGAAATTCTTTTGAATGTATGCCAAATTTATTAGGTGACTAATTGTATCATGTCTAGTTATGTTTGAGTCATGCCCCCCTCCTTCCTCACCCTTATGCATTTTGATCTCATTTGCTCATCATTTATCTAACTGATTTGAAAAATATTTAAACATTTCCTTCTTTAGTCAAAGCTTGGATACATGTTCTCCTTTTTAATCCCCAATGTCATTAAATATCTTGAAAGTTGCATGAAATTCCCCAAAAAATTTAAGTGTGGAGGTTTTCTAAAGATATAGGTAGAAACAATAAAATCCATTATTGAATTTATATGAACCAAAGATTAGTGAATTAGAACTAAAAACCCATATTTATGCTCAATACCATTTGTATCTTCGAATAAATAATACATGTTTTTAAATCATAATGTCAATTACATTTGAAATTAAATATCAATACGAACTCGATAATGAAGTCAATTATCAACATGAACATTTTATCTTCTATCATTCATAAGGCGATAACATTGTCAGGGTGCTTAACTTCCAAACTAGATGAATCATATACTTGCTTGGTATTCTTTGATAGAAGAACTCACAATTACTTAAACCAATGTGATATCTAGATGAAATCTAAGGCAACATGATATATATAACATACATTTTACACAATAAAAATGCTATGCCACAATATCATGACATGGCAAAGAGAAAGAAATAATAATCATTTACTAATGATTTAAAGTTTTGGCTATAGCAATTTTTTTAAGTCGATTATTGACATGCAAATTACGAGTGGAAACCTACCCTTCTCTATTTCTCCATATTCAACATCTATCCTTATTATGACAAATCTAACTGAAAAGGGAAGAAATTAATGGTTTTAGATGCCTTAGATAGGAAACCCCACCCACTAAATATTCTAGCAAAAATAATACATTTAGCTTTTATTGTAAATGTCGGTAAGTTGGTTTAATTTTACTAGCTTTATAATTTTATAGTTATGTATATGTCCCTTTATAATTTATCAAAAGACATATTTTATGACAAGATAATTCTAGTTTGAAGTACATTCTTTTCTCAATTCTAATCAAACTCAATGTGCAAATATCTACATTCTTGATAATGTTCATAATTTAATAATTGTATTTAAATAACATTAAAAATAAGATAGTGTCTAAATTAGCATACTTTGCAATGAACAAGTGACAATAAACAAACTATTCCTAAGAGAATTTAACATACACTTAATCGATTAAAGGTAATCTTTTATAATTGCCCTATCTCTCTATATAATGATGAATGCCTTTTTGTTTTCAAGAGAGTAATAATCATATTATCCTATGATCATATAAAAGTTATTCCTATTATGGAATCATTGATTTCTATTCTTCTAGGTTAATATTTTGAATAATAAACATTTGATTTCAAAAAAAGAAAAAAGGAACATCACATGAACAAAATTATCAATCATCAAATTCTTGGTAGCGTTGGAATGTGAAGTTGAAATGTCAATTAGGACTCTACTTCTGGGTAAAAGTACAAACCTGCGTCACACTTTTACAAAGTAAAAGGCTAACACAACAATAACTGTTCAATTTGGTCACCATAAAAGTGTCATTTGCTTTTTGAATTTGAAGATGATGTAAATTGATTAAATGTGTAAAATTTGTTGAAGTTTAAGTCTACTATTTTTTGAAATTTTTTTATCAATAATTTATATGTTTTTTTTAGCTTTAAAGTCCATTTCTTATTGCTGAAAAATGCTAAAAAACAGGGGGTTTAGTTCCCACCTCAAAAGAAAATGTAAATCAACTTTTTTTTTTTCCGATTTTGATATCCATTATAGATCACATATTTATAGAGTGCATAAATTTTTTTTGATGTATATTTTCTTTGTTATAGCATTTGAAAGTCAAATACACCAGAATTTGATAGTTTTTGTCTCCCACCACAATTTGTCTATTCAATGATAATCAAAAACCTAAAAATACCCTTTTGGAGAAGACTCTCTCTTCTAGTGAACCATATTTTTTCAATTTTTTTTGAAGTGATTTGATAATTTTTTTTGTTTTTCAAAGCAGTCTGTTATCGAACAAAAAAATACCTAGTTGTAGTATTTTTCATTTTTTATATATTAAATGTAATCAAAACATTATAAAAATTATATGAGTAGAATCGTGACTTCGATCTCTACAAAAGGGTTTTTTTTATTTTTTAAATAAGTTTAATTTACCTATTGAATTTTGTTGCAGAAGTGACAAGTTTGAGAAAATCATCATTTTTGTTGATGTGGTTGCCACTTGGCATTCCACATAGGTTGTTCCGGTTGGAACGACCAAAACTGTTTCAGTTGGAAAGGTTCAAAAATAGTTTTGGCTGGAACCCTTTCCGGCCGGAACTGTGAGGGCCGATGCAACTGTTTGTACAAGCAACCAGTCGCTTAAACAACATATAAAAAAAGTTTTTTTCCCATTTAATTATTTTTTATGGATTCATTTAATTATGTTGTTGTAAGGTGTTTTAAGTGGTCTTAAGGGGATTTAAGGGGATATTTGCATCATTGATATAAGTTCATTAAATTTTTGGAGTTCATTAAACATACATAAACACTTAACTAAAATGAACAACTAAATTAAATTTTAATGACTAAATTTGTATGCTTAAGGGGATTTAACTAAAATGAACAACTAATTATGTTCTCTTAAGGTGTTTCAAGTGGTCTTAAGGTGATTTAAGGAGATATTTGCGTCATTGATTCTTTTATATTTTTACACATGCATGGATTCATTTTATTCATCTATGTACATTCATTTAATTTATATTTACACATATATTATTTCATTTAATTATGTTGTTTGGATTCATCTAATTATGTTGTCCTAAGGTGTTTTAAGCGGTCTTAAGGGGATTTAAGGGGGATATTTGGGACCACCTATGATGAGTGGCTAACCATCTAGGATAGATAAAAGGTGCTACTAGTGCATCCATGCACTAGGTAGGCATATAACCCTTCACCCTACCAAAGGCCTGATAATGAGGAAACATGGTTTTCACATCAGCTATGGAAACCCTATCATTCACTATATCCCATTTCACTGTACCATGTACACTACGTGAAAGGGATCTATAGAATTCCTCTGCGTGGACCTCGTCATATGGAATATAATTGTCAACGAGGTCAATCATATGAACTAGCTCCTGTTTAATAATCCCACCCCTTTGTTTATTTGTTTGATCATGCATGTTTCCCAATGTGATAGTTAAATGATCTAAGGCACGTTGGAGTGCCTCTGCTGTCTGATTGTAGAGGTGTTGTCTCTCTTGTGGAGTTGTGGCAGACCTATGTGACGTATGCTCACTCCCATGAGGATGAACACTAGGCTCAAAACTACTAGTGTTATGTGATCCAGGCTCATCAAACATGATGTGAGTGGGTAATATATATATATATATCTGCACATGTGCATGTATGTAGTACACATTAAACAATAATTAAAAAAGTATACATAGATTTAAATCATTTTAAACATATTTAAACATGTAAATTAAAAAAAATAGATATACAAAAAAAAATTTAAACGTCATAAATGCATACAAGTTAAAATTTTCTAGATATAAAGACAAATTTAAGATAAATTTCTAGATCTATGCACAAAATAAATTTAAACAACAACTATAAATTTAATTTTAAATTTCAATATATGTCTAATTTACAATTACATATATTTTCATATACAATAATTAATTTGATAATTAGTCAAATTAAGTCAAATTAACACAAATTAGGTCATATTAATTTACAATTGCATATACAATTGAATTAATTTCAACATATGTCTTATGTGGTCCTAATAGGTCCTAAGGGGTGCAAATGTGTTGTAAGGGGCCTTGTGTGGTCCTAAGGGGTCACCCATGTGTTAGAATGCATGCATGACCCCTTAGGATCACATAAGAACCCTTGCGACACCATTTGGTATTATGTGGTCCTAAGGGGCTCTAATGTGTCATAAGGGGCTTGTGTGGTCCTAAGGGGTCACCCATGTGTTAGAGCACATGTGTGACCCCTTAGGACCACATAAGACCACTTGCGACACCATTTCATCTTATGTGGTCCTAATAGGTCCTAAGCGGTGCATATGTGTCGTAAGGGGCATTGTGTGGTCTTAAGGGGTCACCTATGTGTTAGAACACATGCGTGACCCCTTAGGACCACAAAACATGCCTTGCGACACCTTTTGGTCTTATGTGGTCAAAATAGGTCCTAAGGGGTGCACATGTGTCGTAAGGGGTCTTGTGTGGTCCTAAGGGCTCACCCACATGTTAGAACACACACATGACCCCTTAGGACCACATAAGACCCCTTGGTCTTATGTGGTCCTAATAGGTCCTAAGGGGTACACATGTGTCATAAGGGGCCTTGTGTGGTCCTAAGGGATCACCCATCTGTTAGAACGCATGCGTGACCCCTTAGGACCACATAAGGCCCCTTAGGACATGATTTGGTCTTATGTGGTCCTAATAGGTCCTAAGGGGTGCACATGTGTCATAAGGGGCCTTGTGTGGTCCTAAGGGGTCACCCATGTATTAGAACACATGTGTGAGCCCTTATGACTACATAAGATCCCTTTCGACACCATTTGGTCTTATGTGGTCCTAATAGGTCCTAAGGGGTGCATATGTGTCGTAAGGGGCCTTGTGTGGTCCTAAGGGGTCACCCATGTGTTAGAATACATGCGTAACCCCTTAGGACCACATAAGACCCCTTGCGACACCATTTGGTCTTATGTTGTCCTAATAAGTCCTAAGGCATGCAGATTTGTCATAAGGGGCCTTGTGTGGTCCTAAGGGGTCACCCATGTGTTAGAACACATGCATGACCCCTTAGGACCATAGAGGACCCCTTGCGACACCATTTGCTCTTATGTCATCGTAATAGGTCTTAAGCAGTGCACATGTGTCATAAGGGGCCTTGTCTGGTCCTAAGGCATCACCCATGTGTTAGAAGACATGCGTGACCCCTTAGGACCATATAAGACCCCTTGGGACACTATTTGGTCTTATGTGGTCCTAAAAGGTCCTAAGGGGTGTAGATGTGTCGTAAGGGGCCTTGTCTGGTCCTAAGGGGTCACCCATGTGTTAGAACACATGTGTGACCCCTTAGGACCACAAAAGATGCCTTGCGACACCATTTGGTCTTATGTGGTCCTAATAGGTCTTAAGGGGTGCACATGTGTCGTAAGGGGCCTTGTGTGGTCCTAAGGGGTCACCCATGTGTTAGAACACATGGGTGACCTGTTAGGGCCACATAAGATCCCTTGCGACACCATTTGGTGTTATGTGGTCCTAATAGGTCCTAAGGGGTCACCCATGTGTTAGAACACATGTGTGACCCCTTAGGACCACATAAGACCCCTTGTGACACCATTTGGTCTTATGTGGTCCTAATAAGTCCTAAGGGGTTCACATGTGTCGTAAAGGGCATTGTGTGGTCCTAAGGGGCCACCCATGTGTTAGAACATATGCATGACCCCTTAGGACCACATAAGACCCTTTGGTCTTATGTGGTCCTAATAGGTCCTAAGGGGTGCACGTGTCGTAAGGGGCCTTATGTCGTACTACGGGGTCACCCATGTGTTAGAACACATGCGTGACCCCTTAGGACCACATAAGACCCCTTGCGACACCATTTGGTCTTATGTAGTCCTAATAGGTCCTAAGGGGTGAACATGTGTCGTAAGGGGCCTTATGTGGTCCTAAGGGGTCACCCATATGTTAGAACGCATGCGTGACCCCTTAGGACCACATAAGTCCCCTTGTGGCACCATTTGGACTTATGTGGCCCTAATAGGTCCTAAGCCGTGCACATGTGTCGTAAGGGGCCTTGTGTGTTCCTAAGGGGTCACCCATGTGTTAGAACACATGCGTGACCACTTTGGACCACATAAGACCCCTTGGGACACCATTTGGTCTTATGTGGTCCTAATAGGTCCTAAGGGGTGCACATGTGTCGTAAGTGGCCTTGTGTGGTCCTAATGGGTTATATAAAATAATTATATACACCTTAGGATGTATACATACACATACATACATATATACACCTCAAGAAATGCTATCAGGGGTCATGTGTGGTCTTAAGGGGTCACACACATGTTTGTGTGACCACTGAGGACCACACACGACCCCTGATAGCACGTCCTGCATGTATGGCCTAAGATGTATATAATTATTTTATGTGTATTTATGTATGTATGTGTATGTATTTATGTATGTGTATGTACATGTAGGTATGCACATGTATGTGTGTATGTATGTATGTATGTAGACCTATATATGTATGTTTATGTATGTATGTGTATGTATTTTTATGTATGTGTATGTCCTAAGGTGTACGTATAATTATTTTAAATGTATGTATATGTATGTATGTATGTATGTATGTAGGTAGGTATGTATGTTTGTGTATGTTTGTATGTATGTATATGTATGTATGTAGGTATGTATGTGTGTTTGTGTATACACCTCAAGACATGCTATCAGTGGTTGTGTATGGTCCCGAGGGGTCAAACACATGTTTGTGTGACCCCTCAGGACCACACACGACCCCTCATAGCATGTCCTGAGGTGCATGTATGTCCTAAGACGTATATAATTATTTTATGTGTATTTATATATGTATGTGTATGTATTTATGTATGTGTATGTACATGTAGGTATGTACGTGTATGTGTGTATGTATGTATGTAGACCAATATATGTATGTTTATGTATGTATGTGTATGTATTTTTATGTATGTGTATGTCCTAAGGTGTACATATAATTATTTTAAATGTATGTGTATGTATGTACGTACGTATGTATGTATGTATGTATGTATGTATGTATGTATGTAGGTATGTATGTTTGTGTATGTTTGTATATAGGTTTGTATGTGTGTGTATGTATGTATGTATGTATGTGTGTGTATTTATGTATGTATGTATGTTTGTGTATGTATTTGTATGTATGTGTGTATTTATGTACATGTATGTATTTATTTTCTAAACTAATATGATAGAATAAATACAAAAAGAAAAATATGTTTTTTTAAAACTATTTAAAAAAACTTAAAAAAAACTAATTTTCTATCCAAAAATTAATTTTCTATTAAAAATTATTTTAAAAAAAACAATATAAATTAATATGATAAAATAAATACATTTAAAAAAAAAAGTAAAAAAAAGGTACTTACCACTGAAACCCTTATGGCCGGATCTATGGGAATTTTTGTGCCCTCCTGCTAAACTCCAAGTCACTCAATGCAAAATGAGGGGTTTGGGCGGATTTCGACTCTTATATAGGGCAAGGAGGTTCTGACAGGAACCCTTCCGGTCAGAACGTTTCTGATCGGAAACACCTTGCCATGCGAGCGCTACGTGGCTGCCAAATCGGCCCGACTGGAACCCTTCTGGCCAAAACAGGAATTGTTAGGCTAAAGTGCAACACAAATCCGTACAATCACCCTTCTATATATGTCATACATGCAATTGTGTGACTCATACTTACTATATTTAGTGAGTTGTCTTCAAGTAGGACTCTACTTCCATATGTGTCATACATGTAGTTGTTCAAGTCATACAAACTATATTTTGTAAGTTGTCTTAAATTAGGGTTCTACAACTCGGTTGTTATATACTGCTCGTAGTCATGTTTTGTAAAATACTTTTGAGATTGTATTGTAAATATTTTCGTTGCTAAATAATACAATGGCTTTCTAGTTTTGGAGTATGGGATTTTTTACCCGAAATGGTTTTCCCCACAACAAATCTGTGTTCTATTCTTTTGTCTTTTTTTTAGTTTCATGATAATGTGTTGTTAAATCTAAATGTATCCATGCTACTGAAACTGTGGTTAAATCTCACAAGATCTTAAATTACAATCACTTTCCTCTAAGGGTTAATGTGGGAAATAAATTGTGCATGATTTCGCTTTATGACATAGTAGTGTGCATTTGTGTTGGATGTTGGATGCATACTAATCTCAGATGGCTTTTCTGGGTTGTCTGATTACCTTTCATTTGGTATCAATTCTATGTTCTAGGATTTGCAGGTTGCTTGCATGTGCATTATGTGGGTTGCATGTTTGTTGCATGTACTTGCATGGACTCACATGTCGCTTGCATTTGTTGACATGTTAAGATCCTTGGAGTTTCAGGTTCTGGGTATTCCTTTTGTAAAGATTTATTAGCCTAGCAAGCTTGAGGGAATCTGAAGAAATTGACTAAAGATTGATCCTTTAGTGAGTGAAAGTCTTATAGTTGTTTAAGTCTCAGGAAACATTACACATTTTGAAGAATGCTAAAGACAAAGAAATTGGATTTGGTCACATTGAAATGATTTTGATTTGGAGCTCTTCTTTGATAGAGAAAATATTTTTGATGCATGGGGTGTGTTTTTAATGCTTTGTGGTTGCATGCGATAAAGTTTTCATACTGGGTGTCTATGAGAGACTCCCTGGTAATATGAAGAAGATTGGGTTGTTTCACCTATGGAATGATGTGCTTATGATGCGTGATTTATTTTTCCTAGTATTGGAAGGTGTTTCTTTTATCACCCCGAATTCATGGAGGCTATGAAATTGATCATTTGATGATCTAGAAGCTTTTGGAATAGCTTGTCTCCTCGGATGCATGTATTGATGGTGGTTGTGGAGTTGGCCTACAAATGGGACTATAGTTCCTAATTTTTTTTCCTTATGGATGATTTTATTTGCATGGCTCATATTCATGTTCCTTTGATCTAAGGGGTTTACAGGTTTTCCTTAAAATCTATGGTGATTCTCATTTATTAAAATCCATTGTTTTGGGTTAAGCTATTTGGTGCTTTTTCAGACTTTTCATTCTTCTAGATGTGAAGTGGGTATGAATGTGCATGGGTGTTCTCAAACACAATGGTTTTACATGGTCAATAAAAACTTGTGCTTTTGTGGAGCTATAGAGTTGCTATTTTCTAGACCTTGTTTTCTTAGGGGTGTTACTAGGTGAGATAGTTGCAGTTCTGCATGCATGCTTCATGCATGGTGAGAGGAGTTGTGATTATTTATTTGCATGAAGATGTTGGTACATGATTAGTTTCTCAACATTTATGTGGTGATGTTTGGTGGATTCCTAGACTATGGTGCTTGATGTGGACATAATTTGGAAATTGGATCTTTGCTTGATTCGGTGTTTGAGTCATGTTGTCTACATGATTATTCTCTTTGAGAGCTCATTTTTCATTTCACTAATGCGATAATGAGTTTGTATGTTTCAATGATTAGATTTATGGGTTATGCAATATTGTGGGTTGTCTTTACATACATGTTTCTTGTGGTAAAATGAAGATTTCGACCATCGATCTCCACAAGGTTTGATTCAATGTAGACTTGTTGGTTGGCCTTGTCTATAGCCACTTGTGCATTGGTGTGATTGCTTTGAGATGACAGTGCTGGTGTAATTATTTATTCATGTTAAATATAATTGCACTTTACTTAAGTTTACTTAGGTACATGCACCACATTGTAGTTTGCATATGAGACACTTATGGAGATGTGCATACATTGGAAGTGTGTATGTAGGAGAAATTCCACCTTTTATGGTGTGATCTTGTTATTACTTATCATATCCACTTATTATGGAGTGATAATTCCACCTTTGGTGGGTGATCCACCTCATGTGGAATATTTTACTATTTCTCCTACCCACCCCCACCTACCCTTGCATCTCATTGAGCCACATGTCATCTTTATGTGCTCTCTTGTCTCTTAGCCTTGCCTTTATAAGCAGGCTCATCTACATTGTATATAACAACTTTTGATGATCCAGTTGATCAATATTTTCATCTTGATTAGAATATAGTTTATTCTTATCAATCTATTTTGTCTCTATATTGTGCTATTCATTGTGCCTTAGATCTTGGCTATTCTCAACAAATTCTCACATGGTATCAAAGCCATTTGTGCTTCATTGATTAGTCTTCATTAAGAGATTTTGGAGACTTTTTGGACATTTCTTTTTTTGGATCTAGGGAGATTCTCATTTTGGGTGCATCTTATGGCGATTTGGACCTCACCGTTGAGTCCAGGAGGCCGTTTCCATGAATTTTGACTATTAATTTGCCTATATTGGGAGAAAATCAATTTTGGAGTAAACATTTAGCCTACTCGGCTATACGATACAAATTTTATAAAAAAAAAGTTAAAAACAAATTATTTCTACGAAATTATTGTTCAATTTTCAATTTTAGTAATTCGTAGAATTTTTTTTTTTGTAAAAAGTTTTATTTATTAAAACAAATCAAAAAAATATTATTAGGGGGGGGGATTTACCCCATCCTTGACACCATACCCTACACGTTCGTCTGAAGTCTTTATTTGTTGTAGGCAGCCCGTACACCTGTATCCATCTATTGTTGGCTATTGACTGCATAGGCCCCTATCTCTGCTTTCCGATAGGCTGCTACTCCTTCTGGCTGGCCCCCTCTACCTTGCCACTGACTGCAGCCTGTTCCTCTCATCTAGTCCTCTGTCGGGCCCTCCACTGCCATTTTTCGTGCAACCCAGAGCCACCGCATCACCTACTAGACTATTTGCTCCATTGGTCTGCTCCACCCACTGTAGCGCCTCAAACAGATAGATCCATGTGGCAGAACAATATTGGCCCCTGTTTACCAGCCATTGACCACATGACATTGCATTATTCGCCAATGCTAATAATACTTTGCACATATTGGACAACATCAGAGACATGTGGTGGATATTTATTTGTTCGACTCTACACAGTCAGTGCCGGTACCTTGCTTACTGGCCACCACTTGGTGACCTCATATTCGCCATGTGGGCACACATCATTTGCCAAGTCACTGCATAGTAAGAAGCCAACTCAACAATCCACACAAGTCACTCAATAAGCTTTGTCGTACTTTCACCAAGACCACCAACTCATCCTCCGTACATGACACATCATCAATCATCTGACACATGACATTTTCTAATTCAGACACGTCAGCCTGTCCATACAATATGGATGCCATGTCAGCAAGGGAGGCGAAGTTTTTTTTACGGCCAGATGGGTGTGAAATTTTAGCCCATCAAATACTAACATCAACATTACATCAGCATTTTTAAAAAAATTTGGAGCCCCCTCTTATTGGGCTTTTTGATTTTGCAGTCTGACTTCAATAAGCCATATCTTGCTCATTTTAGCTCCCTTTTGGTTGCAATTTTTTTTTATTTGGGATATTTTTTGGTGCTCTTCGGAGTGGTGGAGGAATTTTTGGATTTTGATGGACAGAGTTTTCACAATTTGTAGTTTTTGATGACTGTACCTATCTAATCCTCAATTTTTCAACTTCAGAGGCTTTGTTCAGGGTCATACGACCTCCTTTTCAAGTGCCATTTTTTTTAAAGTGCATAATTTTTTTATCTACTTTCATAATCTACCATTATTTTATAGTGATTTTGAGTAGAAATTGTACTTTTAGTATTTGGAATTTGTATTTTTCTTAGATCTTAGTTAAGATCACTTGTAGTATTTGTTGGGGTCTCTTATAGCCTATTTGAGGTGGTTTTAAAGTTGAAATCAAAAGTCCACCTTACCTTATTTTACAAGTGGCTATTGTACACATACTAAGTATAAAGTGACAAATCATCATTTTAGTGGAGGTTCTTTGATTGAGTAATATGGGGGGTGGTGGGGGGGGTGTCTTGTGTAATTGTGTCTCTCTATCTTGTTTTTTTTCATTTTGGTGCTATGGGTTCTCCTAAATTTCCACTTTTAACTCCGCATAATTATCCATCATGGAAGATTAAGACATGGAGTAACCTAATGGAAAAATGACTCATTCATTATGTAAATGGAACAATAACTGCACCACCTGATCCTAGGGTTGATCCTAATGCTCAAGTTATATGGCTCACTAAAAATTCTTTGGCACTTAGAACATTAAGAAAGTATGTATCAGATGACCTTATTTTTTACTTTGAGAAGTGTACAACAATTAAAGAGGCTTGGGATATTTATGAAAAATTGTATGGTCAAGTTGATGAGATTAAGGGCTACAAGCTTGATAGTGAACTCACAAAATTGGATCCCAAGGATTTTGATACAATCCAATATTACGTCACAAAAGTAAATGAGCTAAGAGCAAAGCTAAAGGATTGTGGCATTGATAAAAAGGATGCCCAACTGGTTTACAACTTGTTGGACAAGCTTCCATCGGAGTATGTAGCCTTTGTATCTAGCTTTCACACCCATCCATTGGCTCAAGGTGCCTTCTACACTCCACCATCCTTTGATGCATTCATAGAGATGATTAACATGGGGATTCTCAAATCTTCAAAGTCACAAGTGTTGGTGTAAATAAATATTCATTATGGATATTATTACACTTTACTTAAGTTAACTTAGGACAATGTATCTCTTCATAGTTTGGATTTGAGACACTTAGGGAAGTGTGCACATAGGGATATAGCTTGTAGGAAAAATTCCACTTTTTGTGGTCTTATTTTGCTGTTACACTCCACATTCAGTGGGTCATCCACCTCTTGTAGAATATTATATTATTTCTCCTACCTACCCCTAGTATTTTTTACCTACCCTTGTTTCTCATTGAGCCACATGTCATGATTATGTGCTCATACATCCATATGGCTTTGCCTATATAAGCAGGCCTATATTCATTGTATTGGTTAATCCAGTTGATCATTTTGCATATTGATGAGAATATAGTTTGTTCTTGTCATTCTTTTGTCTCTCTTTTATACTTTTCATTGTGCCCTTGATCTTGACAAAATCTCACATGGTATCAGAGACATTGGGGCTTCAATTGATTTTTTTTTGGAGACATCTTGGAAGGCTTCTATTTTTGGATATGAGGGACAACATTTTTTGGAGGCATCTTAGTGTGTTTTCAACCTCACCATTGCGTCTGAGAGGCCATTTCCATAAAAATCGAGTATAAATTTGATCTGTTTTGGCAAAAATTGACTTTTGGGGGTGGAGGAATGTTATGCACAATTTGGGCGGTACGGTATGAAATTTAAGGATTTAAAAAAAAAAAATTCTGAAATTTTTTTCTTCCTGTTTTAAAAAAAAAAAAAAAATACAAAAAAGCTCGAAAAGGGATTTTTAATTTTTCAAAAAAAAAAAAAGAATTATTTTTGGGGGTCCATAGAGTCCCCCCTTGCACCACTATACTCCTCTGTAGGTTGCAGGTTGTGCAACACCCGTATCGGTCCCGCTACTGCCTTCGAGCAGCCCTTGCAGCTCCCTGCACAAGCGCTCTAGCAGCTCTGAAGACCACCAACTCCAGTAGCCCACAAGACCATTGGCTTCGACAGTCCTGACACCGCTGGCCTTGGCAGCCCTGCGACCATCGGCCCTGACAGCTCTCGCTAGCAGCTCCGACAGACTCAGTGGTCATCGCCAGTTCCTCGCTTCGACAGTTTTTTGTTGATTTTCGGCCGCCGCTGGCAAATCTTCTGTGACCGCCGCCAGTTTTTCGGTGATCGCTGAAACCACCCGCCAAAAGTGCCACGTAGGAGCCCAGTCACCTACCCCATCAGCAGTGCAGCCCAGTCAGCTACCACGTAAGCGCCCAGTCAGCCTAGTCTAGGGTGCAACGACCATTTTGATGGTTATACTGCCATCAAATTTAGCATAGTTTTTTGCTGACGTCAGCTTTTGGAAATTTTTAGACCCTCTCCGTTGAGTAGTTTGGATTTTTAGGTCAACTTTGGAGGCCCATAACTTGCTCAATTTTGCTCCTTTTTGGGTGCAATTTTTTTTTTATTTGGGCTAATATTTTGTGCTCTTCGTAGTGGTGTAGTTATTTTCTAATTTTGGTGCATAGGGTTTTTGGAATTTTTGGATTCTCTAAGCTATACTTGTCCAATCCTCAATTCTGCAACTTCAAAGGCCTTGTTTGAGCTCATATGACCTCCTTTTCAGGTGCCATTTTTTTTAAAGTGCATGTTTTATTGTCTAATTTATAATCTATGATTATATTTCAGAGATTTTGAGTGAAAATTGTACTTTTAGATATTGGTCTTATTTGGCCTATTTGGTACTTGTAAATTGCTTGGATCTTAGTTTAGATCTCTCACACTATTAGTTTGAGTCTTTTTTGGCCTTATTGAGGCAGTTGTTAAATTTAAAGAGAAGTCCACTTTGCCATTTTTTGCAAGTGGCCCATTGTACACACACTAAATATAAAGTGCCAAATCATCACTTTTGGGGGGGGGTTCTTTGATTGAGTGAATTTGGGGGGGTGTCTTGTGTGATTGTGCCTCTCTTTCCTTGTGCTCTTTCATTTTTGTTGCAATGAGTCCTCATAAATTTCCACCTTTAACTCCACATAATTATGCATGATGGAAAATTAAAGTATGGATCAAATTAATGGAAAGTGGTCTCACACATTACATAGATGGAACAATAGAAACACCACCTAATCCTAAGGCTGATCCTAATGCTTAGTTAGAATGGCTCACTAAGAATTGCATGGCTCTTGGAAGTTTGCGTAAGTATGTATCAGATGACCTCATCTTTCATACCGAGAAGTGTACTAGAATCAAAGAGGCTTGGGATATGTTTCAGAAATTGTATGGTCAAGTTGATGAAATCAGAGGATGCAAGATTGACAATGAGCTCACCAACTTGGATCCCAAGAGTTTTGATACAATCCAAGATTATGTCACCAAAGAAAATGAGCTAAGAGAAAAGATTAAGGATTATGGAATTGACAAAAAGGATGCTCAGTTGATATTCAACTTGTTGGACAAGCTTGCACTAGAATATGCAGCATTTTTGTCTAACTTCCAAACTCATCATTTGACAGTGGGGAGTTCAGATGTTATGCCTTCATTTGTTGCTTTCACAGAAATGTTGATATTGGAACAATCTAAGTTGTTGAACATGGGGCTTCTCAACTCTTCAAAGTCCAAGGCCTTAGTGGCTAATCAAGGGAATCAAGGAGGTCAAGGCAAAGATTCCAACAACAACAAGAAGCACTCTAAGTCAAAGCCACGATAGGAAAAAGGACAATCATCCTCTCCATCACAAGGCAATTTTTCATCCTCTTCCAAGAATGGGACACCACCTAAGAAGGATAAACCAAGTTGTGCAGATTGCAAGAAGTATGGTCATGATGAGCATTAATGCCACACCAAGCAAGTTGATGAGTTGACAAATCTTCTTAAGAAAAACAACACCAACTTGCTATCTTACTACACAAAGAAGGATTCATCTCCTTCCTCTTCATCAGAGTCTAAGAGAAAAGGGCAAGCAGTTGTGGCTATAAAAGGTTCTTCATAGCAGTGGATAGTTGACTCAAGTGCCTCTTATCGCATGGGTTCTACAAAGGAGCAATTTTCTTCATTGGAGCCATCTAAGGTACCTCACATTTACATAGGTGATGATACACAAGTTGAGGTTGAAGGAAAAGTTCAATTGACATGGATGATGGAACATTTGAGAATGTTATTTATGTTCCTAACTTGTCTACCAACCTTCTCTCTATTTACCAAATTACTCACTATGGGAAGGGAAAAAGGTTAACCTTACACCTAACTTAGTTGTGGTAAAGGAACTTGATGATGATACCTTGGTAGCAATGGGACAAGTCAATGACAACTCAAGGTTGTATTCATTCTCCCACTTTGTGCCAAGTTCTCCTTCTATGGCCTTGCTTACTCATTCAAATTCTGAAAGTAAGCTATGGCATGAGTGGTTTGGTCACCTCAACTACCGCTATCTTTAGTAGCTCAGCACTAAAGATATGGTAACCGGTCTACCTTGAATCAATTTTTCAGAGGGTGTATATTCAGGTTATTCCATGGGAAAGCATCCTGAGGAGAAGTTTGATAAGGGGAAAGCTTGGTGAGCTTTGGAAGTTCTTCAACTTGTTCACAACGATGTAGCAGGTCCATTTCTAGCACCTTCCTTTAGCAAGGCCTGCTATCTCCTCACCTTCATTGATGACTACTCTTGCTTCATTTGGGTCTACTTTCTCATTCATAAGAGTGAAGTATTTGACAGATTTTAGTACTTCAAGACTCGTGTGGAGAAGCAATCTGAGAAAGTAGTCAAAGTTCTTCGTATAGATAATGGAAGGGAATATATGAACAAAAGACTTGAGGTTTTTTGTACACTTGAGGGGACTGATCTTCAAAATCCTATTGCATACAGTCCACAACAGAATGGAGTTGCAGAGTGCAAGAATCAAACTCTCAAAGAAATGGCTAGTTGTATGATACATGCATGTTCTCTTGATCCTGCGTTTTGGGCAGAGGCTATCAGTTGTGCCACACACATCTAGAATTGGGTTCCTCACAAAGCTTCGCAAGGTATTACTCCTTTTGAGGCTTGGCCTAGTAGGAAACCTATTGTGAGGCATTTTAGAGTCTTTGGGTGTCTAGCATGGGCTCGCATACCTCTGCAAAAATGCAAGGCATTGGAACCTCAGAGTTGGCCTTGCATATTTGTTGGATATCTTGAGGGTGTTATGGCATATAGATTGATGGATCCTGAGACACATGAGGTGTTTATTGAGAGAAGTGTTCACTTTGAAGAAAGATCTCCTATCTTAGCCTCTCTACCTCCTCCACCTTCCTTAATTGTGGATAGTGATGCCAGTGATTCAGATGATGAAACTCCTTCAACTCTGACTCGCAGGGTTACACCTCCGTAGCTTCCACATGCAGTTGAGGAGCCTCCTTCTCCACCTCCACCTGGACCTCGTTGGGCTTGAAAGACACTTGAGTTAGTGGGTTCTCTTGTTGGGGATCCTTTAGATACATAGAGGACTCAATCATAGCAGCAGGATCTTCCACATGCATTCATTACTACTGCTTCCCATCCACAGACATTTTGGGAAGCATCAGGGGTTCTTGAGTGGTACCAAGCTATGGAGGAAGAGTATAGTTCCTTGATGAGGAACAACACATGGGATTTAGTCCATCTCCCTAAGGGGAGAAAGATGGTTTGATGTAAGTCGATCTATCAAACCAAGTTTGTAGCGGATGGTAGTGTGGATAAGTATAAGACTCGGCTTGTTGCAAAAGGTTTCTCTTAGGTTCTAGGTGTTTCTATACTAAGACCTTTGTGCCCGTAGCCAAGATGAACTCCATTTGCTTAACACTTGCTATTGTTGTAGCTTATGGTTTGGCTGTACATCAGATGAATGTGAAGAGTGCTTTTCTTCATGGGGATCTTGATGAGGAGATTTATATGGAGCAACCACAGGGTTTCATCCAGGATACTTCCTTGGTTTGCTGACTAAGGAAATCTTTTTATGGCCTTAAGTAGGCCCCTAGGGCTTGGTACGCCAAGATGGATTCCTTTCTTCTCTCCGCAGGGTTCACCAGGTGTCATTCTGATCTGAATGTCTACATTTTATGACAGGATGACTCTCACTTGATACTTGTGCTCTATGTTGATGATTTTATCATTACAGGGAGCATTGCATCTATCATTAGCAGGGTCAAATCTTCTTTGCATGACAAATTTGCTATGATTGACTTGGGTCTTTTGCACTACCTTCTCGATATAGAGATTTCATAGTCACCTTCCAGGATTACACTATCGCAGCCCAAGTATGTTACTACTTATCAAATTGCCATTAGTTTCATATCCAAAGTCATACTATTTTCTAGTAGGTTAGTATTACCGAATCATGCAGTCGGTACACACAGAGAAGTCAGTGTGAACAATCTAGTTGGTTACTAAAGAAAGCAGTCACAGAACACAGTATTCACCGAGCTGTTTGCCGAGTAAAGGTTCATAGCTACCGAGTGATAAAGTTAACTCACCGAGTTGATATTCACCGAGTGAAACATTTTACTAGATACATTGAACCTGGACATGCACATGAAAACGTGTTACAAGATCGAGGCACATCTAACCATTTCTGCATTGGAAATTGCACTATGAGATTATGTATGACTACAAGGTCAATCTAACCTATGAGATATTTTGTTTAGTTATCCATTCGAAGAATATTTTTGTAAGATCAAAGAAATGAATCAAATCATTGCTGTAAGAGATCTATATATACAAGATGATTCTAGGGTTAGATAATATGATATAATATGATATAATATGACATGATATGATGTGATAAGAGATGTAATGAGATAACAGTGTGCATGCATGAAGGAAGACTGTTACAGAGACACAAAGAGGTCACTGAGAAGGTTATCAGTGAACAGTCGAAGAACAGAGTAAATAGAAGGGTTTACCGAGTTTCATTATGGGTTACCGAGCTATGCTACAAGCTAGGTAATCTTATTCAGAGCACATAGAATCTGCTTTAGGATTTCAGATGTAAAGTTACAGATATTTGTAATGATTATATTGTAATATTTTGAAGTTGTAAGAGAAACCTTTAAAAGGGTAAAAGACTCTAACCAAGTCTATAAATTGTAAATCCTTTAACCAAGTGCTTCACTTATATAGTGTTGTAAAAATCCTTTAGTAAGGTAGATCTAACTGATCTTAATACTCCTAATAGGGTAAGCTATCAGAAATAGCTAAATGTAGCTCTAACCGAGCATTCTTTATTATTGCAGTAGTGAAGTTGTGGGTGCCATCCCCACTGCAGTTTTTCTCTCTAACCAAGAGTTTCTGCGTGACCAAAATATATGTGTTATGGAGTGAATCATGTATGATTGTTATTTGTTGATTATAGTTTTATTGCATGTTACTGCACTATTCTGTTTATGCATAATAGTAAGGTTATTACAAAGGAAAAGTTTTGGAGTACTGATTCACCCCTCCCCTCTCAATACATTAGCTTTTTATATTGGGCCTAACAATTGTTATCAGAGCATAAATCTTGGAAAAGGATTTAACCACCTAAAGAGAAAGATCTGAGCAATGGAAGGATACAAACAATCTCGGAGGATTGTGCATCTTCAAGAAGAGCTGGATAATGCAAATCAAGTGATTGCAGACATGCAGAGGCAAATGCAAAAATCTCTGAAAGTAAGGAGAATATTATCTGATGACTTGCAGGATTCTTAAGAGCTAGTATAACAAATCGAGACATCATCTAAGAACAGTATATTTGAAAAAACTGAAGAAATGATTGGAATTTGAAAGAAAAGAACAAAGCATTGGCTGATCAACTAAAAGCAATGAAAAGAGAACATGAACATTTTAGTACACAAATGACTGAAAATCTAGATGCATTAAGGAGAGCTGAGGATAAAGCAAGAGATCTACAAGGAGAGAAACAACAACTTGAAGCTCTAGTATCTGATAAGAATGATGAAATCATAAGGATAACTGGTATTCAACAAAATATGACAGATCAACTAGGTTATGCTCATCATGAAGTAATTCTGAAGAATAATGAAGATCAATCATTGAAACTTGAAGTATCAAGGTTGATTGGTGAACTTGAAATAGAAAAGAAATTTAAAGAATCATTAGAGAAAAGTTATGAAGCATCAAAGATGTTGGATGAGCAACTGAACAAAAGAAGACTCTACAAAGATGGAGGACTCGGTTACAAAGGAAAAGACTCTACCAAGAAAGGAATTAATACTACCGAGAGAGGAGAATCATCAAAATAAGCTGGAAAAAGAAATAACATCAAAAGGAAGAAGCCTATTTGCTACTACTATGGAAATCAAGGTCATACTGCCAACATATGCCAGATCAAAAAAGGTAAGCAACCGAATATCTCTAAATCCAATGGATATTGTTATAATTGCAAAAATTATGGTCACATACCTAGTCAATGTAGGACAAAGTCTGTTAACAACCATCAGAAGGAAAAATTCAAAGGGTTTTGTAAAAACTGCAATAGATATGGACATAGTACCGAGAGATGCTAGTTTAAGAAAAAGAGCTACATGAAGTATCCACACTGAGAAAACACAGGAGGATACCGAACTCACACAGATTCTTACCGACAATATGCAGCAATACCATGGGATTACAATACAAGGATGGTGCAAATGTTGTGGAAGATATGGACATATAAGTGCCAACTATTTTATAAGGTTTGGAATGAACAATCAGAGATCATGGAGAAATCCCGGTATGGCATGTTTTCATTGTCACAAAGCTGGACATTTAGCTGGAGATTGCAGAGATCAACCGAGAAGAGACACTAAGGAGATAAAAGAAAAATTCAAGATAATTTGGAAAAAGAAAGAAATTATGTCTGATGAAGAAAGCACCTTACCTACCGAGTTAGGTGCACCTATTTCAAATTAATCAAGAAAAGGTATGAAGGGACTGCATTCTTTAAAAGTTAAATCATAACAGTTCCTATTTTATTATGAACAAAATTCAAAATCTACATAGTTAAGATGCAATTAGAAAAGTTTGCATACTATACAGGAAACCTATCAAGTCAGTGTATATAGGAAACCTGTCAAGTCAGTTAACAAAGCAAAGTTGGATACTCGGTGAAAACAGAAAATGAAGTAAATCGGTAAAAGGTGAACCGAGTGCATTTAATATCATGACCTAACTTGCACGGAGCCCGATAAGGTATTTTTGAGTACTTAAAAGTTCTTTCACGGTCATTTTCATTTACCCAATTTTTTGAGAAGCAAAGCAGAGTGAATCAAAGCGACCAAACTTCATTCAGAGTGAATTTTCAAGGTATTTACATCAATCTATTCACACTGTTTAGCTGGTTTCTGATATGGTCAAATTGCTAGTATCTACCGAGTGTGAAGAGTAAGCTACTTGTAAACCCTAGGGATAACCTGTCGAACTTTACTCGAGATCTACCATGGCACCCAAGATCCAAGACCCTGTAGTTGTCCAAAATGTGGAGAAGCCATCTCTGAAGTATTCCCTAACTCCTAAAGTCGCCTTAGATTTGGATGATAAAACTGCATTTTCACTCATCCCGGATCGAGTCTTATTGGTAAAAGATGTCAGATTCTTTACCAAGTGCCATGTTGAGGAACTCGGTCATGTAGAGATTAGTGACACATATGATGAACTGTGCACTGACGACAAACTAGATAGTAAATTTGAACATATGAAAATCAAGGGATTGATTGAAGCCCTAGTCTATCCTCGTGTGTTCAAACCCCAATGGGTTAAGTTTTTATTGAGCAGAATACATGACGATTTCATGTGGCTACAAGAGCAACTGTTCAAGATCATGAAGGAAGTCATTCACCTGATCACTGGATATCCCATCTACGATCATGCTCATGCATAGAAAATGATATCAGAAAAAGAGCTAATCAGTCTAACCGGAGTAGAATCTGATTACCGAGGACTGAAACTGAATAATGTCACTGATGCTGAACTGAAATTTGCAATCAGAGTCATTGGTTACTATTTCTTCCAATCTGCAAGGGAAAACAATGTACCATGTGCTGCAGTGGACCTGGCCTACAAAATAGTAAAGAAGGGAATGAAAGTAGACTTACGTGAAGTGCTACTAAAGAACTTATTTGAGAACCTGAACACAATAAGGAAGCCGAAGAAGAACAACTCGACAAACACACTCAAGTTCAGTTCACTAATTGTCTATATGTTTTTCTATTTTGAAAAGTTCTTTCCCTCAGTCAGTAAAGTAGTATGGGAGCTACAACAACCTATCACCCATCAGATCAATGATTACATCAAGAAGTTAGGAGATAACTTTAATGATGTCATGGATGATTACTTTAGAAAATTCCAAGAAAAAATGTACAACAGGTACAGGATCCCACCATAGCTGGTTGAAAAATACAAGGACAATATTTGTTTTGAAGTCGACATTGATTACTGCTATGTAAATGCTGTTGAACCGAGGATTCAGTTGTTGCAACCAATGGGTTATGAAATTGATTATGACATCACACAACAACAAATTGATGCCTACCTATCATTGCCAAGGCATGCAACTGAACAAAGGTATGGAACCTATGAAGAGGTAAAGGAGAAAGTAAAAATGAGCATTGTAGTTCCAAAGGCTACAAGGAAAGCTACAAAGATGATAAAAGCTTTATCTGAGAAATTCGGAGAAGAATCCTCATCTACACCTATCAAAGGCAATCTTTCCATTACCAAGGAAGAATCAGAAGCATAGGAGGCTGCAATAACATTGAGCACAAATTTTCCAAAGGGAAAAGTTCTAAAAAGAAAGAAACAGGACATCACAAAGGCCCTGGCAACTCCACTAACAAAGAGACCCAACACCAAAGCATCAGCTGCATCACCGAGCAAGAAACAAAAGACTGTTGCCATTCCTAAGGTAACAAAGACTTACAAGAAATCTACTCGAAGACTCATTTTGGCAAAAGAGTCGAGTGATACAGAGTCTGATGATGCTAACAAATTCCAGATTGTGAAGAGCAAAAAGACAAACATTCACAGTGTTGAAAACTTTTGTGCCAATCTTAAGGAATACAGTGGATTTGTAGGATTCAGATATGTTAAGTATGAGTCTAGGAACAATGATGAGAAATGACAGATTGAAGAAGCTGTCATATGTACACTTCTGAAGTTTCAGTTAGCAGCAATGGAACTCGCAAAGTCACTTCCGAGTGAACTCTACTCACATATAGATAACAGATGGAAATATGCAATGGATTCAGAAAGACAAATAAGAGAAAGAAGTCTTGTCCATTTATTTCTTGACATGTCTGTAGCTGAAATCAAGGAGCATTTGTCCACATACAATTCAAAATTTCTTGTGAAACAGAGAGCCTTAAAATTGATGAATGGGCTATATATTGATGTGGAGAATGAGACTAAGGCCAAGTGGTAGGAGATCTTCAAACAAAAGGATGTCTGTGAACAATCTCAAATTGAAATTGTTGATGCCACCGAGCAATATCCAGATGTCACTGAGCAAGGTCCAGACCTGGTTGACACAATACAAATTGATGAAGATGTAATGGATGAAGCCGCACTAGAGAAAGAAATGATTGAAGGCACCACTTATGCAAAACTTGTGTTTAGTGAATCGGTCTTAGAACAATTTTAGCCTTATCCGCCAATGAAGCCAACAGTACCAACCAAAGCTCCCAAGGACACCGAACAAGTTACCAAAGGTAACAAATCTAAAGTTGCTGAAGATACAAGTAATAAGTCTGAAGTTGCAACTGACACAACAAAAGATCAATCATCTCAGGCACAAACAAGCACAACAAATATTACAGCAGAGACCCCTAGCACCAAGCCATCCAAAGACACTACAACTAGTACAGGAAGAGTGCAAAGTGTTGCATCTACCGAGCAACCTACCGAGGGACAACCTACCGAGGGACAACAAGCCTCACAAGCACTTGTCTTAGTGCCCCAGAGTCTTGTGTACATTCATCTCTCTTTTGGGGGGCAGTTTTTTCCCATTGAGTTTTCTCCCTTTCTCCGTTTGTGAGAGATTGCATTGCATAGTTTTTCTTGCATTTGCATATTGTACATGGGTACCTATCATGTCCTAGTATCCGGGACCCATCTTGCATTGTTGACTTGAGTCTTCATTCCCCTAAGTTGTACTTAAGGGGGGGTGTGGGTGTAAATAAATATTCATTATGGATATTATTACACTTTACTTAAGTTAACTTAAGATAATGCATCTCTTCGTAGTTTGGATTTGAGACACTTAGGGAAGTGTGCACATAGGGATATAGCTTGTAGGAGAAATTCCACCTTTTGTGGTCTTATTTTGCTGTTACACTCCACATTCGGTGGGTCATCCACCTCTTGTGGAATATTATATTATTTCTCCTACCTACCCCTAGTATTTCTTACCTACCTTTGTTTCTTATCGAGCCACATGTCATGATTGTGTGCTCGTACATCCATATGGATTTGCCTATATAAGTAGGCCTATATTAATTGTATTGGTTAATCTAGTTGATGATTTTGCATATTGATGAGAATAGAGTTTGTTCTTGTCATTATTTTGTCTCTCTTTTATACTTGTCATTGTGCCCTTGATCTTGGCAAAATCTCACAACAAGCTTTGGTGGCTAATAAAGGGAATCAAAGAAATCAAGGAAAACACAAGAACCAAAAGCAACCTAAGCCTAAACCACAACAAGGTGATTCTACATCCTCACCTAAGAGGAAATCAAATAAGAAAACTCTTTTTCATGCATATTGTAAGAAGTCAGGACACGATGAACATCATTGTTACAAGAAGGCTATTGATGAATTGAAACATCTTCTTGAGAAGAACAAAATCAGTTTGTCTTCTAGAATGTCTCCATCAAATTCTTCTTCCAAAGAAAATGATAAAGGAAAGGATCACACTTTTGGGACAGATAAAGGAAAGGGACAAGCTCTTTGTGCTACTACAAGTCATGATTTAGGGAGATGGCTTCTAGATTCAGGGGCTTCTCATCATATGAAATCTTCATAGTCCACATTCTCTTCATTTGAGCCTTGCACCATGCCACATATTTTGATGGGAAATTATACATACATGGATGTTATTGGGAAATGATCCATTTCCCTTGGGGATAACTCCTTCAATGATGTGTTGTGTGTACCCCATTTGAAAAACAATCTTATTTCCATCTATCAAATCACACATGGGGCAACAAGGAAAACTATGGAATTCACACCTGATTCAGTTATCATTAGAGACATGGAGACTAGAGCTATCATTGCAACTGGGATGGTTGATCATGTATCTCGGTTGTACTCCTTTTCACATTTTGGTCCTATTGATGAGGATGATTCTTCCTGTGTTGATGATTCAGATTTCAAGGGGAAGTTTGGGTACTTGAACTTGGGGATCTCACATGTGAACCCATTCTTGAGCCTTCCATTTCATCTCCTCCTCTTGATATCACATCACCTATTTCACCTGATGATGTAGATGTTGCGATAATTTCTTCTTCTTGTGATTTAGTGCAGCAGGAAATTCCTTGTCTTCCAGCTTCAATTGATTGGGATGACTACTTGATAGACATTGTAGGTTTGTTTATGGAGTCCTATTTGGAAGACATCATTGATCATATAAATCTTCTCTTTGATGAAGATGATCCTTCTTTGATTGTTGTGAGGGAACACTTTGACCCTCTTGTGAATTCTCTACATGATCACTCTTTTGAGGTTGACATGATTGTGGATAATTATGTACAATAGTTGGGGGAGGTCTCTTTATTTTAAGAGGAGACATGTGAGTCTTTCTATATTGTTCTACATTCATCTCCACTAGATCTTGGAGTACCATTTTCAGTAGTGTGGAGTAGTTTACCACCTTTGAAGGGGGTAACTTTCAACATCAACATGGAGACACTTGAGAAGTTTTCAGAGACTCCATTCATTATAAGTTTTTTTCCTACATCTTCTCTTCATGATTGGGGAGACTTAATGGATACACCTTTTATTTTGTTTCTTTGTAAGGGGAAGAACATTGTTCGACGTTCATGGAGCGGTTTCTTCATTCAGCTTCGAGCTTCTACCATTAGTGCATATTTTACATTGAGAGGGGGCTAATTGGTTTCTCTTCTTCTCTCATATGGGGGGGGGGGACTTTTTCCTCACATGGGGTTTTGTCCTTCACATACTTCTTTGAGAGTTCCTTTGTATAGAGTTTTCATCTCTCTTTATGGGGAGGGTTTTTTCCCATTGGGGTTTTCTCTCTTTCCTTGCTTTATGGGAGCTTTCATTTGCATTTGTACATGGGTACCTAGCGTGGACTTGTAGCTGGGACCCATATTGAATTTCTTAGTTGCATTCTAGACTTAAGTGCATTATCCTAATTTTCACTTAAGTGGGGGTGCTGGCGTAATTATTTATTCATGTTATATATAATTACACTTTACTTAAGTTTGCTTAGGTACATGTACCACATTGTCATTTGCATATGAGACACTTAGGGAGATGCACATACATTGGGAGTGTGTATGTAGGAGAAATTCCACCTTTTATGGTATGATAATGTTATTACTTATCATATCCACTTATTGTGGAGTGATAATTCCACCTTCTATGGGTGATCCATCTCATGTGGAATATTTTACTATTTCTCCTACCTACCCCTACCTACCCTTGCATCTCATTGAGCCACATGTCATTTTGTTTTCTCTCTTGTCTCTTAGCCTTTCCTTTATAAGTAGGCTCATCTACATTGTATGTAACAACTTTTGATGATCTAATTGATGAGTATTTTCATCTTGATTAGAATACAATTTATTCTTATCAATCTATTTTGTCTCTCTATTGTGCTATTCATTGTGCCCTAGATCTTGGCTATTTTCAACAAATTCTCACAAATGGGATGGATGATAAGTGAGTGCCTCTAGATAGTTGGTTATGGGGTCCTGTAGCATGGTGTATTCCCTTGGTATAGAGATCTTCATTTCACTTGGTATGATTAGCAATACACTTGTTTGTGTGTGGAATTTGATGATTTTCAGATTTGGGAGATGATGTGTAATATGCTTGGGGAGCTTGTTATCATGATTCAATGGGATCTTTTGTAATACTTGTGTATTCATCACTTGGTGATGGATGATCTTCTTTAGTGATGTAGATGTTTTTGAGGGACTCTTAAATCTTGTTGTTCTAGAATTGTTCTATCACCTTTGCATGTACACTATTTGAGGATGTATAATATCTTGGAGCCATGGAGGGCTCTTAGAGTCTTTGGTTTTAGGTGTTGGTGATGTTAGTTTAGAGTATGTTGGTGTTATGTAATGGTATACTCTTAATTGTGTATTAGAGATTGGCATGGTACGTTACTCTTGAGGCCATGGTATTTTCACTTGGAGCATGTGATCTCCTAGGAGTAGATGGTAAGATCATGATGTCATGATAGGTTCCTAACTCTATAGATTAGATCTTCGATAGCGGTCTAGAGAGATCTCTTTGTATTGAGTGCATTGCTCATATGCTTGAGAGCTTCACGAAAGTGAAAAGTTGCATATGCAGTTTAGTATGGATTGATCTTTATAATGTCCCCACCTTCGTTGTGATCATTCAATAGCATAGATTTGACTGTTAGTCATATCCGTAGACAATGTTAGTGGTTAGTAGATGATTGGTTGACCAAGGGGGACTTATACTTAGTCACTTTTTGGCCTTGGTGAGCTTAAATTATATTAAGTTTATAATATTTCTTTATAAAGTTACTTTTTTCTAAAAAATAAATTTATTTCATAAAGTAACTTTATAAAGGGGGTAATTAAAAGGTTTATGTTAAATTATAAGTTATTCCCCCCTTGCATGCCTACTTATGCATAAAATAATATAATTAAAAGTGGGCCATTTTGGAATGAGAAGTTAACCCTCAAGGTGGGTGTGGAGTCTTGAGGAGAAATATTCCAATGGAATCTTAAAATCTCCCCCTAAGGTTGGTCCCAAGGATTGGAGAGGCTTAAAAAAACCCATGAGCTCTCATTTCAACATACTTGGATTCACTTTTACATTCTTTTCAGCATTGGGAGGTCTATAACAACAAGCCACAGTTGGATTTCAAGTTGGGAATGAAACCTCTCAATCTTCTTTAGTTTTTGGACAAAAACCCACTCACTCGCAGCATTGAAGGATCCTCTTTCAAGACATTTGGAGGAGATATTACATTTGCAATAGCTCTGAGACATCATCAATAGATTTGAGCAGTTTGGAGGATATTTTTCAGTAAAACAAGTGCTAAATATTGTTGGTCATACCATCTACAACAGGGTCGTACCATCCATTCATGGCCTTTGAGGTCAAATAAATATTTTGGATGGTTTTAGCTTCACAATTTATTTTAGAATGCATTGTTGATAATAAAATTTAGCAAATCCAAATGTTATTCAGGAGAATTGGCACAAATATGGTCTACTCGAGCATTTCATTAATGAGAATTGTTAGAATTTGGGAACCTACCCTAGCAACCTTGAAGGATTTGCACTGTATAACTCTTAATTTGTTTTTGGTAATTATTATTAAGGAAAATAAAAATAATTAGTGTCATTGATGGCAATAGAAAGAACTTGTATTGGCCAATTCACTAGTTTATGCTATAAAATCACTCCTACTAAGATCGCTGGACACCTGGTATGCCAATTTGGCCTTGAATGCTAGAATTTGTTCATTCTTTGAATTCATTATTTGTTGCATTTAAAACATAATTTTGTTTCAGTCAATTATTAGTTTGTATTTTGCATTTCTATATCATTTTGCATCACTCATTGAATAAGAAAAACCTCAAAAACTTCAAAATTCATCAAAAATCCCAAACGCATTCACTAGTCAAAGATTTGAGGTCAAAACAAAACCATCAGATTGGGCCAAATTCCTAGGTTACTTATTATAGATTGGATCTCTAATAGTGGTATATAAAGACCTATTTGTATTGAGTGCATTTCTCATGTGCTTGAGAGCTTCATGAAAGTGCAATGTTTCATCTAGAGTTTAGCACGGATTGATCTTTCATTTGGTACTCATGGATACATGGAGACTTCGATGATGTTGTAGTTCTCTTTAAATGAGAGACATGTGCTAAGATGGTTAGTATTAATGAGATTTTAGTTGAAATTCCAAGGATCCTACACCTTGGTTGGACATGCGTTCAATAGAGACCTATGAGGAGATTGTTCTTGGATAAATAATGATGACTTGGAAATCTTGGAGGAGTATTCTCATTCCCCACTCTTGGTCTACACGATAGTTTATCACTTGAGAGGTATTTCCCATTTTTTTTCTCTTAGGTGCTTTATGCTTTTCTTTCATATTCATGGATCTTGAGCTCTAATCAAATGGTTTTGGAGGATTCATTGTGAGAGATGGATATCATGTTTATAACCTTGGATATATTTTTTATTATGGTGGTCATAGGGGATGGTAGTGGGCTGATTTACTAAAAGGGAAATGAAGTAGTTTGATCTTTTTGTGAAGCTTGCATCCATGTAGATACATGATGTATATGTTATGTTTAATTTCTTGAGGTTCAGAGGATTTGGATGTTGTAATGGATTTTCACTTGAAAACGTGAAGGAGATCTTACTTGGCACAACTACCACTTAGAGGTGTTTGGAGAAGGACATACTAAATGTTTATGGTTTGTAGTTTCTCTCTTTCATCTTAGTGATCTTCCAGGAGGTTCAGATTCACTTGATATTGGATGTGAGGTTCTGTATGGAGTTGCATTGATCACTAGTTTTTGGTCATATGTTATCACTTGGATGATGACATGGAGGTTATTGTATCTCTTACTTCTATCAAATGTAGAGAACATAGGAGAGCAATGAAGACTTGTTGAGAGAAACGTTTCTTGCAGCAGTTTTGTTTGTAGTATTTGTATATCTTTGTGGATGGCCCTTGGTAGTAAATGGTTATACTATCCTTGTGTTGTGATTGGTAGACTCAATATGCCTTTTATACTTTTAGATTTGACATTACCCATATGGCAGGAGTTCCTGAATGTGTTTGGTCTTCGTTAATTGGTTCACACATGGATTTTGAGGTTGGAGTTTATTGGGTTGGTTATCTCGGTCACATGAGTTTACTGATGGTGTATAGTATTGAGGTACGCGTGATTGGATAGATTAGCACTTGTTGTGGGTGCTAATTTTAGTTTCATGGGTTTATCAGTTAGATGGGAGCAGTCAATTTGATTGTTGTTGTGGTTGGTTCTTTATCTTATTTTTTGGATGATTACTTCACAATTGTGTTCTGGTGATGGGGTTTGAAGTTGATATTGTTGATGCTTGTGTATAGCTTGTGAGCATATTCAAATGGTGGTAGTATTTTGTAGCCTTTGATATTAGTGGGATCTTATGCTTGTGTTTGTAGGACTGGTGCCTTTTCACCTTGGATTGTTCCTTGTCTTCCATAGGTGGCATGTTGGAGGATGATAGGGATTGTTTCTTGAGATGGTTGACATATTGGATGTTGTTGCAAGTTTCATGATGGAGCATGAGAGCATGTTTCTAATCTATGTGGTTTATAGATGGTAGTGATGATGTGTTTTCATCAAGTGGCTCTTAGCAGTGTAAATCTTGTAATGAGATGACTCCTATAAAGTCTTTGTCAAGTGGGAGATAGTTTGACTTCAAGTGGGATAATTTTGGAATGTGAATTCAATTAGGACTCTACTTCTATATGTGTCATACATGCAATTGTGCAAGTCATACTTACTATATTTATCAAGTTGTCTTCAATTAGAACTCTATTTCCATATGTGTCATATATTTAGTTGTACAATTCATACATACTATATTTAGTAAGTTGTCTTCAATTAGGGTTCTACAACTCAGCTGTTATATACTACTTGTATTCATGTTTTGTAAATTAGTTTTGAGATTGTATTATAACTATTTTTTTTGTTGAATAATACAATGGATTTCTAATTTTGGAGTGTGGGGTTTTTTACCCAAAAGGATTTTCCCCATAGTAATATGTGTTCTATTCTTTTGTCTTTTATTTTGTTTTATGTTTATGTGTTGTTGAATCTAAATGTATGCATACTACCAAACCTATGGTTCGATATTGCAATATCTTAAATTACAATCACTTTCCTCTAAGGGTTAATGTGGGAAATTAATTGTGGTTGATTCTATTAGGATTCCCAAAGATACTGAGAGGGGGGGGGGGGGGTGGGGGAGTGAATCGGTATCTAACCGTTATATAAATTTTCTTGACTTAAAACATGAAAAGTATATTAAAACTGTGTACTGGTAAACCAGAAATAATGCAGCAAATAAGAACAATGACAACAACATGAGAAGCACACCATAACACAGTATTTTAATGAGGAAATCCGGTGTGGGAAAAACCTTGGTGGGATTTGTGACCCACAATATTCACTTACTGGCCAACAAGGGAATATTACTCTTACAATAGGGGCTTTCACATGCAGGAAGGCCAAGTGCCTAGAGCTCACTGCTCAATTACAAAAGAAGTCACACTAACTTACAAAAATGGATTATACTAATCCAATACTTGTACTGCTTCAGATCAGCATTTGCTATGCCAGATTCAGTACCGGTTTAAGCTCTGTTACATACATAAACCCTTTAACCAATAATTCACATATTAGGTTTGCTACCTTCTATTAATATTTCACATCCTATCTTCTTACAAAATGATCTACAATGATCTCATACAAATATGAGTCATATTACAATATGCCATGTCGGCTTACAAAACATTTTGAAATTAATTATAGGATACATTAATACAAAATTGTTGTCGGCCAAGGTGCCGGTATTCTTCCTTTTAGCTATCGGTGTAGAGTTTATTGGTGCCGATGCATATGCCTGCGGGTATCATATGATTGCAAGGTTTCCATAAATGACAATACCTTCAATCACCTACAATTTCTCATTGGAGTGTGCATTTGCCAATAGATTCCACTTTATGGCATAGTAGTGTGCATTTGTGTTGCATGCTAAATGTGCATATTGATCTCATATGGCTTTTTTGAGATGCTTGATTTCCCTTCAGATAGTACACTTTCCTATGAAATATAGAAGTCTTAGAAAAGGTATACAACCCTCATGAAACAATATTATCTATAGGGATTTAGAAGATAAAAAATTGATTCAAATCTATTCATATCATGATGAGAGTTGTAAATCAGCTCTAGAGTTTATGCAGATGATGGATTTTATTTAGCTTACAAAGATTTATGTAGATAGGAAAACAAAAAATCTTTGAGAATAATAGGTGTGAGAAAATAGGTTATGCAATAAAGTCTTGATAGTAATTTAAATTTTATGAATACTAAAGGGAACCATTTTCAACTATCTCTATTCACAAAGAATCAAAGACCTACACATTATCATTTCTAGTTCAATGGGAACCTAAGTAACTTCACTATGCTTATATACACCTTTAGATTGGAATCAACAAATAGTCGACATGGTAGCAAGAGTAGATTCGTCATTAACACATAGTGATCTCCTTAAAGGCTTTTGTTGGTTTTTCATGGCTGCACTTCCATGCTGATATTGGTGTATAATAAAAAGACCAACTACAACTATTATAATAATCAGGCACAAGCTTAATACCAATGCATCTATACTTATGGGCAGGCTGGATGATAAGTTATAACAATTATAAATCTAACTTTGCATATTTACATATTCTAATTAAAAGATATATCAAATTTTCATAAAAAAAATTCAATTGTCTTCGAATGGGACTTAATTATTTATAGCTATTGTTTTGACTTCTAGATAGTAATGATGCATGTTGTGGGATCCATTATGCACACAAGGGGCAAAAAGTACAGAATTTAAAAAGTGTGCATAATGGGTAACAATTAAAGTGCACAAATGGGCCAATTATGGTCAAAAAATGCTAAAAAATGGGCATATATTGATATATGTAAGATTTATTAATGAGATTTTAATTTTTTTTGTTTTGGTTTCTTTAAAGTTAGTAATTGGGGGAATGGGTGTGCAAAGATTGAATGATTATTGCAACATGAATGATAGTTGGTTCTCTTCACCTACTATAATTGCATCTATGCTAGAATTTATAGGTAGAAGAGACCATGCTATACCAAGTGGGCCACGATCAATAAAATCATATACCAACATCTGTTGATCAAGTAAGTGGTAGATTTTGAGATCAACCATAGAAAGGGAAATTAAGAAAATCAATTGAAAAATATTAATAATACTATTTACTTGAACATGGTGTATAGAAGAAGCATAGGAAAGTGTTAATGTAAAGAAAATACAGACAAGACAATATCATATTTGAAGATTAAAATGCCCATTTATTGACAATTATTTATAAGATTAGATCTAAAATGTATGAGCTTTGATGAAATACCAATTCAATCTTCCTGTAGTGTCGTAAATTGTACACCCTTTCTAGGGTGGTACAATTTCAAACTTAGTTTATCACCCACCTTAGTGTGTTTGCATCTTGCATTGTAATTTCCCTTTAAGAATTTAATTAATTAATTTAATTAAATCTAAAGTCATTTTTCATCACTTTACACATGATAAAATTGGCCCTTTACCCTAATTTTGCCCCTTTTTATTTTATTCTTACAGTAAATAATTTAATCATAAACCCCAATTATATCCTATTTCGACCTTTAAGGCCCAATTTCACATATCAAAACACCTTGAAATCAGCTGTAACTTTGGGATTCTCTCTAATATCATCATATCTAATGGCCTTGAAAATTTGGTGAAAAGTTGGTCGGACCGTGGCGGGAGTGCACATGGTCCTCAGCTTTTTTCCCGAAATTTCGGGAGCACAATTCTATGATATTATAATGCTTAACCCCAAAAGATTGGTGGGAAACTCAATTCCTAGGTCAGCCTAAAGATGAAATTAAGTCAAAATTAAGATCTAGGGTTTCATACATAAGAGCTTTCTTTCTTCATTTGAAGGCATCTAAGATCTATCTAATCTAAGGGAGTTTTTAGCAAAGCAAGCATACGGAGCCTTCTATGTAGTGAAAGAGAAGCCTATGTAGAGTCTTCAATGACATTCAACAAAATTTGACAACATTCGACAACATTCAACAACATTTCATCAAGCATTCATCATCAATTAGGAGCCTTGAAGACACTGAAGAGTAATAGGAAATCTAGTGGCAATATCTCTCCCTTGGGGATTGGTATGATTTAATGTTATTTTCATGTCTTTGTATGAGATTATTTACATCAAATTGCATATTTACATTCATGCTTTTGATCACTTTGCATCATTCATTTAGAGCATTTACTTTGTCAATTACAAGCATTTACGGTTTACTCTTTAGGGTTACTCTAGATTGTTTGCATTAATCCTAGGGTCTTGCATGCACACAAGATTCATGCACACACTATTTTACTATATAAATCAGATATTTATGGAGTTTGAAATCACCCACACAAGGGTTTTGACTAGGGAAAAACCCTATATAGCCACCTAAACCTTCCCTTTTGAGTTGCAAAAACAGTAATCCAGAGGCAGTTTCAGATCAACAAAAGGCATAGAAATAGTCTAAAATCTTCATATTTGCCCTAATTTTCCTAGGATAGGGGCGTGGCACCTTGGTCCTGTCCAAGATAGTGGCATGGCGCCATGGTCCCTCCACTTTGCAGTGAAATTTGAAAGGTTGTAGCCTCACGTCATCAAATTTGTAGTCTTTCAGTTGCAACCTCTTGTTTGCAGAAACAGGACAGTGGCACGACACCTTGGTCCTGGTTAGTTCGACTCAATTTGCAACATCAGGTACACATCTAAAATTCTCCCCATTTCATGCTTTTAGTATCTTAGTATCAAATCTGCAAGTTTGTGCAATTCCGAGTTTATTTGTGCTTTATTCTTTATCTCCTAGTCTAGTTGATCATTGAAACCCTAGTTTTTCTCATCATTTGCAACAAGAGGAATAGAAACCCTAAGAGATATTCCTTGGCTCTCTCTTTCTCACATGAATTAACTAATGTGGTCTATCTCCCTAGGCTCTTTCATATTGCCAATGTGTTGGCAAAAGTGGGATTAGGTCCTAATCACCCGGTCTCGCTTTTCCTGCCCTCAAATTTTGGTGAACCCAACGTGAATCCATCCTTCTTCAATTCTTATTTATGTTCTCAGATCTGAGTATTTTTTTATTTTTTTCTATTTCAAATTCAAATTTACATTTACAAGTTTCAATTTCTTGCAAATTTAAAAAATTTAGAGGTTAATTTTGTAAAACCCTAATTATTTTTTTCAATTCAAAATTGAACTTGTGGATAGATTAAATTGGATCATTAATTTTAGATATGATTTTGGAACACATTTCAGTCATCAATTTCATTTTGTAAATCAACATTTAGAGTACTTGCATTGGTTAAAATTTAGCATTTCCTTCTATTTTGCATATGTTATCATTTGACAGTGGAAATGTTTTGTCATGATGCATTAATTTCCTAAATGTGATAATGGGTTAGCTTCCCTTGTTTAAATTTTTCCATCTCTTAGAGAACCTCCTCCTATCTATGATAATATTTTAGTGCCTAAAAGAGTTGTTACCAACCCCTTCAAAACTCTCCCATTCTCTAAGGATGAATATTTGAAGAGTGATCTTGATAATTCTCCTAAAATGTGCCCTTCCCATCTAGCCATCTTAGAGGAAGAGGATAATATCATAAACACCTTTCTTAATGTTACCTTACCTTTTGTATATGATGCCTCTCTAAGTGAAAATTTATTGATGGACATCGACTTATCTTTTCCTAAATTTGGTCTTACCAATGGGGGTATGTTAGTACAACAAGAGGTTATTAGCACTTCTTCCAAAGATCTCCTTCCTAAGGATGAATCTTTGGAGAAAGATGTTCATCTCCCTCCTAAAGAATACTCCCCTCATGAGGTTCATTTTGTGCAAGAAGATCGTATTGTCCCTACTTTTCCTAGTGACCTAGCATTTCCTTTTTTTATTCTAACAAAATTCCCACTAGAGATAATGCGTTAATGAGAAATGCTTTCCCTTCTCCTAAAGTTTGTCTTACCCCTAAAGATTCCTTAGAGAAACAAGATGAAATAATAATAAATTTTCTTAATTCTCTCTCCCCTAAAGATCCTATTGAAGATATTTTTAGACAAGAGGATGAGTTAGACACCTGTAATGATGCCCTTCCTCCTAAGGATGAAGAATTAATAAACAATGTTATCCCTTCTCCCAAAATTGGAAATAACAATAAGGACATATTTGTTCAATATATTTCTAATGCTTTTCCTAATGACCTCACTATTTTGGATGAACCATTAGAAGAAGGTGTTGATTATTCTCTCCCCCATGAGAGAACCCTAGCCAAATGGGATAAAATCATGATTTATAATTCCCCTGATAACATCTCACCTTCCATGAATCTCAATCATTCTCCCTCTATAAATAAAGAATCTCCCTCTCCTCAAATTGGTTCTATTCATAAGGATAACCTTGTTCAAGGTAATATTGTTGACATCTCTTTCAAATATCTCCTTTTCAAAGGTGAGACTTTAGAGAGTAATGTTGATCTCTTCCCTAGAGAGTCTATTCCCCATGTAGATCCTTTGATGATAGAGGATGATATTACCTTTCCTATTAATATTATTCCTCCTAAAACATCAATGCCTACTTCTAGTCTACCTCCTAAAATTGATCTTATCCATGATAATATTTTAGTGCAAGAAGAGACCATCGACAATTCTTCCAACAATCTTGTTCATTCTTCTTCTAAGGACACTTTTGATATTCCTAAACCATCTTCAATCAATTTGATACATGTGAATGAAACACATAATAAACCCCTCTTCATAGTTCAAGGTGCTTGTCCTTCTCAAAATTCCCAACATAAGCCTATCTTAGTGGTTCAAGGTGGTTATGTTGATGATTCGTTTTGTACTCCTAAGAAACCTATTCTTACTATCCAAGGAGGTTATCCTACTAAGAGCCGTTATGAAACTAAAAAGGAAATCACTAGAGAGAGTTATAATATGGTTTCTCATACTACAACACAAGAAACAATAGGCAACCTAGTCCTCCTCCAGTTACCCCAACTTCACTTCCTCCCTCTCAACCTATTCTTCCACAACCACCTCGTATATAAACCCTTAGTAAGGAGTATGATCTCATTGAACAACTTAAAGCTACTCCTGCCAAGATTTCTATTTGGGATTTGGTTCAAACTTCACCTTCTTATCATGGGATGTTACAAGATGCTTTGAAAAATTTAGATGTACCACCTGCAGTGACACATAATAACGTGACTTCTTTTATTGATCCTACGAATAAACCTAAAGCTCAAATTGTATTCACACGGGATGAGTTACCTTATTGTTAAATCCAACATCAATATGATCCTCTTATTATTGTGGTTATTATCAATGATAGTTCTATAATATGAACCCTTGTGGACAATGGATTTGGCCTTAATGTTTGTAGTGTGGACTTATTGGATAAGATTAAAGAGGATCGTTCTCTCATTGAACCTATTTCTATGACTATTCAAGGCTTTGATAATGTTGCTAAACAATGTCTAGGTGTCATAACCTTTCCTATTAAGGTAGGTCCTCTTGTGTTACCTACACCTATTCATGTTATGCCTTGTAATTTGACATATAACCTTCTATTAGGGACACCTTGGATTCATAGCATGCAATTTGTCTCCTCAACTTTGCATAGGCAATTCAAGTTCATTTATAATAATACGACACACACCTTGTTATTTGCTACCAATCCTCAAGAACCATTAAAATCTGGGTCTTCTTATTAAACTACTTCTCATTCTTCTCCTACTTCTTCAAATGCATCTATTTCCTTTAATGATTGTGTTCCTTCTAGTACAGTTGATTCTTCTACTCAACTGGAATCTCCTCCGAAGGATATCTTTTCTGTTGAAGGAGTGCTCTTAGATGATGATTAGGGACCTCTAGAATTTAACCCTAATTTTTTAGGAGAGTATAGATTATCTTGGAAAGGATCTAAGTATGAGAAGGAGAAATCTAAGGAGGAACATAAAGAGAAACCTACTTTGTCTATACAACTAAGTAACCACTTTGTGGCTGCTTCTAATCCAGATTATTCTTCAAATCCTTCCTCTTATTCATATAGCACTAAGACCTATGGGGAATCACCATCTCTTTCTGATTTGGCATCTCTTTATGGTTCTGGCTTTCACATTTTAGCTAAGAGTGGCTATGATGGCAATGGTTGTGGCGCAAATGAACAAGGAATTAAAGTTCTTTTAGAACATACATTGCATGAAGCTTCATTTGGACTTGCATATAATCCTTCTAAGCCCATCAATGCATCTAAAAGACTATCTCTCAATGTAAATTCTATATTTAGTAGTGATGATAACCTCACCTCAATTAAATAATCTTCTACTTCCTTCAAAACTCATCCCCCTTATAAGGAAATATTGGTGATAAACAAATATCTTTATGAATCTCCTCAAGAGATTTATAATCCCACTTATGAGACTTTATCTTCTTCTAGGAATAAGGCTCTAATGAATTATACTTGTCCCTCTCCTAATATTTCTTGTGTGCAAGAGAAGTATGACTTAGTGACCTATTCTTCTCATATAAGCTTCTCTCTTTTTAAAGACTTTAAAACATTCATCATCTTATACATGTTTTTAATTTCACTTATAGTAGAGCATTTAACATGTCAAATTTAAATACCTCATTCAATATATCATGTCTTTAAATAACATGAATGGCTATTATGTTTGTCATCATTATGTGACATTGGTAGCTCACTTATTGGGGGCTCATTGTCATTCATGATGGCACAATTTCCCGTGCAATCATACTTTTGGAAGAAACATAATAGCCTATTTATATCTCATCTCTTCTCCCTATATATATAGTGGGCAAGAGTGATTTCAAACATCTCTCCTTCTTAAGATTAAAATTTCCCCTTTGTCAAGTAATGTCTTCTATAAGGATTTCTTATTGATTGTAGAGGTGTATTCATATTTGAATTCCTTCTCTCATATTGGAACAAGCATCCCTAATGGGGATCTTAAGTACATATCCTTAATTGGGACCTCCTCCTTGGTGTTGGAAGTCTTTGATAATTCATCAATTTCTTCTCTTCATTGAGTAGTATCTTTTATAATAAACCCTTCTATTTTTTGAACGTGCATATCCCTGATGAGGATCTCTTGCCTTTTTTAAGAAGAGTGTTGTTATAAATAATCTCTCTTTGATGACATCTCAATCCTCTATTGTTTTCAAAATTCATTTGTTTTAGAACATGTTATATTTGTCTAAGACAACTCCTCTTGAAGGTAGATGTCTTTTGAACAAACATCTCCTCTCCTCCAAGGATCTCCTTTACACTTATATATCAAGATATCTCTTTTCAACTATCTTATCCTTGCTTGAAGAGTATTCCTTCTCTTTCTTGGATTTATGACATTGTTTCATGATGGATATCTTCTTGGTGTTGAAGGTAGTTATCCTTGTTTTACTTTCTTTAAGATATCAAAATTAAACTATGTTGACATCTTAATGGGGGGGCACCCACACTACTCCTTTCGTACTATATTTCTCTTGTTCACGATATCTCTTGAAGAGTGGGTCATTCTCAAAAGCAGAGCATAGACTCTTAGAGTGATATGTCACGCCTTTCTTTATTATACATCTTATATAGGTTGTAGCATACTCGAGCATAGACTCCTATGAGGTGCTTCAAACCTCACTTGCACACACATGCACAAGGTTGAGTGGAACTAACGGTGTTCTAGCACTCCTCCCTTACATGGATCACCCATACAGACTTTGGGGGATAGTTTTTCATGTCCTTCTCTCCATGGATCACCTAGTTTTATGGGCGAGATCTCCATGGTTCCTTTTCTCTTCTCATGGATCACCAAAGTGTGTATTCATGCTTTCTATCTCTTCTTCCTTCTCTTTGCATTTGTTTCCATTTAAATATTTCATCTTGTGTTAGAGAGATCTCAAATCCACACACTATTTGTTGTGTTGGAATTGAGGATTAGTTCTCTTTCTTACCAAATGATTCTCCATTAGCTTTTGATCTTGTATCAAATCTTCTTGTGAGCAATTTTCATTAATCTTCTTTCACAATTCGATATGGTAAACATGATACCCTGTTTCAACTCACTAAAGTTAGCAAGCCAAAATAGGGTGGGGGCATATAGCTACCCTCAAATTTTCATCACCTTTCTTAGTAAGCATTTAGGTGATTTCTGCAGATGTCGTTGGGGGCTTCATCCGACAACTTGTGGATATATCCTTTTTTATGAACGTTCACTTTTCTTTACTTTAGCTTGTATATGCATGTAGTGTCATATGACTACTAAAGTGGGGGTTAAATGTAGTGTCATAAATTGTACACCCTTGCTAGGGTGGTACAATTTCATAGTTACTTTAGCACTCGCCTTAGCATGTTTTCATCTGGCATTGTAATTTCCTTTTCAACATTTAATTAATTAATTAAATTAAATATAAATTCACGTTTCATCCCTTTACACATGATAAAATTGGGCCCTTTACCCTACGTGTGCCCCTTTTTATTTATCCTCCAATAAATCATTTAATCATAAAACCCAATTATGTCCTATTTTGACCTTTAAGGCTCGATTTCACATATAAAAACACTTCAAAATCAGTTGTAACTTTGGGATTCTCTCTAATAGCATCATATCTAATGACCCTGAAAATTTGGTGAAAAGTTGGTTGGACTGTGGTGGGAGTGCACATGGTCCTCAACTTTTTTCCTGAAATTTTGGGAGCACAATTCTATGATATTATAATGCTTAACCCTAAAATATTGGTGGTAAATTCAATTCCTAGGTCGGCCTAAAGATGAAATTAAGTCAAAATTAAGATCTGGGATTTCATACATAAGAGATTTCTTTATTCATTTGAAGGCATCTAAGATCTATCTAATCTAAGGGAGTTTTCAGCAAAGCAAGCATAAGGAGCCTTCTATGTAGTGAAAGAGAAGCCCATGTAGAGTCTTCAACAACATTCAAAAAAATTCAACAAAATTCAACAAAATTCAATAACATTTCATTAAGCATTCATCATCAATTAGGAGCCTTGAAGACATTGAAGAGTAGTAGGAGATCTACCAACAATATCTCTCCCTTGGGATTGGTATGATTTCATGTTATTTTCATGTCTTTGTATGAGCTTGTTTACATCAACTTGCATATTTAAATTCATGATTTAGATCACTTTGCATCATTTATTTAGAGAATTTACTTTGTCAATTACAAGCATTTAGGGTTTACTCTTTAGAGTTGCTCTAGATTGTTTGCATTCATCCTAGGGTCTTGCATGCACACAAGATTCTTGCACACACTATTTTACTATACAAATAGGCTATTTTTAGAGGTGGAAATCATCAACACAAGGGTTTGACTAAGGAAAAACCCTATATAGCCACCCAAACCTTCACTTTTCCAATTGCAGGTGTAGAAACAGGCATCCAGAGGTAGTTTCAGATCAACAAAAGGCACATGAATAGTCCAGAATCTTCAGATTTGCCCTAATCCACCTAGAAAAGGGGCGTGGTACCTTTCTCCTTCCCAGGAAAGTGCGTGGCACCATGGTCCCTCTACTTTGCAGTGAAATTTGATAGGTTGCAGCCTCAGGTCATCAAATTTGTAGACTTTTTGTTGCAGCCTCTTGTTTGCAGAAATAGGATAGTGGCGTGGCCCTGGTCATAGTCAGTTTAGCTCACTTTGTAGCATTAGGTACACAGCCAAAATCCTCCCCCTTTCATTCTTTCAGTATCTTAGTTTCAGATCTACAAGTTTGTGCAATTCCGAGTTTATTTGTGCTTTATTCTTTATCGCCTAGTCTAGTTGATCATTCAAACCCTAGTTTTTCTCATCATTTGCAACAAGAGAAATAGAAACCCTAAGAGATAGTCCTTGGTTCTCTCTTTCTCACAATAACTATCCAAAGTGATCTATCTCCCTAGGCTCTTTCGTATTCCCAACGTGTTGACAAAATTGGGATTAGGTCCTAATCACCCGGTCTCTCTTTTGCCGCCCCCAGACTTCCACATCCTCTAATAGCGTCATCAAGCTTTTCCTTGTAGACCCCTTCCCTTGGATTCTTTCTACCCTAACAAATTAGTAAGAAAATGATCCTACCCCTCATTTAATTTCTGCTCAATCCTTTTTCCTATCCTTCTTACTTTGATTTCTCTTTCTCCTTCTATGCACACATTCTCCCTCGTACCTTTTACTTACAGATTGATTCTTTTTCCCTCTCTACCTAGGTATCCCTATCATATCCCTCCTCTATTCTTGTAAATTCCTCTATTCTTTTGGACCTCCTCTCCTTAAATATGCCTTCATTTCATTTTGAATTGTTTTCTAAATTGAGTGATGGGTGGTGTCTCCACTCCCTCCATAAGAGCCTTAAAAAATGAATAGTTGTTGGAAATTTATTGAAGAACATTACACAGTTATATGGCTATCTTTTTCAGATCTTGTATCAAATTTATTTGTATTAAAACTTTTTGTTTTTGCCCATTGGAGCCTTAAAGGAATTGCAATATGATAAAAGGCCTTGTAGACACACTAATAATAAAGTGCCAACCATGTAGTATTTGGGAGGGGGGTGATTTCTAAGACTAGTGGAAAGGGAGGCAGAGTGTCTCATGTGTATTCTTCTTGCACTTTCCCTAATTCATTGCAATATTATTTTTAGCTATCATGGATGCATCTACAGTTCCTCTTTTAACACTATAATTATTTTGAATAGAAATCTAAGATGATAATATATCTAAAAGGACATGGATATCATCGTGTTACTATGGATCTTGAAGCTAAACATCAAGATGCCATAGAAAAGATTAAATGGTTTAATAAATGTGATGAATCTTTTAGTACTCTATGTATGTCAATCTCTCTGACCTTCTTTTTCGCATTGAATATGCCACTACACCAAATGGAGTGTGGACCACTTTAGAAAACCTTTTTGGTGAGAAGGATGAGCTAAGAGGTCATCACTTGGAGAATGAACTCCAAGGATTGAATCCAACCAATTTTGACACTATACAAGACTTCTTCACAAAACTTAAGTCTATAAGATTGCAATTGGAATAGTGTTGAACTAAGAAAGATGATAAGAAACTCATCTTGAGTATTCTTTTTAAGCTTGGTCCTAACTATTCAATTTTTGTTTCAACATTCTATGTTACGAAATGTACCCTTGGTACCACATTCAAAATACTTTCTCTAGATGATTTTGTTGTAGAACTCACTAGGGAGTAGGAAAAATTGGTTCAAATGGGTACAATAAAACCCTCTAAGTCACATGCCTTATTTGTAAATCAAGACACAAAATAATAGAAAGGATCTAGTAAGAAAGATAAGAAACAAAAGAACCAAGGAGAGAACAAGAAAGATCATAAATATGCTACTTCAAAAGTAGATAATTAGACCTCTTCATCAAAAGGTGAACAACCTAAGAAGGAGAAAGTCAAGTGTTCTTATTGTAAGTGGTCTGGTCGTGATAAACATAAGTGTTTAAAGAAACAAATTGATCACCTTTCAAATATTCTTGAAAAGAATAATATCAAGGTGCTTGACTCAATCAAACAGAGTTCATCGAAAGGATCTTCAAAGGACATAGATAAGAGTAAGGGGAAAGGAAAGGGTAAGGCCCTAGTTGTTGTTTCTTCACAACCCAATTTTTGCATAATTGAATTGGGTGTTTCACACCACATGGACTCTTCAGAAGATGATTTCACTTATTTAGAGCCATGTTCTATGCCTTCCATCCTAATGGGTGATGACACTTCTATTGAAGTGCATGCGAGAGGGTTGTTGATGTTAGTGAAGGAACATTTCATGATGTTCTTTTTCTTCCATATATATCAACTAATCTCCTATTTTTTATCAAATTACTCACATTGGTTCTAGCAAGCAAGTTGAGTTCACACCAGATACAATGATAATTAGTGAAATGCATAATGGGCCTATTGTTATTGTGGGAAAAGTAGATCATCATCCCAGATTATATTAGTTTTCTCACTTTGTTCTTGGCATTCCTTCGATAGTGTTACTCACTCATGTAGATGAGGTAATTTATTTATGCCATTTAAGGTTTGGCCACTCGAACTACCATTACTTGCAACAAATTAGTCAATAAGATATGGTTTCAAGGTTGACTTCTATTCAATTTTTTGATTAAGTTTGTCAGGGATGCATTCTTGGTAAGCATCCTAAGGAGAAGTATGACAAAGGAAAAGCATGGAGAGGTACACAACTATTGGAGTTGGTATACAGTGACTTGGTAGGACCATTTCCATAGCCATATTATAGCTAGGCTAGATATGTTTCGACATTTATTGATGACTTTTTCAAATATATATGGGTTTACTTTATAAAAAAAAAGTCTGAAGTCTTTGAGAATTTTCTAGATTTCAAAGTTTTTGTAGACAAACAATTTGGGAGGTTCATCAAGATTATGTGTATAGATAATTAGTTTGAATATGTTAATAATTAATTTGAACTGTTTTGTGCTTCAATAGGTATCAACATGCAAAAAAGTTTCATACAGTCCTCAATAGAGTGGTGTCGCAAGCTATAAGAATAGGCCTCCAAAGGAGATGGAAAATTGTATGATTCACTCTAAGTCTTTAGAACCTCAGTATTGGGTAGAGGCCATGAACTACATGTATGTTACATCCAGAACCAAGTTCCTCACAAATATGTGAAGGGGGTAACTCCTTTTCAAGCTTGGACTGGTTGGAAGCCTACAGTTAAGCACTTAAGTGCGTTTGGTTCTCTTCCATGAGCCCACATTTCAGCAAATAAACACAAGGCTATGGATCTGCAAAGCAAGCCTTGTAAATTTGTTGGATATCCAAATGATGTCAAAGGGTATAATCTTCTCCATCCCACTACTCATGAGTTATTCATTGAGACAAGTGTTCATTTTGAGGAGAGTTCTTCTAGTTCTTCTCATATCACTTCTCCATCCACTATCACATTGGAGACATTGCATCACCATGATAGTTCTTCAAAGGATATTGATCCTCCCAATTTTGATGAGGAATCTGTTGAAACCTAATTTTTTGCAAAATTTAGGGGTTCCTAAATAAGCAAAACCAACAAACACCCCTAAAAATGCCCATCCAAATCCTAAATTTGATAAGCAATTTATCCTTTTAATTAGGTTTATAAATTATAAATAAGCATTATTATCCTTATTGATCTTTCCCCAATCAAATTTGATGCCTCTATCAGGTAGAGAAATTTAGGTGCACACTAGTCTGAGTCACATAACTTTTCCAAGTAGCCAGTTTTGAGAATTAATAACTTGATCCTTGTAAGTTTTCATGCTAATCCAATTGACCCCATCAATTTTCTATATTAAAATTAACTCCAATCTCGATTTCCAAAGTCTTATGACCTCATTTTCTATTTTTCCCATATCTAATCCATTTGCAATTTCTTTAGTTTTTCATAAAAAATTACTAAAGTGGCCTTTTGCTTCAGTTAACATTTCTTAACCTAGTGAACCCCACATCAAACTGATTATTCTATGCAATTTTCTATACTACAAGGAACCCCTATCTAGGATTCAGGAGCCTCAGCTTGTCATTTGCTATCTTTTCAACATTAAAACTATAGATGTATAAATCTGACCACTTTCCTAAATGAATATTTAATATTAATTTTACCCCCATTCCTCCTATTAATTAAATTCTACTTAATTAATTTCTTCACATTTGTCTATTTTATTAAATGAATTACTCAATTTATTTAATTAAATTCACCTAAACCTTTTCTAGCTTTTAATTAAATAAATCACTTTATTTATTTAATTCCCCTTTCTCTCCTTTTAATTAAATTTACATTTAATTAAATTAATCCTTGCAAATAAATAAATCTAATTTATTTATTAAATCCCCCACTTGTATTTATGCAAGTTGCATTTATTTTCTTGAAATAAAGTAATTTTATTTTAATTAAAATCGTCCTCCATCCACTTGCATTTTCCTACATCTCCCACTTGCCTCCTAAACCCCTTCAAGATTCTTCTAATCCCTTCCAGTTTAGCCTAATTCATCTCCTAATTATTGTCACATTCCTAAGCAAAGAGAAGTCACTTCTCAAAGCCTCCAAAGTCTTTGAAATGGATTAAAGGCTTTATGTCCTCAACAAGTTAACCCTCAAAGTCTTCCTAACCATTAATGGTTAACTCAACCTTCTTGCATAGTTATTGACTTTCCTCTAACTCAACCCTCATCTAACCCAAGGGTCTCATCAAGCATTCATGGCTTTGACCCTGGTTATCCCTTTAACCCTTGCACAAGAGTTTACCCATTGGGTAAAAGCTTTATTCATTGGATAACCCTCACCTAACCTTAACCCTTACCTCCTAAGGTAACCTTCATGTCTTCTCAAGCATTTAATGCTTCTTACATCTCCTCTCAAGCAACCTCTTGTTGATAATTGTCACCATTTCATTGGTGAGAATTGTAAACATGGATTGGTTAACTTTCAATCCCGGCCCTTGTTAGGATTATTCAATCTTTACCATCCATTGCCCTATTTTCCCTATAAATAGAGCTCTCATTCCTCATTTTCATAATCTCCAAGTTTTCATGCATCTAAATTATAGCCTAAATTAGTAAACATTTAGTCTCTCTTTGTTAAATCATCATAATAGCATTTAGAAGCATTTAAATATATCATAGAATATCCATGCTAGGATAGTATATCATTTGCTAGGATAATATACTAATCTTTTATCATATAATCATCTTTATGCTAGTTTAATCATCATAGTTTCAATATCATTCATCTTAGAATGCATTCATGAATATAAATCAAACATCACTTATTCTTGGAGTTGTCATTCCTATGTCACTTTGCTCAGTGATCTGAGAGAAAAACATTGAATTTAGGGATCTTATGAGATAGAGAACAATGGGACACCCCTTGGGAAGTTGAATTGATTGAATCAGTTCATATAATTGCACTAAGAGTCTCATTGGTGTGTGGGTATTCTGGATTTGAGTCATTCATTTTTGTCACCATATTTCCCTGCATACATTTCTGGCGCCCACTGTGGGGCTCATCCCCATAAATAACATCCTTTTTTGTGTAGGACAAGGATTGCAAGCACACTGGAATACCCTTTTAGTGCATCCGGAGTATAATTTAGCATGTCTGTGGAAAACAATAGTGTCTTCATCGCACTGTTTAGCGCATAGGATCCTTTTTGTACCACTTTGGAGCTTACTATTAGCGCATAATACTTTATGTTTCTTTCTTGCGCATCAAAGTATCAACAGAGCGCATTAGGAAATCAACATAGTGTGTAGGAGTCATACTTTAGCGCTTTTGTATCTTTTTATAGCGCATCTGTGCAAAAGTTCAGTGCGTGACTCTGGCAGAAAGAAGGGATAATTTGTAACGGAGTTAGAAAAATAGGCTTGTATAAGCTCACCTAAGGCCTTAATTTTTTTTTTTACTAACTTTTATTTGTTGTAGGTTACTAGTCATTTCTTGCAGATGGGAGGAGTTAGATTTAGGCATTTGATTATTTTTATTCCTAGCTTTATCAAGTTGGTTTAAGAAAATTCATTTCCTATTGGTTAAAAAGAACCTCATCACTTCTTTGGTGCTTAAAACAAGACCTCACTTTTATTTTTGCAAAAGGTTAAAAAGAACTACAAACAAACCTTTATTTTTGTAAAGTTAAAAAGGATCTCACTTTCATTTTGGTACAAAGCAAAAAGAACTTCATTGAGGATTGGTAGCATGATTTTCATTTTGTTGACCGAATAAATAATTTTATTTTGTGGACTAGGTTTATTTTCTAAAGTTTTTGAAACACACATTTTTCTATGAAAGACTAAAAAGAACACCATGTTTGTTGGAGAAACATGTCCAAATAGATCTTAGCAAATCATTGCCTTGAAGTTAAAAACAAAATTGTTTGCCTTGTCTCAAAAGTGGAAGGTATATGCTCTCCCCTTAATTGGGTGACGAAAAAGCCAAACAACTCTTATGTTTTATTTTTACTTCAAGTATTTAAATCCTTTAAAAGGCCTGCCCTCCCGAGTTTCCCTTAGGGCACCATTAATGGCCAGTGAGAGGGGAACAACCTAAGTGGGAAATGACTTTATCGCCAAGTGTTCCAACCCACAATAATCAAATGTGGAGGCTGACAAAAGTCCCTTTCAATAGTTTTTCTCAATGATTAGTCTTCCCCTAGTATCTTTAAGATACGCAAAGCCTTTGTTCTAAAGGTTGGGAAGCCTCCCAGGGGAGTTTATCACTGAAGACCTAACAAAATCTTGATTAAAAACCTTAGCATTAGAAACTTTGAATTGAGTCAGTCGCTAAAAATTGGCAATATCATAGTGCAAGGGTGGGGAAGAATCCACCCCCAAGATCACTCACCATTTATCTGCCAAGATAACTACTAAAATGTGAAGTAATTCGCTTTGGGTTAATTTCTGGCAAAAGGCAAAAATACAGGCACCCCCAGGGGGTGACAAGGCTTTTTGAGATGATGGAGTATCAAGACTAGTGGGCTATGATATTGTTGATGACCCTTGAATAAAGAGTCTACTTGATCTATCTTTTTTGTAATCCAAACTTGTCAAAAAATAGGGGATTTGAAACATCCTTAATAGAACATACACTAATTGTTTAGCATAGAAAAAATTGTTATCTCTTATATATGTTGTGAGTTTCAAGTCATTTTCAGAAAATCATCCATCAAATCACAAGTGTTATTTTCAACACCATAGCAAAAGAATGAAACAAAAAATTAAGGATAGTTAGCGTATAGGAGCAACATCCTAGCGCATCGCAAGCATTCAATAACGCATTTGCACCAAAACTTAGCGCTCTCATCACTCCACCTAGTGCATAATCAGTATCATACTCTTCAAATTTTAGGTAGCTCTTATCAACATCATTGTAGCACATTCAAGCATCAACCTAGTGCATTCAAGACATATTATAGTGCCTTCGTATAAAAAATTAGCATGTAACCAGGACATATTAGCACATAACCCATCTAGCCAATTCATCATCAAACAGTCTAAAGTAGCACATAGGGAAGGTAGCATAGCGCATAGTGAACAATCGGTAGCGCTTCGAGAACTATCTTTAGCACATCGGGTCTCTATCGTAGCGCATGATCAATATTAGAGAAAAATAGAAAGCAAATCAGTCACTTTGAGAATTTTTTATCAGCAGTTTCAAATGCCCTTTCAAGTCCTTTAGCAAATCCAACAAAAAAACTTTAAATCTGATCTTCAGTGAGAAAATTTCCAAATTCAACAAAGCACTCTTAGAACGAGTTTTTCAAATCATTAACTAGCTTGAGATCAAACTTCATCCAACAAAATTAGGGAGTATCAGAACAGTGATCAAAGTTTCACCATCCAGTGGATCCCATCAAAACAAATACCTAGTTTGGTCCTTAAGTTTTCAAATCAAGTTTCCATATCGGGAGACTTTATCCATATCATTTGACACACTTTGTCGTGGAGGAGAATTGAGGTAAACCTCTACTTGATAAAGTAAACTTGAATTTTCAAATGAAGTATCCAACATCACACATCAACATCAACATTAACCTTTGATCATTCGTGTATGTCCACTCCTCATATTTTTAGAAGAACAAGTCTACATCAAAAGACTAAGTTGAAGAAGAGACAACCTAGTTCTAAGACACTTGTTAAAAGGAATAAATTTCTCTATATCAATCATCAATTCTTTGCATCACATCATGCATTCTTGCATCATATGCGATTGTATATCAAAGGAAAAACAAACAAGTTTGACAAGGAGCCTTTGAGAAGTAGGGCTTACATTCAGAAAGAGGCATTCAACCAATGCCTAAATCATGGAGGAAGGATTAACCCTGCTTTGTTCCCAAAGTTCCTTATCACTTATAATGAAGCTTGAACTGAGCCACCAACTCCATGAAGAACTCCAATAGAAGAAGAAGAATTCATTACGATAGAAATATATTAATGCCCATTGTCTCTCGATCTCAGAGAAATAAGAACAAGGAATCACAACTAGAATCGAGTATGAGTCGTAGATTGTCCAATCCTTTTGATGAGTATGCAAATATCGGAGAAACAAAGATCACCAAAGAAGTTCTCCAAGAATGTCAAGAAAATGCAGCTTTCCGAAAATGCATGGAAAGACTTATAGAATCAGACAAGGATAAATATCTACTCATGCTGACTGGAAAAGGAGTCAACATTCCTAAAGATTTTGATATAAAAAAGTTAAGGAATATAGATGAGAGAATTTCAAGAACAAGGTCAAGAAATTATGCCTATCGAGAACAACAAAGAGGAGAAGAGACACATGATCTGGAAAACATACACAACCAAGATTGCACCGACAAACAAGACAACACCCACGAGCAATACCATGCCTGCAATCGGGATAATCTTAATGAACAAGGGGAATCTCTCCCTCGGAGGACAAATGCAGCCATGGTTTCTCTTGCACAACAACTTTAAACACTGCAAAGACAAATGTAGAACATGCAACAAGGAACTATAGTATGATACTCCTTGGACGAAATCTGTCCTTATCCTTTTGATAGGAGATTGAACATGGTACCTCTTCCCCCAAATTTAGCTATACCAAAGTATGACCAATATGATGGTAAAAGTGATCCCCGTGATCACGTTCGGGAATTTTGTACCATGAGCTTAGATTTTTCTCACAATGACACTTACTTAATGAGATTATTCCCAAGAAGTTTGGGAGGGAAAATAAGGGAGTGGTTGTCTAAACTTACACCTCCCATTTGATGAGTTGGTAAAAAAATTCATAACACAATACTCCTATAAAATTCAACATGCAATCACCATGCTAGATGTGTGCAACACAAAACAATCAAGCAATGAAACATTCATGGTGTTTCTTCAACGGTGGAGATGCATAGTTTCAAGATATCCTCAAGATGTGACTAAGAAGGAAAAGATGGAAATCTTCATCGATAATCTAAATAGTGAGATGAGTTATCAACTCAAACTCCAATGCATACCATCTTTTGCCAAATTGATAGAAAACAGAATCCAAGTAGAGGAGACTTGCATCAAGAAAGGAACATTGAAGTTCTTTAAAGGTGTTAATTCGTCAAGCACTGACACCTTTAACAGTCAAAACAATAACAACACTTTAGACAAATCCCGATTTTGGACAAGGAACAAAAACATTGTTAATGATGGGGTAGTTGATGCCAACAATCAGAAGTTTAAACAACCAGTGTTGGCTTTATCAGGTAACCCACCATCCAGTAATGATAAAAAAAGTGTTAATCAAGGCACTAACACTTATGCATGAAATACCAATCAAGGAACTTCAACATCAAACACCAACAAAAATCATCAAGGAAACAAAACTAACCAAGGAAACACCACTAACCAAGGCAACAACACTAACCAAGGCAACAACACTAACCAAGGCAACAACACTAACCAAGGCAACAAAATTAACCAAGGGAACAACACAAACTAGAGAGGCAACACCAATACTTTCCCATATCAACGCATCTACATGCCATTAGGACAAACCTTAGAATCAACGTTTCGAGAGCTCTTGGTGAATAAGATCATCACATTGCCAGCCACAAACAACTTCGAACCCCAAGTCAAACCACCTTGGTGGAATGGCTTACATTATTGTGATTTTCATCGAAACAAAGGACATAACACAAATGATTGCATGAGGCTAAAGAACATAGTTCAGGACATGATCGATAGGGGCGATTTAATAGTTGATGGTCACAAAATGAATGGTGACCATGAAGCCTTCAAAAATCCTCTTCAAAATTATGACAAAGGAGGAGCTTCAACATCAAAAAATACCAAAGTATCTCATATTAATCACCTATATGAGAACACCATCAATCACATATCGACATATGACAATCAAGTAAATGTCATAAAGATCAAGGACAAACAAGAACATGCATCAATAAATGTGACAACCAGAGCGCAAAAATTACGTCTTGAAAGGGAACACATCAACATCCACAACTCTCCCCAAGACTCAATATAATTTAATTGTTCAACTATGGAGAACTCCCGCTCAGATATCCATACTTGAGTTAGTCAAAATCTCGCCAAGACACAAAGATATCTTGGAACAAGCACTTATAGAAATAAACATTCTAATGATCTAGACATTGATAGATTCCAAGTCATGGTGGCTCATCTGAGAGGGATGCATAACATATCCTTTTTTGAACACGATGATGTCTCCTTGAATCATTCGCATAACACCCCGCTCCATATCGAAGTCTCATTTTTATAAACATCGAGTAAAAAGAGTGTTAATAGATGGAAGATCTGATCTCAATATATGTACTCTAAATCTTATGCATTCATTGGGCTTCTATGAGCATTCTATTGATCCAAAAAAGAAGATCACCGTCAAAGCCTATGATAATGAAGAGAGGTCATCCAAATGAACGGTAATACTGCCTATTCAGGTAGGTCCTGTACAAAAGGACACCATATGCCAAATCTTAGATATAGAATTGACATACAATATACTATTGGGTCATCCATGGATCCATGAAATGAAAGTAGTGCCTTCCACATACCATCAATGTATCAAGTTCCCATACAATGGACAGGAAATTTCCATATCTGTAGATAATAACCCTTTTCAGCATTGCAATGCTATGGGGGCAGCTCAAGATAGCCTAGTTCCACACAACAGGGAGGCCCAAGCTTCCTCAACATCCAATCATCATCAAGAAGAACTCAAGTCTTTATCCATAGAATTTAAGCAAAAAATGAAAATCAAGGACCAAGGCATGGGGGAATACTCTTTTGAACCCCTATGTCTATGAAAATTGCAAATGTCACCAAAAACTTATGGACAACCTTCTGCATCAAGATATTAGGAAACATAGCCCATCACCAAGTTTGATGGTAAATTTATCTAGCTAGGCACATTGGCCGATGAATCAAAAGAGAAAGGATGAAGAAGAAGTCAGAGTTGCTACCATAGAAGTGGTTGTACCAACAAAATAGTATGGAAACGGGTTCTAGATCATGCAATGGATGGGATACAATGGCAAAGGACTTATTGGCAAGCACCAAGATGGCATTATAGAACCCTTGCAACCTCCTTCACAATTTGCAAGAGACAAAATAGGACTTGGGTATGGGCAACATGTGCCACCTATGCAAAAACAAAATCACCAGCAAAAACCTCAGTGGAGAGCAAAGAAAAAATATAATGAAGACTCATGGCAAGAAGCACTACACCAAGTAGCAGAAACAACAAGGAAAGAACAAGAACATCAAGAAAATGAGAAACAATAAGAAGAACTGACCATTCAAAGGGAGGAAGCCTCTTATAAGAAAGTGCATCATGTGCAAGAACTTGATCAAACCAAGGTGGAGCCAGCACCCAAAGAAATTACTACTCATCGAAGGGAAATAGTGTATGAACAAATGCAAAGAGTACAAGCAGGCTTCGATTCCAAATCAGAAAAAACTACAAAACTGGTGTCAATTGTCAGAGATCTTTTCTCATCATACAACATACCTGTCAGAAGCAACGAGATAATCTGGGATAGTAATTCTGAAACCAATTCTAATGAATATGAGTGGGGTAGTTGTTTAGATGTTTCTAAGGATATTGGGATAGATACCATCCACTCATACACATCCCTTTCTTAGAAGGCACACGGCTCAAAATCTTGACCGCTTGAATTTGGACCATGACAATTCTATGAGGCTAGTGAAAATGAGCAAGGACAATACAAACAAGGAAACATCAAAGATAATACCATCAAAGACCTTAACAATATCATAGACCTAACCAGTATCCCAAACAACTATAATGATGACTCTATCATGACACTTACCACAACTGATCTTAACCTACCAAATGACTCCTTATCGCTCATATATCCCGATCTCATAGACTGGGAAGAACCTGAACATCATGATATACCAATATTCCTAGACGATGAATCCATTATCCAATACCTAAGTTCAGTCAACCTAGAACCATTCTCTATCAGTGAACAAAATAATGATATCTGCAATCAAGGGAGTGCCAATTCTCTTAGTCGTAAAAATGAAATAAACAACGGATCTAATAGTGAGAACCAGTCAATGGCAGTATTAGATCACAAAAAAGTAAAAATAAAGGATGCATCTGTGGGTGAAAACCTTTTTAAGGCACCTAAAGATGGGAGACTTGACACTCTTCCTGAACACTATCAAGAAAGGTCACCAATATTGATTGAGCCAACTCAATCAATAAAAATCGGTATTAAAACAACAGTCAAAACCATACATCTAGAAGAATCACTCACAGAAGAGGAACAACAAGCTTTTATCAAACTCTTCAAGGAAAAGAAAATCTATTTTGCTTGGTCTTATGCTAACATGCCTGAAATAGATCCGAACCTGATCATGCATCACTTATCTATCACTCAAGGAGCTAAGTCGGTTAAAAAGAAATTAAGAAAGATGAATCCACATGTGGCATTATTGATTAAAGTAGAACTAAAGAAGTTATTAGATGTTAGATTCATCCAACCTATAGACTATGCTAAATGGATCTCAAATATTGTACCAGTTTCAAAACCTGACAGAAGCATCAGAATATGCATAGATTTTAGAGACATCAACAAAGCATGTCTAAAGGATGACTTTTATTTACCAAGCATTGACATAATTGTGGATCTAACAACGGGCCACACAATGTTATCATTAATGGACATTTTTTCTAGCTATAATGAAATCAGGATAGCCCCAAAGGATCAAGATAAAACTACATTCACCTCTCCATGGGGAAAGTATAGTTGGAATGTCATGCCTTTTGGCTTGAAAAATGCTGGGGCAACTTATCAAAGAGCCATGAAAACAATCTTCCATGTTATGATGCATACCTTCATGGAGGACTATGTGGATAATTTTCTGGCTAATTCATTCACCCGAGCAGAACATCTGGGCATACTAGATAAAATCTTTCAAAGATTGGAGCAATTCAAGGTTAGACTAAACCCTAAGAAGTGTGTCTTTGGGGTCACATCAGGCAAACTATTAGGCTACATTGTGTTAGAAAACGGCATTGAAGTAGATCCAACAAAGGTACAGGATATCATGGAAATTCCACCTCCCAAGAGTATTAGCCAACTCAGATCTCTGCAGCAATGGCTGCAATCCATTAGGCGAGAGCTATGTGAATGATTAAAAATCCAACATCGCTTCTCCACACCATACTACCAACAAGGGAATGGTCAAGCAGAGACATCTAACAAAATAATCTTTAAAATCCTCGAGAAAATAGTAAATGATGTTGGTAAGGATTAGCATGTACAACTCAATCCAGCACTTTGGGCATACATGACTAGTATTCGGACACCTACAAGGGCTATCTCAAGGCATATCAAGGCATATTAGTGGTGAATGTGCAGAAGCTATAATAACAAATTCATCCCAAGGGCATTCAAAGTCGGTGATCTCGTACTAAAGGAAAATCCCATAAATTAGCAAGATCGAGAAAAGAAGGAGAAGTATGAACCTAACTGGTTGGGTCCCTTTGTCATCATATCAACATACAGATCAGGAGCATATTAGTTGTCAACTTTAGAAGGGGACGTGCTCGACTAACCTACCAATAGTATCCATCTAAATAAATTCTACACTTGAGTCGTCGAATGCACGGAAAAAAGCAAAGAAATAAAAAAATAAGAAAAATACAAAAAAATAAAGAAGAAACCAAAAAGTGCAATAAAAAAGAGTAGTGAAAACCTAGCAAGAGGCGCTATTTGTGAGAGAATGACTCCTCTATCTATCAGTACTTATATCTTTTGATCCATCTAGTCTTAGCTAATAGCCATTGCTAGCACACTTGTACACACAACATTATCCCGGACATACTTAGCATAGTCATTATCCTTGATTATCCAAAAATAGTTATCCATATCATATCCCATTATGGCTTGGTGATCAATGTGTATATCTACATTGATAAATATCTATGACTAGGGGCAACATTCTTCTCACTTTAGCATTTCGACAACAACAAACAATCGCAGCATACTAGAGAACCAATGTCAAAAACTGCTCATCAAGCAAGAAAACAAGACCATTATCCAACTGCAAATTTAACAGACACATGATGGATATTTTTTGAATTATGATTTGTCTATATTTAGCATGAAGTTTTGACTATTTTTTTATCTTAAATTTTGAATAATTAGATCTCCTGAGCTACTCAAGGATACACTAATCTAGAGAAGTGACAAAGGAATCTGATATTTTTCTTTGGTTTTCTGTCTATGACGCGATCATTTGTATGGTGCAAATTTGTCTCGAGACATGATTAGAAACATATCATTGAAGACATTTTCCACTTTGCACATGCAAATGGTTAACTCTTGTCTGTTTTACCCAAGCAACACTTAGGTCGTCTTGGTTCAATTATACCTCGACTCTTGTGTCATCTTGCAATATCAAAATCCATGTAAGTTATACTCAGGTCATTATGGTTCAATTATACCATGATGTTTGCATTAACTTTCAACCTATCAAAAGCTCAATGATGACAAAAAGAGCACAAACAAGTGCCTGAACGGGAATGAAAATGACAAAATTAAAGTAATCATTTAGCTGCACATCATTATCATCTTAATCTTGCATTAAGTTGCATATCATTTTAAAACTTGCATTCAGTTACATATCATTTTAATCTTGCATTAAGTTGCATATCATTTTAAAACTTGCATTCAGTTACATATCATTTTAATCTTGCATTAAGTTGCATATCATTTTTAATCTTGCATTAAGTTGCATATCATTTTAAACTTGCACTTAGTTGCATATCATCCTAAAATCACATTTCATCTTGCATTAGTCTCACATCGTTATCATTATCATACATCTCATTTTCAAGATACATCGCATTTTGAAGATACACCCCATAAATCAAAGTCATCAATGCAATACATCATCACATTCTCACCCATTCTATCATGAATCATGCATTCACATCATAATCAAAATAAAGAACATTATTATCTAAAGCATCAAAACATCCTCATAGAATCATCATATCAAAACATAATGCATATCATATATCAATCATCATCAATAACATATCACATGTGGATCAGAGAAAATCAGTGTCATATATATATATATATATATCTCAAAAAATGGTCGAAATGTACAAGGGATATCATGTCTGTCAAAATACAACAAAAGTGATAAAAAACAACAGAGATAGATCTCTAAGGTATGACTATCTCTTGAGGTTGACGGTCTAACAATAGATGCTCCAGCTCCTGGATCTCCACCAGGTGGATCACGTCGGGTAGGCCCTATAACACCTCTACTCTTTGTCCTTGTATGACTATGGCCAGATCGACTGGACACCATTGCAGCATTGCTAGGAGCTCTGTGATCTCGAGGAACCACCTCCTCATATAGACGTCTATAATACTCAGCCTCCTTGGCTAAGTATTGTATCTCTCTTAGCATGTTCCAAACTGGGACACCAGCCTTCACTCTCTCCAACCTATCACCAAGGGCCTTTTCCCGACCCCAACGCTCCTTCTCTGTATCCTGCTCTGTGATAACCTACGTAATCTGGCACTGCTGCGCTAACAACTATGCCTGCAGCTACTACACCGAGTCCTATAGCGCTCTAATATGTGAATCTTGCCAATGGGTGGGCACCCTAATCTAAATGGGTACCTATGTTGTGGTCCCACCCACACCTATCCCTGTTCAAGGAACCGATGGAGGTAGAACATCAGATCTCCTCCTCTAGGCAAGTTGCCTGTCATCCTCTATACCACCCACCGCAGCTAGCACCGCACCTACCTTGCAACCCCTGCGAGCACAAAGAATGAGACCTCTCTATCTATCTCCACCCCCTCTCCCTCTATCTCCACCACCTCTCCCTCCTCCACCACCTCCTGCACCATCTCCACCTCCCTCTCCTACCCCCTTTTTGTCCTCATCTCTCCTTCTGGCTCCCCCTCGCCTCTGTGGCTACTCATCCTCATCATCATCAAAAGTGGGTAGCAGGTCTACTAGATCAAATATACGTGCCACTACATGTGCCATGGAGTAGCATGAAAAATCCTCTGTCATCCCAGCATCAACAACTCCAGCCCCATAATCCAAGATTTATCCTGGCAGTGACATGTACTCCTCAACAGCTGCTAGCTATCTAGAGTAGGTCCCCACTCTGGCACATCCTGTCACCGATGAGCATACAAACAGGAACCTTGTGGCATTCCCTGTTGTCTACCATACTGCCACCGAACATAGTTGTGCAGGAATCCCTCAATAACAAAGGGCGTCTGCCCAATTAGATACCTCGACATATATACATAGGGCATCTCTAGCCCGTCCTTTGCCCACACCTCACAATCCATATACAGTCTCCAAATGACCATATCAATATCATCTAGTGCCCTCTGCCAATGCTCTAGTTTACCCAGCTTATGCTGGACAACTACACCTGTATACCCATAAGCATAAGCCCAACCAACTGTTCTATCCCTGTCTGCAAGTGGTCTCAACACAAGAATATGCTCCCAGGCCCACACCTGTAATAATGTCAGCCCAGCTGATAAACTAGTATATCCCAGATATACCACCTGGTGAAGCTCTTTGTATAGATGACCCAACATACAAGACCCACATGCAAACTTGCATCCCTGTGTAACCATGTCCTCCAACACCAATCCCCATCCAATAGCTAGTTCCTTTGACCTACGGTCGACACACATAAACCCACCAATAAAACCTGCTAATACTGATGGTAGCGGGGCATAACCTAAATCCAAAAACTCCTACCATGGGATCTCATACCCACTAATCTCATCATCCTGGAAGATGCGGTGGAGAGCCTCTGTCCCACCCTATTCATAAAGCAATAGAGCCCAACCACAGGAATCCGCAGAATCCGATAACAGTCCTCAGATGTGACTGTCATCTCATCAGTCGCCAAGTGAAAGGTGTTTGTATCACTTTGCCACTTCTTTGCCAACATTGTCAATAAACCCCGGTTAATGATATACCGAGGCATGTCTAATAAGGAGGACAACCCACATCTCTCAATAATATCTCTGTCAGCTTGTGGCAAATGTGGAATCAGTGTCCATGGCCTCAGAAATCGCTCTTGAGATTGGAGCATGCTAAGCTCTACCTGCAAAACAATAAGTATCCATCATCAATTCCCCATTCCATCCAATATATCAAATCAAAGAAAAATCAATGTGAAATAGCGAAGCATCTCAAGAACACATCATAAACATATCCACATCAATTCATGAATAAATCAGACCCATATCGAAATCAGAAATCAAGTTCCATATCAGTGATCCATATAAAAAATCAGATCCATATTGACAATCAGACGCATATCGAGAATCAGATTCATATTGACAATTAGACCCATATCGAAAATCAAACCCATATCAAAAATGAAAGACCCATATTGAACATCAAGGACCCATATTGAGAATCAAATCAAGGACTCATATCGAAAGCAACATCAAGGACCCATATCAAAAATCAATCAAAGATCCATATCGAAAATCAAGGACTCATATTGAAATTAGAAATCAAGATCCATATCAGAAGCAAATCAAGGAATCATAAAAATCAATCAGGACTCATATCAGAATCAATTCATATTGATAGCAGCAAGACTCAAATTGTGATACAATAGCATATCAGAATCAAACATCATCATAAAGAAGGACTCACATTGGATCAGCAACCATATTAGAGCAATCAAAAGACGCATATCGATATCTACACAATCTATCTAATCTATTCGACTCAGGATGCATTATTTACAATCACTTTTTACCAACTTTGGACCCTATGCGCTAAACCAGGGCTGCTAAGTGCTAAGATGCCACCTATGTGCTAGTCTTTTCCATCAATGCGCTAGACATCAAACCCTACACGCTAAACCTATCTCACATGCTAACTGGAACTCCAAATGTGCTACCCTATTTACCCATTGTGCTAGGTTATCCTATGCGCTACCTAACCTACCTATTGTGCTTCTATGCAGACCCCATGCGCTAACCTTCCCCCGACCACGCTACAATGTGGTCCCCAGATGCTAAAACTCCTAGGGTTTTGCTACGTAGTAACACTCCTATCATATGTCCTAGACAACTTACTTGATGCGCTAAACCAACAAAATTCAACCCAAAATTGAAAAACGTGACCAAAATAAATAAAATCAATAAAAAACGGAGATGGATTTTGGCCACTTACTAGTGGGCCATAGGCGGCGGGTCTCTCGTGTCGCCTAAAGCTCTCAAATCGGTGCAAGGATTATGGAATCAACATCGTCATTAGAGATCCAATTGTCACAATCACAAAGAGACAAATGTGCAAATGATTTTTCAAAGTCACTTTTTACATTTTAATAGGGTAAAATCAAATAGGTTAATAAGTGGGGCATGTATTTTACTCCCAATTTTTTATTTTTAACCTTATCAACATCATTTTTGGGAGATGAATCAATAATGTGCATTCAACAGAGTCAATATTATCATAGTGCAATTAATTCAAAAATGTTCATTAACTTGACAATTTTTCACTAAATCCTTGATTCATCTCCTGAGGGGGCATCATCAATATCGCTCATCAAATCTATATCTGGGGCATCATATCGACATTTCGACACACAACATCATATCGATCAAACTTTGACAGCATATCCAGCAAAATTTTCTTTGAATCCACATGTGCACACACGTCACTTCAAAGAGGGGCAAAATGTAGATGTATAAATCTAACCACTTTCCTAAATGAATATTTAATATTTATTTTAACCCCATTCCTCCTATTAATTAAATTGTATTTAATTAATTTCTTCACATTCATCTATTTTATTAAATGAATTACTCAATTTATTTAATTAAATTCACCTAAACCTTTTCTAGCCTTTAATTAAATAAATTACTTTATTTAATTAATTCCCCTTTCCCCCCTTTTAATTAAATTTACATTTAATTAAATTAATCCTTGCAAATAAATAAATCTAATTTATTTATTAAATCCCCCACTTGTATTTATGCAAGTTGCATCTATTTTCTTGAGATAAAGTAATTTTATTTTAATTAAAATCCTCCTCCATCCACTTGCATTTTCCTACATCTCCCACTTGCCTCCTAAACCCCTTCTAGATTCTTCTAATCCATTCCAGTTTAGCCTAATTCATCTCCTAATTATTGTCATATTCCTAAGCAAAGAGAAGTCACTTCTCAAAGCCTCCAAAGTCTTTGAAATGCATTAAAAGCTTTATGTCCTCAACAAGTTAACCCTCAACGTCTTCCTAACCATTAATGGTTAACTGAACTTTCTTGTGTAGTTAGAGACTTTCCTCTAACTTAACCCTCATCTAACTCAAGGGTCTCATCAAGCATTCATGGTTTTGACCCTAGTTATCCCTTTAACCCTTGCACAAGAGTTTACCCCCTGGGTAAAAGCTTTATCCATTAGATAACCCTAACCTAACCTTAACCCTTACCTCCTAAGGTAACCTTCATGTCTTCTCAAGCATTTAATGCTTCTTACATCTCCTCTCAACCATTTCATTGGTGAAAATTGTAAACATGGATTGATTAACTTTCAACCCTGGCCCTTGTTAAGATTATTCAATCTTGACCATACATTGCCCTATTTTCCCTATAAATAGAGCTCTCATTCCTCATTTTCATAATCTCCAAGTTTTCACGCATCTACAATATAGCCTAAATTACTAAACATTTAGTCTCTCTTTATTAAATCATCATAATAGCATTTACAAGCATTTAAATATATCATAGAATATTCATGCTAGGATAGTATATCATTTGCTAGGATAATATGCTAATCTTTTATCATATAATCATCTTTATCCTAGCTTAATCATCATAGTTTAAATATCATACATCTTAGAATGCATTCATGCATATAAATCAAACATCACTCATTCTTGGAGTTGTCATTCCTAAGTCGGTTTGCTCATTGATTTGAGGAAAAAAACATTGACTTTAGGGATCTTGTGAGATAGAGAACAATGGGACACCCCTTGGAAAGTTGAATTGATTGAATCAGTTCATATACTTCCACCAAGAGTCTCATTGGTGTGTGGGTATTCTGGATTTGATTTATTCATTTTCGTCACCACATTTCCCCGCATACAAAAACCATACAAGATTTCTTCAGTTTTGCACAGTAAAAAGTTTCAGGACGACAACTTTGAGTTAAGTTATTTGCATTGGATGAGCATCAGACAAAACCAACTTGGGGAGACATTGATATTTCCTAAATGAACACACGTGCTAGGATTCATAACCAAAGTAGTCCATTTGATATATCTTTCAAGATTCAACCTTTTGGAGTTTACATTGTCTCAGAATACAATTTTGTCAGAAGAACTACAGAGGTCGAATTTGACAACGAATAATTTACACATGTATATAGATCTCTCTAAACCATTGTTTGTTATGAATTCTTAGCTCGTATTTCTGCATGATTTCCAGTGGGGGTGGTTCGAAGATAAGTTTTGACAAGTTTTTTAAATTATTTCCCGACTGCCACGAGACAAAAAACACGTCTGAAAAAAGTTTCAAATTTTTATATTCTGAAACCGATCCACCAATTATTTTGGTCCCCAATGATTCCGGTTCTGAATTTATGGTCATCTGAGATCATATGATATACTATTTTAATCTTTTCTCGAGCGAGCGATGTTGCGGGTAGGGCCATTTTACAAAGGAAGTACCTTCATTTGGCAACTTGTTCAAAATACATCAAAAACCCACTTCTAAACTAATTGATCATGATCTCTTGCAATTTTTTGTGACTCTAGGATGTCGGATTTGACCACAATGAAATTACTTTGAAATAGCAAGAAGATAAATTAAAAAAAAAAATTAATATTTTTTGTGTAGATATTAAATACATTTTAAGAATATTTTAATATTTGTGGAGCAATTGAATATATTAGTCATTCAAATTTCCTTGCATAACTGGAGAAACAAAAGAGAGTGTGGGCCCATTTATCTTTTACAGGCAACTGAAAGCCAAGGTTTTCATCGGTGCAAGAGAGTATCGGCAAGACATAAAAATGTCTCATCTAAATCATATGTCTCACCGATAAGTTTCATTATGCCCTAATTCATTAATTGCATAAGGGAGATGATTCTGAATGAAAAAATTTTCAGCAAGAGAAGGGCAATCTCCAAAACAATATGAATTTCTCCTTGAAGTGCCAAGTCTTATCGAAATAAAAGTACAGGCAAAATTCAAAATATTTTCCAGCATCTAGCCAATGCCAAAGTAAGTGCATTGGTTTCAGGTATGAACTTCCATCAAAGCCAAAATTTTCACCAGAATCCTCTACGTTTTTGAAATTGTTGTCAGTATCTATTGAAGAACAATAAAGGGCCGAAGTGATATTATTTGGATGCACTGCATATGACATGGATGCAAAATATATAATACGTAGACACACTATGTGAACTATTTTAAAAATATCAGCATATAGAATGTCGTGATGCATGGAATGTACAAAAAATTGAAACGTTGAAACAACTTTATATACGTATAATCGATATGCGAAAATCTCAAGCCCATCACGCTACCTATAATGTTCTTTCAAACAGTACATAGATGTAATGTTCTTTCAAACAGTACATAGAATAGATCTAAAATATTCTGACCTAGAGTCGATATGCCATTTAGAAAGTGTGGTTTTCATGAAGTTTCTTTTTAAAGCTTTTCACTGTGATGAACTGTTTGGCATAGTTGGTTAAATTACCTTATGAGATCGAGATTGCGAACCATGAGAGGCTGGATCATGGACAAGAGGCATTTAATATGGCTATTGTTTTCAAAAGGTTCAAGGATGATTGAATTTCATGGATATCAAATATTATGAGAGCAGAATGAATTCTGACTAGCCACCAAATTTTTTACCATTGAAGATGATCCAAACAAATTTGTTTGTAGATGGAAGTCTTGAATTCAGCAGCATATGTAGAGATCATATTTAGTAAAAAGAGACTCCCAAACAAATGCAGTTTATAGGTGCAAAACCTAATAGAAATGAAAATTTAAATGTGGATGCTCATCAAAGAAAATAATTCAAACCGAAACCCTAAAGAAATTTCTCAATGAAGGAATGCCAATATAGATGCATTTATGTTCTCACTTTGGACTATTGTTCATAAGGGGAACATTTATTAAAGATATGTTCTTTTATGGGAAATTCTTATTGACATAAGTTTGCACTATGGGGAATGAATTAAAAAGCCATTCTGATAGTACATGTTACTCCGATGAACAAAGGATGGATGCATAAAATATTTTGCAACCAAGGCCTGGGGCCCACCACCACGCTTCAAACAGCAATTTTGTGAGAGGAAGAAATACGAATAACATTAGAAATAAAGGGATGTAACCTAATATGTAATAAATATATGTAAAGCATTAGAAATAAAAAAAAGAATTATCAATGGATATATATAAAAAGTAATGTAATATATCATCAGATATGAATAAATAAAATACAATTAGGACGCCTTCTTCTCTATTGTGTTGTAGTAAATGTATCTTCAAATTAGTTCTTTGTCATAACCATTTAAACCAAGTGGTTGTTATCTTAAATCCTTGTTAGAAGATTTTATGTTATAATTTCAAGTTAGAAAAATATAGAGTGCATTTTAGAGAAAAGGAGACTATTTGCATTTAATTATGATTGGTATTTTTGTGCGAGTTAAATTGAATGAGACTAACTATAATTGGAGATATCTAATTGTAACATTGAGGGTTAGGTAATTGACAGATCCATTCAAGTGAGGATTTTAAAATTGTCTTTTAGAGTTATAAATAGGGTTTGCAAGCGAAAGACTCTATTGCCCAAAAGAAATAAGGCACTCGTCTAGTTGCATATCAAATTCAATTCAAGATCAATGAAACATTTTCACTTTTATTTTTTATGTTAGTAGGAAGCCGAAGTAGAGAATATGAGTAAGAAGTAAAGATAATAGAATCAAATTGAAGCAAGAGTTAATCATAATAGTAAGATAATTTATCTCAAAGATATATGCCACTTTGAGATAAACAATAGAGGTAGTAAGTACAATATACATATCTGCTATAAAATGCACTAAGTAAGAAGATCAGTTGGTGATTAGGTACACCCGCCTAGGTTCTATAGAGCCAGAAGTAAGGGAGTTAGAAACCTTGAAAGGTTAACTCTATTAGTTGGCTAAATCAATTGGAAGGTTCAAAGATAGGATCAGGCATAACTTTAGAACTTTTCCAATCTATTGATTTGAGAACCAACAGATTGGCAACTCTAATGGGGAGAACAAACATAAAAAGGACTCTAGTGCGAGATAGAACTTAGAAGAAAGAAAAATATTTATTTCCTCTGTGAAAGATTTGTTGACTCTATGTATAATTAATAAAGAAAAGATCAATAGTCGAAACAATATCAATCCAAAATGTATCAGTATCCATATTCTTATGAAGCTCCGTGTTTGGGGATACAATATACACATCAACACTAGCAACCACAACCACGAAAAGAAAGATATATTCTGAAAGATACAATCCATTAGATTTTAGTAATGTTCCTGAGTACCCAGATAAGCTTCCATATGATCTTAAAGAGTATATACCAAGGTTTGATGGAGAGGAAGATGAATCATCGATTGGGCACTTGAAAGGATTTTACTATTTTATTGAAAGCTTTTAGATTTGTGCAGAGGAATTGATCATGAAGTTGTTCATGAAAACATTGGAATATGTCGCAGAGTAGTCCTTTAGTCTATTTCCCCCACAAAGTATTCCATCATGGAAATAACTTGAATGGTGGTTTGTAGAGGAGTTATATGTCGTAATCAAAGAAAATGTATTTGTCATCAATCCCTCAATCCATTCTCCACAATGTTTTCCATTCCATAAGAAGATTCAGACAAATCATTATATTGATCCTTCAATACATATTAATTCATTCTTCGATATTAGAAGAAAAGAAGGTGAATCTACCAAAAATTTGATTAGTAGAATGATAATAACTTATTTTCAAATACCTTATGATATAAGGCCTGATATATCTACTCTTATGGAATTATTCATGAGGGTATGCGGACCTAATAATTCCAATTAGCGTGTTCAGTTTCTATGGAGATGAATAGAACACTACATGGTGTGCATGAGAAGAGTAACATCAATATAAGAGGTGCAAATGAAGATGAAAATATAGGAGAATTATTTATCCCTTTTGAAGGCTAACTTGATGAGAAAAAAATCAATGATATTCAGGATTGCAAATTAGTACTTGAGCAAATTGTTGCTAACATTGATGAAGAAGAATATACCAGTCATCAGGAAAGTGAATCCATACCTGAAAGCCTTGAGGATACTTTGAAAGGAACAAAAACATGTATCAGTAACAAGGAGGACGAAGAATATTTGCCCAATAGTGAACAAATTTTAGATCTTTTGGATAGGGAGTATCAGAGAAATGCAGCAAAGCAAAAAGAGGTGTATCATGGACAATGGATAGAATGTGCACATGCACCTAGAAATAGGCTCATTTTTTTTCAAATCGGTTGTGTCATGACATGACAGAGGATGGTTGTCATCTGGAAAATAATATATGTGATAAGTCCTCCTATTTCTTTGATAAATACATTAATGATAGCAAGAGAACATATGATGATCGACAAATTAAAGACTCATATGAGTATGAAAATCAATTTAAATTTTATACAAATATACTTTATAATGATGTAGATAGAAATGACGAAATGACATATTACCAGAGTATAACTGACAGAGATCTCTCTATGTTCCCAGATCTACTATATGAAGAAGAAGAAATATCTCGAGATGATCAAGAGATCTTATCGAGAAATGACATAAATAACAATAAGGATGGAGTTGAGACAATGGACAATTGGGAGCAATGTTGTAAATTAGAAAAGTTGCATTCTCCAAAGAAAACTCAGACGGATGAAATTGGTGATATAAGTTTTTCATAAATATAAGAAAACACTCATGAGAAAAATTTAGGTTTTCCAAATAATTTGTCTCTCCAGCATAAAGGTATAATTGAAAAATAAGCATGAGTATGAATTTTTGACTTTCGGTTTACCTCAACCACATAAGAATAAAGGAATAACAAAGGAGAATTTTTTTTTCTCCCAACTCCGATGTTGATGTCATTAAAATTATTTTACCTAAAGATGGCATTAAAGGTGAAAATCAAAGTCTTTCAAATAAAGTGGAAAGCCCCTACAAAATAGAGACGAATAAAGATGTATTCGTGAATAAGAGGATGCTTTAGAAACAAAACCTTTGTGAAGATTAAAACCTAATAATTTATGAAGATTTAATAGCCTATATGGTAAATATAAGGAGGGGTAAAAAACAATATACCCCAAATGATTTGGAATGTGTCGATAAAGTAAGGAGAGATAATATGATATTGGAAAATATTAGAAAATCACAAAAGTTAAAACTTTATAAATAAAATCATATAAGGATTTATAAAAGTTTGATATCCTGTGTGATGAAGACAAAAAGAGATTTTTGTGATTCTTTTAGCATGGAATATCAAGACAAAAATAAAAGACTTTACAACATATATGGCAAACATGGAAAGATGATTATTCATAACCCTTGTGATGAAATTGGATTGGTCTATGATATGTCTCAAATTGGAATATTTTTGCATGATGAGAACTAGGTATTGATCCAGGAAAAATAAGTGTTCACCTTTGGGGGCCTGGGGCCACCAGATACAATTTTAACATAACCTATAGAAGGGAGGTGATTGCCAATGGTCTGCTTATACTAGAGATGATGGATTCTTTCTATGCCCATAGGGAGCATACATCCCTAGACAAAACCATTGTTGGAACCTAATTTTTTTTTTAATTTAGGAGTTCCTAAATAAGCAAAGCTAGCAAACATCACTAAAATGCCCATACAAATCTTGAATGTGATAAGCAATTTCACCTTGTAATTAGGTTTACCAATTATAAATAAGCATGATTATCCATATTGAGTTTTCCTCGGTCAAATTTTATGCCTTTGTCAGGTTGTGAAATTTAGGTGCACACTAGTCTAAGTCACATAACTATTCCAAGTAGCCACTTTTGAGAATTAATAACTTGATCCCTGTAAGTACTCATGCTAATCCAATTGATCCCCTCAATTTTTTATATGAAAATTAAACTCCCATGTCGATTTCCAGAGTCCTATGAACTCATTTGCTATTTTTCCCATACCTAATCCATTTGCAATTTCTTCAGTTTTTCATAAAAAATTACTTAAGTGACCTTTTGTTTGAGTTAATATTTCTTAACCTAGTGAACCCCACATCAAATTGATTATTCTATGTAATTTTCTATACTACAAGGAACCCCTACGAAGGATTCAGGAGCCTCAGCTTGTCATTTGCTATCTTTTCAAAATTAAAACCATGCAAGATTTCTTCAGTTTTGCATTGTAAAAAGTTTCAAGACAACCTTGAGAATTAATTTCTCTACACTGGATGAGCGTCATACAAAACCAACTTGCGGAGACATTGATATTGTGTAATTGAACACACATGCTAGTATTCATAACCAAAGGAGTTCGTTTGATATATCTTTGAAGCTTCAACCTTTTGGAGTTTACACTGTCTCAGAATACCATTTTGTCAGAACAACTCCGGAGGTTGACTTTGACAGTGAATACTTTACACATGTATATAGATCTCTCTAAACCATTTTTTGTTATGAATTCTCATCTCATATTTCTGAATGACTTCCAGTGTAGGTGGTTCGAAGATAAGTTTTGACAAGTTTTTTAAATTACTTCCTGACTGCCATGAGCCAAAAAATGCGTCTGAAAAAAGTTTCAAATTTTTTATATTCTTAAACTGATCCACCTATTATTTTGGTCCCCAGTGATTCCGGTTCTAAATTTATGGTCATTCGAGATCATATGATAGATTATTTTAATCTTTTCTCGAGCGAGCGATGTTGCTGGTGGGGATATTTTACAAAGGAAATACCTTCATTTGGCAATTTGTTCAAAATCTATCAAAAATCCAACTCTAAACTAATTGATAATGATCTCCTACAAATTTTTGTGACTCTAGGATATTAGATTTGACCACAGTGAAATAACTTTGAAAGAGCAAGAAGATAAATTAAAAAAATTTGAATAGTTTTTGGGTAGATATTAAATACATTTTAAGAATGTTTTAATATTTGTGGATAAATTGAATATATTAGTCATTCAAATTGCCTTGCATGTAAGTGGGCCCTTGGTCTACTGGTGAAGTTGAATGGCTCCAAATGAGCCCATCAGGGATCAAGTCTTGTTGAGTGGAAGGCTCCGACATCATAAGGGATGAGGCACGGATCCTGCCCTGGGCGAATTTGGTAGAATGGATACCCCTCAATCCTTGGCTATTAGCTGAAGAGGTTCAACCTATTGGCTCGTTCCCCCATATTGGGTGGCAAAAATTACTTTGTGGCAGCTCACGGGCTTCATACCCTTGCTAGGCTGTCGTGCTTGCAGGTCTGGACCTCTATCAAAAAAAATAAAAATTGCCTTGCATAATTGAAGAAACAAAAAGAGAGAGTGGGCCCATTTATCTTTTACAAGCAACTGAAAGCCAAGGTTTTCATCGGTGCAACATAGAGTATCGGCAAGACATAAAAATGTCTCATATAAATCATATGTCTCACCGATAAGTTTCATTATGCCCTAATTCATTAATAGCATAAGGGGGAAGATTCGAAGTGAAATGTTTTTCAGCAAGAGAAGGAATATCTCCAAAATAATATAAATTTCTCCTTGAAGTTTCAAGTCTTATCGAAATTAAAGTACAGGCAAAAGGGCATATGCACAAAGTTGTGGTACAAAAATGGTGTCACACTTCAAAAAAAATAAAAAATGGTCATAAGGCGCGTGCCTTATGACCTTTGCAAATTTAAAAAAAACCCAAATCCACATTTTGGATGCATTCTGCATTCCCAAACCCATGTTTTGGTGATTTGGGGTGCCATTTTCTTGCACTCCCCCTTTGTAGAAGCTTGATATTGGGCACTAAGTTGTCCATCTCTCATCAAAATACCGCCATGTCATCGAAGAGCTCGAAGAGGTATGTATTTTTGTTTTCTTATTTTCAATTTTTTATTAATTTGAAGATTAAACTAGGTTTATTGATTTAAATTCATTTTCATTATCAGGAAATGAGATTAGAGAAGAAAATGTTGAAAACACTCAATCACCTCCTCATGAAGACCATATTGAAGAAGAAGCACATCAAGAACCTCCTACAATCCCTAGACATCCCATAGGTACACAAGAAAACCTATTAGGTCAAATAGAAAATAGCCAAAAAGAGCTTGAAGGTTTAATCACAAGGCTAAAAGATCCCACTGGAACAAACTCCCATAGGACAAACCTTGCTAGTTCTTTGCAATCTATTGTATCTCACATACAATTTATGAATGGGAAAATAAAATTTTGGTCCAGTAAGAACAAAGAACAAAAGCAATTTTATTCTAACAAATTATCCTATGCGGCATTGAAGAAAAAGAAAATTAATAAATTTGACTTGTGTGCTGTTTTTACGAACCCCCGAACGAATCAACCTTTACACCCTAGATGTAGGAGATTCCCTATTCATTGGTGTTATCACGAAGGGATTAAGAATAATTTTTGGGATAGGTTTTGGATGGCATTTTATCAGCCCCCATGCAATAATCATGAGGTACCCCAATACTTTTTGAGAAAACTGTACTGTGAGTTTGTCTTTAATGAGATCCCAAACTATTTTGATTTTATAGATTTCCAAGGTAGAGGTGGGGGTTCCTCACATGATAGAGAGGGTGCACAACGTGACCCAAATCTCCCACCAAGATTGTTGGCCAGACCTATGGTGGAGCATGTTATTATTCCTTCCATTATGAAGGAGGGTATTGAGGTCGAAACTCTAGACTCCATTAGCTCACTCACTCAGACCCTTATACAATATGCTAGGCCTCTAGTAGAGGGTGATGTGAGTATGATGGTGATTATTCTAGGCATCGAGTTCCAGCTCATGTTTGTCGATCTTGTGGTTCTCTTTCCACTTATGATCCTAATAGTTCTGACAATGCACGTGCATGAGCGGAGTTTGCTACAGAGAACATTGTCATGACATAATCCTTGCTGAACGAAACATTTGGCATTGATGCCCAGTTGAATTTAATTACAAGTTAATTTCATTGTTTTTATTAAATCTTATATGGAAATTTGAGAATATATCTAAATTAGTAAATTATTATGATAAAAAATCAGGGTCAAAGTGTTCACAATACTAGTAACATTCCCGCAACACCCTTTTTGACGACTTCGTCGACTCCACATGTATACGAGTGAAGAAATATAATAATTATGTGTAGATAGTTGAACCTTATGTGAATGATTTTCTAATTACTCATTTTTTATGGCAAATATTTTGATGCCAGAGCTTCAACATCAACACCTCACAGTGTATTTCATCGATAATCTTTCACCCAGGTAAGCAATTTATCTTTAATGTTGTTATTAAATAATATAGATAGTTTTGGAAATTAATCAATATACTTTATTTAATTTTCAGATGTTGACATCAGAGACCCCTCTTATTGTTCGCGCATCAATGGAGTACAATGTTGCTGCAACAGTAGCAAGTCCAACTACTTTGATAGAAGTATGAGACATATTTGTAAATTTAGTAAATTTAGCATTACATTTGTTATCTTAATAATATGTTATTGAAAATTTTAATGACACTTGTATCTAGTTTAATTTTTATTGCGACGCTTACATGAGGGGCTTGTTGTTGGTAGTGGGCCAACATCCCTCACGAGGATTCACAACATGGTTTAACAACCTCCTATGGATTCTATAAGTCTAGTGGTTGTATCGAGCATTGACAGGTCGATCTTTTGGTGCAATGACAACCCTAGCTTGTAACAAGTGGTATCATAGCTTGGTCACAGGTTCGAATCACGTAGGCCACAACGAGTGATGCTTGGAGGGGGATTGTTGGTAGTGGGCCAACGTCCCTCGCGGGGATTCACGACATGGTTTAACAACATATTATGGATTCTATAAGTCTAGTGCTTGTATCAAGCATTGACAGGTCGACCTTTTGGTGCAATGACAACCCTATCTTGTAACACTTGTCACTCCACATCATGAACGTGCACTTGTTGTGGATGAGCATCATGATTATTTGTATGTGGTAAGTAACTATTCTATTATATGTCATTCTAAAATTCAATTTTTGTATATGCTAACATCATTCTTTTCATTGTATCGGGTGAAGTTACAAAAAGGTCTAGAGAGGAGTTCGAGTGGACGTACTCAAAAGACACATGCATCATATACATCTCCATCCCCATGATAGACAAAGATATTTTGTGATCTGTTCCTTCCCCTAGAGGGAAATGAATAGAATAGGTTCCTATGTTGTATGCCTATATGGAAGTTTTGAACAAATGTTTTGTATTACAAATATGTCACATTCTATGTCCATATTGCTTTTGGCAAGCTCGTATTTGACTTTATTAGATACCATGTTGTATGCCTATATGGCAATTTTGAACATATGTTTTGAATTATGAATATGTGACATTCTATGTCCATATGGCTTTTGGCAAGCCTCTATTTGACTTTATTGGATATCACGTTGTACCCCTTTATAGCAATTTTGAACATATGTTTTGTTTTATCAATATGTGAAATTCTATGTCCATATGGCTTTTGGCAAGCCTATTTGTCTGTATTGGATATATTTGATAGTTTTAACAGTATACAATGTTGTATGGATTTGTAGCTTTTTGGTTAATGCAAATCATTTATCATGGTTATCCATAATTGCAGTACAAATGATTAAATGAATAATTGCACAAAGTTTATTGTTACTTAAGATTTGAACCTAAATATGTGTTTGTAATCCAAGACACAAGCTTTTGGAGATCAACACAAATTCAATAGTTATAGTCGAAATAAGACTATATAAAGGAAACACAGAAATAACCAAAATTAGACAATGTAAGACACCATTGTCCCAATACGCATTCTAAAAAAATTGCATAGCCCATACACTTTTATTCATCTAATGCATGCACTTAAGCGATTTCGCTGCTAGGGTGTGGCCCACAATGATCAAATGAGTTGGAGGGAAAAATGAAGGCATTCCTAGCATAAACCAGGCCACCCCAAAGCGTACGAGCTGATGGTTCGGTTCCATGATGAGTGGATTGAAAGATGGGGCATTGTGCAACTTTTCATTGAACTCATCTAAGGCTTTTTGTCACAACCGAGAAAGTGTCACCATGAGAAACTAGATCCGAGTCTACCTAAACCAAGAGAGGCTTTTTTAGAGTGCCATAACACGACCCTATAGGATCAGATAACTCATTCTTATGATTAACGAGAGCTAAGAAACATGATACCAAATATTGACAACTTTGAGAAACTTGAGCACTTAAGCGATTTTTTTGCTAGGGTGTGGCCTACAATGATCGGATGAGTTGGAGACAAAAATGAAGGAATTCCTAGTGTAAACCTAGCCACCTTGACGCATACAAGTAGAAGGTTCGGTACCGCAACAAGCAGATTGAAAGATGGGGCATTGTGCAACTTTTCATGGAACTCATCTAATGCTTTTTGTCACAACGAAGAAAGTGTCAGGACGAGCAACTAGATCCGAGTCTACCTAAACTGAGAGAGGAATTTTTAGAGTGCGATAACACAACCCTGTAGGATCAAACAACTCATTCTTATGATTAACAGGAACCGAGAAATGTGATGCTGAATATTGACAACTTTGAGCAACTTGAGCACTTAAGCGATTTCACTGCTAGGGTGTGGCCCACAATGATCAAGCGAGTTGGAGAGAAAAAAGAAGGTGTTCCTAGCATAAAACCGAGCACCCTGACGCGTACAAGCGGATTGAAAGATGGGGCATTCTACAACTTTTCATTGAACTCATCTGACGCTCTTTGTCGCAACTGAGAAAGTGTCGCCACAAGCAACTGGATCTGAGTCTACCTAGACCAAGAGAGCATTTTTTAGAGTGCCATAACATGACCCCATAGGGTCAGATGACTCATTCTTATGATTAACGGGCGCCGAGAAACAAGATGCCGAATATTGACAACTTTGAGCAACTTGAGCACTTAAGCGATTTCCCTACTAGGGTGTGTCCTGAAATGGTCGGGTGAGTTGGAGAGAAAATGAAAGCATTCCTCGCCTAAACTCGGCCACCCTGATGCTTACGAGTTGACACTTCGGTGCCGCAAAGAGCAGATTGAAAGATGGGGCATTGTACAACTTTTCATTGAACTCATCTGACACTGCACGAGCAATTGGATCCGAATCTACCTAAAACGAGAGAGAATTTTTTAGAATTCCATAACAGGACCTCGTAGGATTAGTCGGCTCATTTTGATGATTAATGGGTGCTTAGAAACGGGATGCTAAATATTGACAACTTTGAGCAACTTGAGCGCTTAGGCGATTTCATTGCTAGGGTGTGGCCCACATAGATCAGATGAGTTGGAGAGAAAAATGAAGGATTTCTAGCATAAACCCAACCACCTTGACACATACGAGCTGACAGTTTGGTGCCGTGATGAGCTGATTAAAGGATGGAGCATTCCACAAGTTTTCATTGAACTCATCTGACACTTTTTGTCGCCATTGAGAAAATGTCGCTACGAGCAACTAGATCTGAGTCTAGCTAAACTGAAAGAGGATTTTTTATAGTGCCATAACACAAACCTGTAGGATCAGACGACTCATTCTTTGATTAACGGGCACCGAGAAACACGATGGCGAATATTGACAACTTTGAGCAACTTGAACACTTAAGCAATTTCATTGCTAAGGTGTGGCCTGCAATGATCAGATGAGTTGGAGTGAAAAAAGAATACATTCCTAGCGTAAATCCAACCACCCCAATGCATATGAGCTGACGGTTTGGTGTCATGAAGAGCAAATTGAAAGATGGGGCATCGTGCAACTTTTCATTGAACTCATCCGACGCTTTTTGTCACAACCGAGAAAGTGTCACCACGAGAAAGTTGATCTGAGTCTACCTAAACCAATAGAGGATTTTTTAGAGTGCCATAACATGACCCCGTAGGATCAGATGACTTGTTCTTATGATTGATGAGCACTAAGAAACACGATGCCGAATATTGACAACTTTGAGCAACTTGAGCACTTAGGTGATTTTGCTACGAGGGTGTGGCCCGCAATGATTAGATGAGTTGGAGAGAAAAATGAAGGCATTCCTAGCATAAACCCAGCCACCCTGATTCATATGAGCTGAAGGTTGGGTGCTGCAATGAGCAGATTGAAAGATGGGGCATTGTGCAACTTTTCATTGAACTCATTTGACGCTTTTTGTCACAACCGAGAAAGTGTTGCCACAAGCAACTAGATCCGATTCTACCTAAATCAAGAGAGAATTTTTTAGAGTGCCATAACATGACCCTGAAGGATTAGATAGCTCATTCTTATGATTAACGGGCATCGAGAAATGTGATGCCTAATATTGACAACTTTGAGCAACTTGAGCACTTAAGCGATTTCGCTGCTAGGGTGTGGCCCAAAACGATCGAGTGAGTTGGAGACAAAAAGAAGGCATTCCTAGAGTAAACACAACCACCCCAACATCTATGAGTTGATGGTTTGGGGCCATGATGAGCGGACTGAAAGATGGGGCATTGTGCAACTTTTCATTGAACTCATCTAACGCTTTTTGTCGCAACCAAGAAAGTGTCACCACGAGCAACTATATCCGAGTATACCTAAATCGAGAGAGGATTTTTTAGAGTGCCATAACATGACCCTATAGGATCAGACGGCTCGTTCTTATGATTAACGGGAGCTAAGAAACATGATACCGAATATTGACAACTTTGAGAAACTTAAGCACTTAAGCGATTTTGCTGCTAGGGTGTGGCCCGCAATGATTAGACGAGTTGGAGACAAAAATGAAGGAATTCCTAGCGTAAACCTGGCCACCCCAATGCATACGAGCTGACGGTTCAGTGCCGCAACGAGTGGATTGAAAGATGGGGCATTGTGCAACTTTTCATTGAACTCATCTGATGCTTTTTATCGCAACCGAGAAAGTGTCTCCACGAGCAACTGGATCCGAGTCTACCTAAACTGAGAGAGTTTTTTTTAGAGTGCCATAACACAACCCCATAGGATCAAACAACTCTTTCTTATGATTAATAGGCACTTAGAAATGTGATGCCAAATATTAACAACTTTGACCAACTTGAGAACTTAAGCGATTTCGCTACTAGGGTGTGGCCCACAGCGATCAGGCGAGTTGGATAGAAAAAAGAAGGCATTCCTAGTGTAAAACTGGCCACCCCGACGCATACGAGTGGATTGAAAGATGGGGCATTCTGCAAATTTTCATTGAACTCATTTGACGCTTTTTGTTGCAACTGAGAAAGTGTCACCACGAGCAACTGGATCTAAGTCTACCTAAATCGAGAGAGAATTTTTTAGAGTGCCATAACAAGACCCCATAGGATTAGATGGCTCATTCTTATGATTAACGGGCGCCAAGAAACGTGATGCCGAATATTGACAACTTCGAGCAACTTGAGCACTTAAGAATTTTTTAGAGTTCCATAATAGGACCCTATAGGATCAGTCGGCTCGTTTTGTTGATTAATGGGCTCTGAGAAACGCAATGCCGAATATTGACAACTTTGAGCAACTTGAGCACTTAGGTGATTTCGCTATTAGGGTGTAGCCCGCATAGATCAGATGAGTTGGAGAGAAAAACAAAGGCATTCATAGCATAAACCTAGCCACCTTGACACATACGAGCTGACGGTTTGGTGCCACGATGAGCGGATTGAAAGATGGGGCATTCCGCAAGTTTTCATTGAACTCATCTGATGCTTTTTGTCACCACTGAGAAAGTGTCGCTACAAGCAACTGGATCCAAGTCTACCTAAACTAAGAGAGGATTTTTTATAGTTCCATAACATGAACCTGTAGGATTAAATGACTCATTCTTATGATTGACGGGAGCTGAGAAAAGCGATGCCAAATATTGACAACTTTGAGCAACTTGAACACTTAAGCGATTTCGCTGGTAGGGTGTGGCCCACAATAATCAGACGAGTTGGAGTAAAAAAAGAAAGCATTCCTAGTGTAAATCTGACCACCCCAATGTGTACGAGTTGATGGTTCGGTGTTGCGACGAGTAGATTGAAAGATGGGGCATTGTGCAACTTTTCATTGAACTCATCTGACGCTTTTTGTCGCAACCAAGAAAGTGTCGCCATGACAAAGTCAATCTGAGTCTACCTAAAAAAAGAGAGGATATTTTAGAGTTCCATAACATGACCCCGTAGGATCAGACGACTCGTTCTTATGATTAATGGGCACTGAGAAACACGATGCCGAATATTGACAACTTTGAGCAACTTGAGCACTTAGGCAATTTCGCTGCTGGGGTGTGGCCCACAATGATTAGATGAGTTGGAGAGAAAAATGAAGGCATTCCTAGCATAAACCTAGCCACCCCAATGCTTATGAGTTGACGGTTGACTACCGCAACGAGCGGATTGAAAGATGGGGCATTGTGCAACTTTTCATTGAACTCATCTAACGCTTTTTATCGCAACCGAGAAAGTGTTGCCATGAGCAACTAGATCCGATTCTACCTAAACCAAGAGAGAATTTTTTAGAGTGCCATAACATTACCCCGTAGGATTAGATGGCTCATTCTTATGATTAACGGGCATAGAGAAACGTGATGCTGAATATTGACAACTTTGAGCAACTTGAGCACTTAACTGATTTCGCTTCTAGGGTGTGGCCCAAAATGATCGAGAGAGTTGGAGAGAAAATGAAGGAATTCTTAGAGTAAACCCAACCCCCCCAACACGTTCAAGCTGACGGTTCGGGGCCAAGATGAGCAAATTGAAAGATGGGGCATTGTGCAACTTTTCACTGAACTCATCTGATGCTTTTTGTCACAACCGAGAAAGTGTCGCCATGAACAACTAGATCTGAGTCTACCTAAACTGAGAGAGGATTTTTTAGAGTGCCATAACATGACCTCATAGGATTAGACGGCTCATTCTTATGATTAATGGGCATCGAGAAATGCTATACTGAATATTGATAACTTTGAGCAACTTGAGCACTTAAGCGATTTCTCTACTATAGTGTGGCCCGCAACAATCAGACAAGTTGGAGAGAAAAATGAAGGAATATCTAGCGTAAAACCAGCCACCCCGACACCTACGAGCTAATGGTTTAGTTCCGCGATGAGTGGATTAAAAGATGGGGCATTGTGCAACTTTTCATTGAACTCATCTGATACTTTTTATCGCAACCGAGAAAGTGTTGCCACGAGCAACCGGATCTAAGTCTACCTAAAACGAGAGAGTTTTTTTTAGAGTGCCATAACACAACCCCGTAGGATCAAACAACTCATTCTTATGATTAATATGCATAGAGAAATGCGATGCCGAATATTGACAACTTTGACCAACTTGAGCACTTAAGCGATTTCGCTGCTAGGGTGTGGCCCATAGTGATCAGGCAAGTTGGATAGAAAAAAAAGACATTTCTAGTGTAAAACCGGCCACCCCGATGCATACGAGTGGATTGAAAGATGGGGCATTCTGCAAATTTTCATTGAACTCATCTGACGCTTTTTGTCGCAACTGAGAAAATGTCACTACGAGCAACTAGTTCCGAGTCTACCTAAACCGAGAGAGAATTTTTTAGAGTGTCATAACATGACCCCATAGGATCAGATGGCTCGTTGTTATGATTAACGGGCATCGAGAAACGTGATGCCAAATATTAACAACTTTGAGCAACTTGAGCACTTAAGCGATTTCCCTGCTAGGGTGTGGCCCGCAATAGTTGGGCGAGTTGGAGAGAAAATGAAAGAATTCCTAGCCTAAACTTGGCCACCCCGATGCATACGAGCTGACAGTTCGGTGCTGCAACGAGCGGATTGAAAGATGGGGCATTGTACAACTTTTCATTGAACTCATCTGATGCTTTTTCTCGCAATTGAGAAAGTGTCACCATGAGAAATTGGATCTGATTCTACCTAAACCGGGAGAATTTTGTAGGGTTCCATAATAGGACCCCATAGGATTAGTCAACTCATTTTGATGATTAATGGGCTCTGAGAAATGCGATGCCGAATATTGACAACTTTGAGCAACTTGAGCACTTAGGCGATTTTGCTGTTAGGGTGTAGCCCGCATAGATCGGATGAGTTGGAGAGAAAAAAAAGACATTCCTAGCATAAAACCAACCACCTTTACACATACAAGTTGACGGTTTAGTGCCGCGACGAGTAGAGTGAAAGATGGGGCCTTCCGCAAGTTTTCATTGAACTCATCTGACGCTTTTTGTCGCCACTGAGAAAGTGTCGCTACGAGCAACTGGATCCGAGTCTACCTAAACTAAGAGAGGATTTTTTATAGTGCCATAACATGAACCTGTAGGATCAAACAAGTCATTCTTATGATTAACGGGAGCCGAGAAACGCAATGCCGAATATTGATAACTTTGAGCAACTTGAACACTTAAGCGATTTCCCTGCTAGGGTGTGGCCCACAATGATTAGATGAATTGGAGTGAAAAAAGAAGGCATTCCTAGCATAAATTTGACCACTCCAATGCGTAGGATCTGACGGTTTGGTGTCGTGACGAGCAGATTGAAATATGGGGCATTGTGCAACTTTTCATTGAACTCATCTGACGCTTTTTGTCGCAACCAAGAAAGTGTCACCATGACAAAGCCGATCTGAGTCTACCTAAACCAAGAGAGGATATTTTAGAGTGCCATAACATGACCCCGTAGGATCAAATGACTCTTTCTTATGATTAATGGGCGCTGAGAAACATGATGCCGAATATTGACAACTTTGAGCAACTTGAGCACTTAGGCGATTTCACTGCTAGGGTGTGGCCCGCAACGATCAGATGAGTTGGAGAGAAAAACAAAGGCATTCCTAGTGTAAACCTGGCCACCCCGATGTGTATGAGCTGACGGTTGGGTGCCACAACAAGCAGATTGAAAGATGGGGCATTGTGCAACTTTTCATTGAACTCATCTGATGCTTTTTGTCGCAACCGAGAAAGTGTTGCCACGAGCAACTAGATCTGATTCTACCTAAATCAAGAGAGAATTTTTTAGAGTGCCCCAACACGACCCTGTAGGATTAGATGGCTCACTCTTATGATTAACAGGCACCGAGAAACATGATGCCGAATATTGACAACTTTGAGCAACTTGAGCACTTAACTGATTTCGCTGCTAGGGTGTGGCCTGAAATGATAGGGAGAGTTGGAGAGAAAATGAAGGCATTCTTAGAGTAAACCCAACCACCCCAACACATATGAGCTGATGGTTCAGGGCCACGATGAGCGGATTGAAAGATGGGGCATTGTGCAACTTTTCATTGAACTCATCTGACACTTTTTGTCGCAACCGAGAAAGTGTCGCCACGAGCAATTGGATCCGAGTCTACCTAAATGGAGAGAGGATTTTTTAGAGTGCCATAACATGACCCCATTGGATTAGACAACTCATTCTTATGATTAACAGGCATCGAGAAACATGATACTGAATATTGATAACTTTGAGCAACTTGAGCACTTAAGCGATTTCGCTGCTAGGGTGTGGCCCGCAATAATCAGAAAAGTTGGAGAGAAAAATGAAGGAATTCCTAGCATAAAACCAACCACCCTGACACGTACGAGCTAATGGTTCAGTTTCGTGATGAGCAGATTGAAAGATGTGGCATTGTGCAACTTTTCATTGAACTCATCTAACGCTTTTTGTTGCAATCGAGAAAGTGTCGTCACGAGTAATTGGATCTGAGTCTACCTAAACGGAGAGAGAATTTTTTAGAGTTCCATAACATGACCCCATAGGATCAGATGAATCATTCTTACATGTCACTAACATCGAGAAAAATGATGCCGAATTTTGACAATTTTTCACACTTTGAGTGATTGACAACAAATGAGCAATTTTTACATCTTTAACCATATTAGCCTAAAATTTCACGAAATGATCCCATGTGATCTCTAATGGTCCAAAATGACATTATTTTCATAAAATCACACAAAACAAGACAAAAACACAAATTTTAATATTACAATGCCTCGAGTAGTCGAAAATACAAGTCATGTACATATATCCAAATATGATTGATATTACAATTTTTTACATTTACATTTAATCCAATGAACCATCTGGATCTACTCTACTCTTTGTCGTGTCTAGTATGGCCTCATGGTCAGACTCACGAGCCTTCCATAGGTTCTTGTTTAGTGTTCTACCCCCATATCTGATCAAATGAACATTTGAAGCTACAACAAGGTTAGAATAATGAAGAATTTTCCTATGTGTCTCAAAGTCCTCGACCAACCACAAGTTAGACTTCTTCACTAGGTACCTGCTAAGCCATGTACCAGTAGCAACTACTGATTCTGTGGGGTACTCAATATTTTCTCCATCTACCACAAGGCCATCCAATTTCTTTTTTCCATCCACACAATGACACATGTAATAATCTGTTCCTTCTTCATTGTCTTGAGCTGCAATAACAACATAAACATGCCCTGCAATGATAAAGTGAGAAGAATTTAGCAAACAACTAAGGTAAAATATTAAAGTACAAAAAATTGCATGTGGATAATTTACCTAAATGGACTAAATATGATACATGGTCAAAGTCAACTGATGCTTCCATCTATGTTAGTTGTTGTGCAGTCAGAGGTTGATATGTCTCAAGTGGGATTAGAGGCCTCATACACCATTCGTCCACCCACTCCTTTGACTAACACTCATTATAGGCACCATCTCTACATGAAGAACAATAACATGCCATATGTCGCATATGTATAGTCCATGAACCTAAATTAGAGCTTTTGGAAGAGTGTAGCTCACTCGATCCTATCAATGTACAACAATCTTATAATTTTGCAATGTTAGTATCATCTACGAACCAAAAAAATCTACGAACTGAAGACTTCCCTTGATTACCTAGACCAATTTTACCATTGCACCATTGAATAATTGATTTTGCATCTTTCAAGTTTGTATTCCCTTTGTACTTTAACTCTTCTCATGCTAAAGCTCTTTTAATACATGCTCCTGCACCATCATGCTCCCCTTTTCCATGCCCAAGCTTAGAGAAATTCCACATATGATGAATAGAAGTCAACTTATACATCCTACTCAACCAATAAAACATCTGAGAGTTCTTAAATTGCAATGCACAATTATCTGACCATATGATATGTTGACGAAATGATATTCCTCGACTAGCCAAATCATCGTAGAATATCTAAAAACAACCTTGCACAAACTCTGTAGAGTGTGAGCGATCATCACTGATGTAAAAATGATACTCCCTCAATATCTTCATATCCTCTTTCATACTATCATGTGCATCAATGAATGCTATATGCACAAATATAGCAGCTTGTGTGGAGTTGTAATATTGCGATTGCACCTCGTTCTGTGGTTATAGTGTGTAGTTCTCTACAAAGTCAACAATTGAAACAATTATATGAAGTGAAAATGTGTCCTTGCATAACTTAAATTGAGTCCAACCAATGAGCTCAATGGTTATGCCTTGCATACTCATACACTATATTCTCATGAAAGATGCCCATAAACTGATAAACTGGAATCTTCTCACTAACCAATTCACACCTTTTTGCTTCTTTTCCATCTTTTAGCATGTAGGCCCTTGTCTTATATTTTCCAAATTCCACTAATTTATTACCAATTTCTTGTCCAATATCCATATGTTGACAAATTTGAAAATGTCGTAATCCACCACAATGAGCACATGTGCCATCCAAGCAACACTTATTGTAATATACTTGACCATCTACTCTTTCACATAAGATGCTAGATATGAATTCCCTTGAAAATGTCGGTGGACCATTATGTTGCATTCCTGCAGAACATTGTTAGCATGCAAATCTATACATATGTGTTGATAAACATCATAATGGTTAGAAAATTTGATATGTACTCTACAAAAACAAGTTGTGCATGAGTGATTTATTTTGACATAAAAAGGCTTTACCATTTGAAAGAACCTTTGACTAATTTTAATTTGAGGATATATACGTTGAAACTTGGCAAAAAATTGTGTTTGAGTCATATCCAAAAAATGATCATGGACTTTACTACCAATCCTCCTTCTTACAACATCTCTTTGATTTGGAGAGACCCTTGTGTTATTCTTCCAAAAATCTTCAATTAGGGATCTCAAGGCTTCAACAATTGCTTTATCTTTTTGTGGTAATCTACCGGAAAATGCCCATAACTCATTGCTATATGGATCCTCTGCTCTTTGTCACCTTACCATAGCTCTCATTAGAGTATGTCTACTTATCTTCAATTGTTTACTTGTCTTTCTAATGAGGCGAGCTTTCTTAGTTTGAGTGCTTACATTTTTTTATGTAATGACACGTCGTGTGGCATTACTATCTTTTGTGTGTGAGTTAGAACCAACAGTATCATATGCATTCATCAGATTCTTCACAATAGATTTGTCACTTGATTCAATCGATGTTCTTAGCCCAAGAATCTTCATTATGGGCCTAAATTTCAAGTTTCTCATCATTTCAACGAATAGTTGACATCTTCCTCTCTCATTTAAAGGCTCAAAAAATATTATCCATATCCGGTTAGCATGTCTTTGACAAGTACACTTCGGAATCTTGTCAACCATTGGTTTCAAAACATTAGCATCAATATCAATCAAATACTTAGGATTTCTATGCCAATCTCTAGGAGGTGTTCTCAAACTTTGAGTTACCTCAAGATTAGGAATGTCAACAACATTAGGGATAGTTGGCATACCTTCAACCGGAGATGAAAATGATGACATACCTTGAAATTGAGGTGTACAAGATGGTGTAGCTCCAATACTTGATGTCAATCATGAAGTACTTGCAATGTCAAATGCCATAGAGGGAGTGCATTCAATATGAGATGTTGTAGATGCCAACGGTGTGCCAATAAGAGATGGTGTACCTTCAACTTGACATGTAAGAGATGGGGTTCCTTCAACTTGAATTGTGCTAGACATGCTCTCAACCTCGGGCTTCAATTGTCTCATTGCATGAAGGTTTTGCATCTGTTTCCTTTGTGTGGCCAATTTTGTCTCTCTCTTAGATTGGATGGATATTTCATGTTCCTCTTCAATTGGCACCTGTTCTTCGATGGTATTCAATTTCCTTTCTTCACGAAGTTGCTTCATTCCTTCTCTTTTTTTTGTATTCGTATATTCACGCTCTTTTGATGTTACATTTTTTGGTTGTTTCCTCGGCATGATGATGATTTCTACATGTACATGGACATAAAAGAGAATAAAGTTAATTCATAAAGAGATTTCAAGAGGGGTACGAGGCCGTCCTAATGGATCTATAATTGTCCTAATGTATCTATGACTATCCTAATTATGCATATGCTAAAATGGATATATGAAATTGAAATTGTAGACACTCAAAATTGTCATGTTTAATTAAATAAATATTTTATTTATTTAATTATCTAAGCCTAATTCTTCTATTAATTAAATAAATCTTTATTTATTTAATTAATTCATTTATCTTCTTCTAGCCTTATTTCTCATTTAAATAAATACATTTATTTATTTAAATTATTCTTTTCCTAAATTAAATAAATATTTTATTTATTTAATTGATCTTAATTCTTCTATTAATTAAATAAATCTTTATTTATTTAATTGATCTTAATTCTTCTATTAATTAAATAAATCTTTATTTATTTAATTAATTCATTATCTTTTTCTACACATGACGCATGTCATTCATCTCTTAATTCCTACACTACCTACCCCTTTCATTATTTTGGTATTTCTTTTACCTACCCTCTAATCCTAGCCGACCTCTCTTTTTACACCTCTCAATCTTAACCCTCCATTTCTTATTGTGTCTTCTATTTAAGGAGATGCTTTCTTCATTATCAAACCCTAATCAACAATTTTGGAGGACTTGCTACACTACGATCCTACTTGCAACCACATTCCGTTCTTTGTTGAGCTCTTGTGCACATAAAATCTGAGAGCAAATATATCAAGCAAGATCAATGGAGATAGGAAGAATGGAGATCAAAACCCTATTGGACATGTGATTGGTATAATCTTTGTGATTTTTGAGTTATTTGCATTGTCTTAGGTAATCTTCATATGTTATGGTGGATCTTTGTTCATTGTTAGGCTAGGGTTTAGTGGTTGGATTCATTTAGCCTTTCAATATTGTTGTTATTGTTATCCATTTTCACCATATACATTTTGGCACACCTGGTGGGACTCTTGTCCCTTTGCATTTAACCTTTTTGTTGTAGATTTTGCATTTTTGAAGTTGCAGATCGGACATTTTTCGACGACATTTTAGGTATTTCTACGTCTGCGAGCGTTCGGATCACGTCTCTGAGTTTCAGAAGCGTCTGCAGGATCGGGAATCGCGCCTGTATTTTTGCCAAATTTTATTTTGTAGGTTTCTGGAACCGCGTTTGTGTATCCGAAACGCATCTGTGTTGCATCTGATCGCGTCTGTGTCTTGGAAGGGCGTCTGTGTGTTCTGAGCGCGTCTGTACATCACAGAACTGCGTCTGTGTCATACAGACGCGTCTGTGTCTAGTATAGCAGCGTCTGTGTTCACTGTTTTGAAAATTTTCAATTTTTCTTTAATTTGGGTTTTCGGATTTCATACTTAGGGTTTCAGATCTAGTTTATTTTTGCACTAACCCTTGCAGATCTAGCTAACCAAGTTTGTGCAGCTTGCTTTGGAGGCAAAAAAAATGTTTTTGTTGAAGGCCCCTTTGTCACAAAGTCTTTTGGGTTTTCTAAAAATTTACCTAACTTGTGTGCTTGCAGGAAGGGGTGATCATTTGAAACAACCCAAACTACTAACAATTTTGTTGCAGGGCCTTGGCTAGGGTTTTGTAATTTTGTTGTGTGCCTTGTTTTCATAGATTAGCAAACACTTCCATTGGTGCACTAAAATTGAATCATTGTCTTTTGTGTCTTGAGCAATAGGCTCTTTTTGTTTAATCTTTAGAGGGCCTGTCTTCTCGTGTGGTCATTAGGACTACTAGTGAGAAGAGAACGACCCAAGTGGTAGCAAAAGAAAAGCCATCTTCTTCCAAGCCACTATAAACAAATGTATTCATGGTGAAAACTATAAATAACGTGTGCTGATTAGTTCATACGGACACTATGTCTCCCCATAAACCCGTTTGATCAAATTTATTTGATCATTTGTAGGGCGTAACCCCTACCGGCTAGGAGCCTTCTGTATTTATAGAGCTGAAAGTGCTGCATATATGGCCACACGAGCGAATGCCCTTACTAGCACCTTTTTGTTTTAGAAGCCCAAATCCTTCTAGTTGTTGAGGCAGGAGGTCGGACCTCTGGTAGCGGCCCACACACATACGGTTCTTAGTAGAGATACAAAGTTCGTCATGGGGAGTTTTCATGGGGACTAATGCTTGGCTGACCCGAGAAGTGAGTGCCGAGGGTGGAGCCAATGAGGTCAAGCATCTAAGTATCCGCTCTGAATAGCGTAGCCTCAGGGGTAAAACCCTATGTGGGATCAACAACTATTGTCTTGGCCAACCATAAGATTTGTGCTTGTCTTATGCTAAACATTCAAAACAATCAAGACCAAACAACAAAACATTGTGTCTTTTGTGTCTTCAAGTGTATGCAAAACATTTTACATCAAACAACACACTTTTGGAGTCTAAACACTTGTAAACATTGAGTCCTCATCAACATTGTGTCCTCTTGTCATGAAAAATAGTCAAACAGTCAGATTTGGTCACAACAAAACAACTTCACAGATCGGAAAAATTACACGAAGTTTACAGAAATGCGTCTATGTCTGTTTCAACCGCGTTTGGGTCATCTAAGCGCGTCTGTGAAGGGCAAAATAGTGTCTATGTTTTTATTTGCGTCTGCGTCAAACAGAGAGGCGTATGTGTCTGAGAATCGCGTCTGTGAAGTATACAGAGGTGTCTGTGTTAGGAATTAAAAACTTTTACAGTCCAGCCAACAAAGAGAAATCAGTTTCGGCATACTTGAGCTTCCTAGGTCGTCTCTTCAGGTTTCATCTAGCATTCAACCTGTTCTAAGGTCTCATACAGTCCATCATTGCTTCACATCTCATTTTACATTCATACTTGTCTAAACTTGAGTAAAAAAGGTCGCTTGCTTGTCCTCACTATACTTTTTCAACACACTACATACAACTACACTTTGCTAAGTGGTCCCTCATCAAGGTTTCTTACCTTTGGGTCTCATTTGGTCTTACTTAGAGTCAAGGTCAGCTTACCTCATCAAGAGAAACTATCCTCTCTTTGGAAGTCACACCTACTCTACTACTTACATACTTGGTCTTACACTTTGGACATTGCAAGTACACCTCAAGATTCATTTACACTCCATACAACTCTTGGTCTTCCATACTCTTTTCATATTTTTCATCTAGTCTCTCACATCTTGGTCAAACACCTAGTTCATGGTTGAAACCCGCCTTCAAAAATCTAGGAGAATAGCTAAAGAAGCTCAAGAGTCTGCAAACATGAGTTCTTATGAGTATGACAATGATTTATTCTTCAATCCTGAGCACACTACATTACCAGACATGGATGTTTATAGAAACAATCCAAATGTGGAAAACGCAAACACTATAAACAACAATACTACACACAATGACAATGTGGACAACTCTTCAATACTATCAGCAGACATAGAAGAATCCATAATGAATCCTCATTTCAATAGATTGGTTGAAGAGATAATGAGGAGAGATCGACAATATTTCTTACACATGATGGCACAAAGTAGAGCCAAAATACCTCATGACTTTGACATGTCTCAACTTATGGAAAGTTGACCCTCACAACAAACTCAACCCAACATGGATCAAAGGAGACCAAATAGTGGAGGAAATAGAGGACCGAACATGATGCCTGAGTCACCATCAGTTTTGCTTCAAAAACCAGCAATTCCACATACACAAGCTCAAACATATGATACTTACCTTCGAAGACCATTATGGAGGCCTTATGCAGACAAATATGCACAATCACATGCTCAAGGTATGGATCAATCAAAACAAGTGGACATTCAAAGACATCCTCAAAATTTTGACACAAGGAAACCTCATGTCAAAATTGGGGGCAACACAATGGAAAATGAAATGCCTATTGAATATGGTATATATGCACAAAATAGATATGGGGTCCCTCAACATGAAGTTATGCCAAGTGCTCCATATATGCCGCACCAATATAGACCTCCATATGGACATGTCTACGATCAGTATCATCCATACATGCAACAAGCTCCTCCTCAAATGGGTGTCTCAAACATGCGGTATACTACAAGAAATCAATCTCCTCCCAAGAATAATTTGGAGCAACAAATAAGAGATTTACAAAAGAAAATGGAGGACATGAGTACATCAAAACCAACATACACTATGAGAGATATATGTCCTTATCCCTTCGATAAGAGCATTCCAATGCCTCCGTTTCCTGCACACTTTGTGACGCCAAAATTTGACAAGTATAGAGGGAAAGGAGACCCCAAGGCACACATAAGACAATTCCTCACAGCCTGCATTGAGGTAGCCGCAGAAAAAACATATTTGATGAGGTTATTTCCACAGAGCTTAGGCGATCAAGCTATGGAATGGTTTTCTCAATTACCTCCTGGTATTAAGTCACGGGGTGACTTAGCAGAAGCATTTATTCAGCATTTCTCTTACAATATAGAAACAGATGTCTCAGTCACAACCTTGTGCAATACTAAACAAAACGAAGGAGAATCTTTCGCAACATTTTTACAAAGATGGAGAAATTTAGCTAGCAGATGCTCTTGTGAAATCCCACAGAAACAAATGGTGGAAATGTTCACTCAAAACGTTAATAAGGACATTGGATATGATCTCAGGAAAGCTTGTTTGTCCACATTCAAGGATGTTATTGAAAAGGGCCTAGCAACAGAAAAGGTCTTAATTGAACAAGGAGTTATTAAGCTATTCAAAGAAAACAAAGAGGACTTTAAAGGAAAAGACAAGCCAAGATTTTGGAACAAGAACAAGAACACAGTTAGTGATGGCGTTGTTGATGCCAATACAGTGAGACCAAAGTTTATCTTTTCTGGATTGAGTTCTACCAACAATCAAGTGAACAATCAAACAACTTCTAAACCACGAAGGAAGTACACCCCGTTGGGAGAACCACTTGAATCAGTATTCAAAAAGCTTGTGGCAAACAAGGTGATCACAGTTCCAAACTTCCCTCCATATGAACCAAAGGTCAAACCAAATTGGTGGAATGATGATGAGTATTGTGAATTTCATAAGAGCAAGGGTCATAAGACAGGTAATTGCCATCGATTAAAGAACATTGTGCAAGATCTCATTGATAGAGGTGATATTGAGATTGAGGGACATTCATCTAACCAAGAACATGAGATGTTTAAGGAACCATTCCCAAAACATGACAAGGGAAAAGGCAAAGTCACAGATGATCAAGCCAATTACACTAGAGCATCTTATAATTATGATTCTACTATCAATCATATCTCAATGGACAATCATGTCTCTACTATTACTATCAAGAACAAAAATCCTGAGAATCCTCCTCAGTGACCCAAGATTGTCCTAAGGAGTGTGGGATCTTCTTCTGAGCATACCTCTGAATGTCATGTTACAACTCGTCGAGGTAAAATCACGTTGCCAGGTGCCTCCACTAAGAATACCAATCCTTCATCTACCAAACCTGAGTATGACCTTGTAGAACAGTTAGGGAAGACACCTGCGCTCATCTCCATCCTTGAGCTCTTACGCATATCCCCTGCTCATAAGGCTATCCTTGACAAAATCTTGAGAGACACTGCCGTCCCTATTGATCTGAACGTGGACCAGTTTCAAGCCATGGTGGGATACCTATCCGTTCCACACTCCCTTACCTTCACAGAAGCCGATGACGCTTCCATAAGTCAGCCACATAATGCACCTTTACATGTTGAAGCCTTCATACATAAACATCGAATAAAGCGAGTCCTGATAGATGGAGGAGCAGGTCTAAATATTTGTACATTGAGCACCATTAAACAATTGGGATATTCTGATAAAGCTGTCAATTCTACAAACCAAATCACCATCAAGGCATATGATGATGAAGAGCGCTCATCCAAGGGCACAGTTACCTTACCTCTAAGAATTGGGCTAGTCACAAAGGATGTGGTTTGTCAAGTCCTAGATCTAGATCTCACATATAATATATTGCTAGGACGTCCTGGGATTCATGAAATGAGGGCAGTCCCATCGACATATCATCAATGCATTAAGTTTCCTCATAATGGAGTCGAGGTAATAGTTAACGGTGATCCTAATCCGTTCATATATTGCAATAACCTGAGATCACATACTGAGACCATCATTCCCAGTAATCGTGAGGCTACTCCTTCTTCGGCATACATTGACCCAGAGTCATTAAAACCCTCGACATCCAAACAAGGTGAACTTAGAGGCAAGTTTCAGGACAAAGGCATGGGAGAATACACTTTGAATCAGACCATGTTCTTACGACAAGTCATGAGCTCTCCAAAAGAATATGGAAGGCCACATCCTAACAAGAAAATCTCCATCATGATACTTAAATGGGATCCTACTACCTTTCAAAGATGGGGTGAACTAGAAGAGGAAAACTTATACAAAATGCTCTATAAAGACATTGAAGAGGACACACACGATCAGATTAATATACCCTGTGAGAACTATGGCAAAGGCTTCAAGATTCTACAAAGATTCGGGTATGATGGAAAAAGCCCTCTCGGGTTACGCAAAGAAGGCATCATGGAGCCCTTACAACCTGAGTTAACTACAAGAAGGGAACGCTCAAAGGGACTTGGCTTTCTGACTTCCAAAATCCACACTAAAAGGACAGAAAAGGCATCACAAATCAAAGTTTCCGAAATTCAACAAGAGGATTACTATTCTATAGATTCCAATGAGTGGGAATGGGGTTCAGACAAATCCTCCAGTGACTATGAGCTCACCGAGACATTCAGAGAGCCAGATGAACCCACAGAAGAAGAGGAATTTTACAAAAAGTTCAGAGTTGGTCAAGAATCAACCCATAAGGATTCCCCACAGTCTTCGTTTCAAGGTCCTAGGTTGAAATCACATAGGATGAGGACACCTATCCTGGAAGGCGCTACTAGTGATGACAATTTGGATTCGCTCCCGATCGAAACTGATGAGGAGAGTGCCATCGATGACCTCGACGATTGCCTCGACATAGCTGAATATAACCACATCTTCACTCTTCGCCCTGCAAATTCCGAAAACATTACCGACCTTCCCCTTACTCACCCCCAACTCATTGACTAGGATTATGAAGGACCAGCACAATTTGATACATTTCAAAATGATGAAGCTATTATCGACTATCTTGGTATACGAGATGATCTTCCCCCTGGGGACCATAAGGCAGGATACACCATAGAACTCAACAACATGGCATACTTTGGTGAGGGTGTCGGACCTTCCAGTCGCAAAAATGTGAAAATAAGAACAAAACAAGAGTCTTATGGCGAAAACCACACTGTGGCGCTATCTGACTCCAAAAAAGTAAAAAGAAAGGACGTATCTGAGGGTGAAAACCTCTCTGAGGCACCCAAAGATGGAAGGCTCGACATTCTCCCAGCATCATATGAGGAAAAGTCATCCATGTTGGTAGAGGAGACTATCAAGACAAACATTGGTACAGAAGAAGTTCCACACAACATATTCCTGGCTCAATCCTTGACAGAATCCGAAAGGGCAAAATTAATAAGCTTCTTCAAGGAATGACAAATCAACTTTGCATGGTCATACGCTAATATGCCTGGACTAGATCTGGATTTGGTAATGCATCATTTGACGGTCAAACCGGGGGCAAAGCCAGTGAAACAGAAATTAAGGAAAATGCATCCACAAGTGGCATTACTAGTCAAAGCAGAGCTAGAGAAATTATTGGATGTCGGATTCATATGCCCAATTGATTATCCCGAATGGATCTCCAATTTAGTACCTGTCAGTAAACTAGATCGCAACATCCGAATATGTACAGACTTCAGAGACATCAACAAAGCTTGTCCAAAGGACGATTTCCCATTACCCAACATTGACTTTATCGTTGATCTCACAATAGGTCACGAAATGTTATCTTTGATAGACGGATTCTCTGGTTATAACCAAATCAGGATTGCACCTGAAGATCAACATAAAACATCATTCACTTGTCTGTGGGGAACTTTTTGTTGGAATGTCATGCCCTTTGGGCTGAAAAATGCAGGCGCTACATATCAAAGAGCGATGACCACTATCTTTCATGATCTCATGCACATAACCGTGGAAGATTATGTTGATGATCTCTTGGGAAAATCAATAGATAGAGATACACACTTGGACATACTTTCAGTTGTCTTTGATCGGTTAGAAAAATACAAGGTAAGATTAAACCCCAAGAAATGTGTCTTTGGAGTAACCTCCGGGAAGCTCCTAGGATTCATTGTATCTAAAAGAGGAATAGAAGCCGATCCAGCAAAAGTCAAGGCTATCTTGGACATGCCGCCACCTAGAAACATCTGTCAACTTCGATCCTTACAAGGGAGACTCCAGTCCATACGAAGATTCATCGCACAACTTGCAGATAAGTGTAATCCTTTCCAGCACCTGCTACATAAAAATATCAAGTTCAAATGGGATGAGAACTGTCAACAAGCTTTTTAGGCGCTCAAAGACTATCTTTTGAACCCACCAGTTTTGATGCCACCAATTCCAGATCAGCCTTTGCTACTATACATATCAGCTACTCCAACAGCACTGGGGGCACTCCTAGCACAACAAATAGCCGGTGGCAAGGAAAAAGTAGTATACTATATCAGTCGCACATTGGTGGGATATGAGATAAATTACACTCCAATTGAGCGTGCATGTCTCGCTGTGGTCTTTGCTTCACAAAAATTACAGCATTATATGCTCACTCACAAGACTAAGTTGATTGCCAGAATTGATCCACTAAAATACCTTCTCAACAAAGCTACACTTACTGGGTGACTGGCCAAGTGGGTAATGATCCTGAGTGAATTCGACATCGAGTATGTGGACAGAAAAGCAATAAAAGGACAAGCAATCGCAGATCAATTGGCAGATGCTCCCATGATAGATGATGTTCCTCTACAGTCAGAATTTCCAGATGAAGTAATTCTAACAATATCACCTGCAAAGCCATGGCAATTATACTTTGACGGCTCATACACACAGCACGGGGCAGGAGCAGGTATACTCTTTATAACTCCTCAGGGCGATTCTATACCAAAGTCATACAGCTTATCATTTCCTTGCACTAACAATATAGCAGAATATGAGGCATTAATAACTGGATTAAGGATTGCAGTTCAGTGGAAGATCCAAGAACTTCGTGTTTTTGGGGATTCTCAACTTGTCATCCGTCAAGCAACTGATGATTATCAAACAAAAGATGAAAAACTAATGCCTTACAAACAACTGGTAGATGATTTAAAATAGCACTTTACAAAGATAGATTTTGAGCAGATACCAAGAGAACAGAATCGTGCTGCAGATGCCATGGCTACAATTGCTTCGCTAATTGATCTACCGCAAAATGAGACCTGTTATGAGTTCCTAGTAGACAACCTGTTGATTCCTTCATACGAGATCACTCCTACTGAAATGATATGTGTTGTTGGTCCCGAATCCCAGTTATATGGTTCCATATTCACATACCTTCGCGACAATATCTTACCTCCCGATCTATCGAACAACCAACGCCGTACTTTCATTCGCCAATCCTCTTGATACATCATTCTGGTTGATATCCTATACTGATGAGGTCTAGATGGCACTCTTCTTAGATGTTTAGAAAGTGACGAAGCTCAGATTGCGTTACATGAAGTGCATGAAGGGATATGTGGTCCACATACTAGTGGTCCTACCTTGGCCAAGAAACTCATCAGGACTGGATACTACTGGCCCAATATGGAAAAAGACTCATATTAGTTTGTCAAGAAATGTAAGCAATGTCAGATTCATGGAGACCTCATACATGCACCAGCACAAGAACTACAACCACTTGCATCTCCTTGGCCCTTTTGTCAGTGGGGACTCGATCTCATAGGCAAGATTCACCCTCCTTCTTCCAATGGTCATAAATTCATTATCATAGCCATAGAGTATTTCACAAAGTGGATTGAAGCTGTGCCTCTCACACAAGTTACTGGGAAACAAATTGCTACTTTCATCCTTAACTACATCATTTGCCGATACGGTATTCCCAATTCCATTATTACTGATAACGGGCGTCCCTTCAAAAATCAGGATGTTCATGAACTCTGTGACCGCTTCCATATTTCCCATCATTTCTCCACACCATATTACCCCCAAGGTAATGGTCAAGCTGAGGCGTCTAACAAAAAAATTCTTAAAATCCTCAAAAAGACAGTCGACGATGCTGGCCGTAACTGGTATATCCAACTCAATCCTGCACTTTGGGCCTATCGTACAAGTGTCCGCACACCTACAGGAGCTACACCCTACTCACTTGTCTACGATGCTGAAGCCATCTTTCCTATTGAGGTCGAGTTACCTTCTTTACGGGTATCTTTGCAAAACATAATCAACGATGAAGATTACAGAGTCTCTCGCTTACAAGAACTAGAACTGCTGGAGGAACGAAGACAAATTGCTTTTAATCATCTCAAGGCTTACCAAAAGCGAATGAGTCGCAGCTACAATCACAAAGTCAAGCCTCGCACATTTGAGGTAGGTGACTTAGTCCTCAGAGAAAACCCCAAGAATCAGCAAGACAGAGATAAGAAGGGCAAGTTTGAACCAAACTGGCTTGGTCCTTACATTGTTACAGCAACATATGGATCTGGGGCATATCAGCTCTCAACTACAGAAGGTGAACCTTTAGAGGATCCTATCAACAACATGCATCTTCGCAGGTTCTACACATAATTTGCTGGAATATCCTAATTCAAAAATACAAAAAAATCAAAAAAATTCAAAAATACAAAAATTTATAAAACAAAAAAATCATTACTTGGTGAAAACCTGGAAAACAGGTGCCTTGTGACACAAAAAAAATTGAAAAATTGAAAAAAGTAAAGAGAAATAATTTTGTCCAACGGTGAAAACCACTTCGGTGGCGCCCTGGGCAAGTACCATGGTGAAAACTGGGTCACCAGCGCCATGCGTAGAGACTTTGCTCCTCCCTCCTTCAGGATTCAATTTCATCCTTCACATTGCACACACGCACAACCTATTCACTCACAATAAACTTACCCATTCCCATCATGGCTCGTTATTGATCTACCCAAGATTGGTTAGCCATTCATAATAAACTCTCCCTTTTCACTCCCTTTCCATCCATAATAAAGTAGATCCTATTTGTGGCTAAGGCAATTCCTACGTCTAGTAATGGGTGTGGAACTGAGAACATCACATGTTTCAAGGAGTACAATTTCTTCCAGCTTCATTCAAGTCTATTTGCGCACAATCCGCAATAAAGCAACATTTGCATCGAAGATCCACAATAAAGTTCCGTCTTCTCCGCAATAAAGTATCAGTTTCATGGATTCAGTCAGTTTCAGATGAGACACAGCAGCAACAAAGGGCTTCAACAAAATCAAATCTTTCAACAGACTCAGACAACATATGGTTCAGTGTTAATCTATCCCTTTTGTGAAAGTGAACATTGTGACCACAATCAAACATGACTTATACAAGTGACAAGAGACACTAAACTTGAGGACTACAGTGGATGTTGGTGTCGAGTCTTGGTTTTCTTTTGATTTTATCTTTTTGGTGACATGTCTTTTAGCTTTTCCGGGATGTCTTTGACTAGAGATTCTATCTCCAGGTTGTCTTTGACTAGAAAGGCGAGGATGGGGTATCGTCACCTATTTGCATTTACTGTCTGTGGATTGTCTTTTAGTAATGCTATGACTTGTCCAAGGATATGAGGACACTGTGAGTCTAGTATGAACTGGGGCATTCCTTGTTTGTGACTGTCTTATCTCCATGCAAACAGGTACAATGACTTTCTGGGTCAAACATATGCCTCGATTGTCATAACCTATTTTGCCATAATAAAGCTCAATGATGATAACGCACAAGAAGCTCTTTCATGTTCATATCTTCTGTCTTCCATCCCCCTTTCTTGATTGACTTCCATTGTCCTTCTCGAGTCCGCATAGCCCGCTATCACATGACTGAGTGTAATGACACACCAAAAACATTTGCATTTCATATCATTTACACCTGCATTACCACATATAAGCATTTCATACATACATATAGATATCACAATTGCATCACATCCTACATACAACACATGTTAGTACATCTTACATTTTCATCATGTAAATAATTATTTGCATTATCATATACATATTTACATACATTCACATTTGCATCATGCATCACATATGCAAGATAAAAGAACAAAAATATATATTGCATTGCATCATATAAGCATCACATAAAACATGCATCACATAAGAACATCTCATCACATAAGGTACACATGCATATAGCTGCCGCAAAAATGGATCATCTCTCATATATATAATCAAAATGTGTCATGATACAATGATGTCAAAAGAATCATATGGCTACAAAATCACCCGCAGGTGTCTACAATACAAAAAAATTGTACATATACTGATACAAAGGGGAGCCCTCTATGGATATGATGAACTCCCTCCCTCGGAGCCACCTGGCCTCGATGGACACTGAGCTATAGATGGACCTGCTCTAGGATCACCCTGCCTATCTGGTGGTGGTGGAGGACCCATGACCCCACCACTAGATGCCTGCCTCCTCCGACTCCCTCTCGTAGCCATCGCTGCACGCGAAGGTCTATGGAAGCTCCTCACCCGCTGATCCATTGGCACTGCACCATAGTACAGGTCCCTCCAGTAACCAATCTCCTCTCCGGCTCGCAAGACATATGCGTAGCCTGCCCCTGTGTCCTCCGCCGCCTGCCTCCTTGCCCTCAGAGCTGTCTCAGCCTCCGTATAATGCTGGATGGCCTGGTCTCTCTCCCGCTCAGTATCTCTGAGCCCGATCCTCAGCCGATCCCTCTCCCTCTCCAACTCCTGGATCTCATCTGCCTGGCCCTAGAAGATCTCCCTCAGCTCTAGCAGCTCATCCTCCTCAGGATCCCCACCCTCAGCCTCTGCCTGTGGCTCTCCCTCTGCGGGTGCCTGCTCTGTGCCTGCCCTTGTACCTGTCTCAGTGCCTGAACAGGTACCTGTCTCTGTACATGCCGGGGTACCTGCACCTGTCTTTGTCCCTGTGCCTGTACTGGCACCTGTCCCTGTACCTATCCCTATACCTGTCCCTGTCTCGGTCCCTATGCTCTAAGAACCTGTGCTGCTGGTACCTGCAGGGGCAATCCACTGCGACCCCTCACCACCTGGGCTGGTCCCTCCTGTCCTCCCTCCCTCCGAGGTGCCACTCTCCTCTCCCCCACTACTCCCCTCCACCTCCGTCGGCCTCTGCCTCCATCCCCTCCACCATCATCATCATCATCCCCTCCCACCTCTCCCTCCAGCAGCTCTCCTGGATCTGTCAACCATGGAAACGGATGCTCTGCCCAATATGCAGAGTACTCTACATCCATACCTACATCCTCAACCTCCGGCCACATATCCCAGGGTAGTGGCATCATCTCTGTCAGCTGTGTGACGGCCTGATCATACGATAACAATGGCCTGAACTGCGCCTGATCCCTGACTATACGGGCATACATACCCGAGCCTCGTGGCATCCTCTGGATCCTGGCGAACTATCTGCCTACCCTGTCCACCAGCTATCTCTCCAAAATGTAGGGCATCCGCCCAATTAGATATCTGCTCCTGAATGTATACGGCAGCTCCACGGTGTCGTCCTCCCACTCCTCGCACCCCAGGTATGGCCTCCAGATGACCACATCGATGTCATCTATCACACGCCTCTAGTGCTCTAACCTGCCAATCCGAGGCTGTGAAGTAATCATATCATAGAGATGCACAAAGCTCTGCCCATGACCTCTGCCCCTGAAGTGTATAGGCCGTGTGATAGTAAGGTGCTCATATGCCCACACCTGTAATAGTGTCACTCCGTAGCCCAATCCCACGGATCCATGGTAGACGAACTGATGCAACTCATAATACAGATGTGCCAAGACACATGGCCCCCATGCATACCTGGTGTGCTCAGTCACCAGTATCTCTAGTGCTCCTCCCTAGCCAACTGCCAACCCCCGTGTAGCCCTGTCTGGACATAAGAACCCACTGATGGCTCCTCCGATCACCGCTGGCAAGGATAACCCTGTGGCTGTCATGGTATCCCATGTCACATGACCTGCTCTCATCTCTAGTCCGGGATCCTGGAACACCCGTCTCAGCGCCTCTCTATCTCCGTCACGATCATATGGGATCAGCTCTCCATCGATCGATATATGCAAAATCCTATAGACATCCTCGAGGGTCACTGTCATCTCCCCCATCGGTAAGTGGAATGTACAAGTCTCGGAGTGCCATCTCTCCGCCAGCGCAGTCAGCAAACCCATGTTTGCCCAAAACTCAGGCACATACAGCACATGTCTGAGGCCCATCTCCTCAATAGCAGCTCTGTCCTCAAACGACAACTCTGGTCACAATCTTTGTGTAGATGGGAATCTCTCCCGTGACTCTAACATAGGCAGATACTCCTGCAGTCAAACAATCAATCCTGTCAGTTATCATGGCATTCACTGTTCATCACAAAATGCTACTTGCTATCTAAATGCAAATGGTTATCTATCCTAGTGACACTCACTGTTCATCACAAAGTGTTGCTATCTATCCTAGTAGTGCTCCCTGTTCATCACAAAGTACTACGTGTGTGACATTCCCTGTTCATCACAAAGTGTTACTCACATTTTGCACTCCCTGTTCATCACAAAGTGCTGCTCATACTTTGGGTACTCCCTGTTCATCACAAAGTACTCTATCCTGGTACTCCCTGTTCATCACAAAGTGCCTTGATCTATCCTAGTCTTCCTAGAGGACTTTCTTGAGTGTATCCTCTCAGCAGCTTATCCAATCGACAGCGTATGTTCATCACAGAACTGCCGATTTGACCTAGAAGACCCAAACCATGCATTTTCACACATAAACGCGCTTTAAACTCATGAACGCGCTTATAGACTACACAAACGCGTCTACACAACACAGAAATGCTTTCTGGACATAAACGTGCTTACATTATGCACAAACGCGACTTTGGAACCTAAACGCCCCTACAATACATAAACTCGTCTGAAATGCACAGACGCGGCCGCATTGAACGCAAATGCAGTCCCAGATGCATACGCGCCTGGAACCGACACAGACGCGCCTGGCGGACATAGACGCGCCTGGCACTGACACAGATGCGGTTGCGCATTTTTGCATTTTTTTGGTACCCTATTCCTAGCGCATTTATTGCTACCTACTATGCATTAATGACAAAAATTGAAATACGTCAAAATACGAGGAGGTTTGGTGGTACTTACCGGCTCTCCTGCCTCGGCTGGCCTCTGAAATCGGCGAACGCGGTTGAATCTGTGTACGAAAGCCATCGCTGCTGACTGCTGCTGCTCTTTTCTCTCTCTGGACTATGATCTCGTGATGGTGTAGATGACAATGAGGATGTCTTTTGCCCGTGGTCTATCTTATAGCCTACCCTAGCCCTGGCCTTCATTTCCCAAGTCAGTATTCTTCATCCTGTGACTCTGTCACTTTATTCGGTCAGTCCATTCTAGCCTTTCTTTCTTATCGAGAGATTGTTTGCACTCTTTTCAGACATTTTCATCCAATCTCTCGAGGGGGCATATTATTCCCATACTGGGGCAACTTTGTATCAGTTCATCTTATCTTCTTTGAAACAACGCAACAAGCCGCATTGTCTCAAAGAGAGGCAAAATGTAGACACTCAAAATTGTCATGTTTAATTAAATAAATATTTTATTTATTTAATTATCTAAGCCTAATTCTTCTATTAATTAAATAAATCTTTATTTATTTAATTAATTCATTTATCTTCTTCTAGCCTTATTTCTCATTTAAATAAATACATTTATTTATTTAAATTATTCTTTTCCTAAATTAAATAAATATTTTATTTATTTAATTGATCTTAATTCTTCTATTAATTAAATAAATCTTTATTTATTTAATTAATTCATTATCTTTTTCTACACATGACGCATGTCATTCATCTCTTAATTCCTACACTACCTACCCCTTTCATTATTTTGGTATTTCTTTTACCTACCCTCTAATCCTAGCTGACCTCTCTTTTTACACCTCTCAATCTTAACCCTCCATTTCTTATTGTGTCTTCTATTTAAGGAGATGCTTTCTTCATTATCAAACCCTAATCAACAATTTTGGAGGACTTGCTACACTACGATCCTACTTGCAACCACATTCTGTTCTTTGTTGAGCTCTTGTGCACATAAAATCTGAGAGCAAATATATCAAGCAAGATCAATGGAGATAGGAAGAATGGAGTTCAAAACCCTATTGGACATGTGATTGGTATAATCTTTGTGATTTTTGAGTTATTTGCATTGTCTTAGGTAATCTTCATATGTTATGGTGGATCTTTGTTCATTGTTAGGCTAGGGTTTAGTGGTTGGATTCATTTAGCCTTTCAATATTGTTGTTATTGTTATCCATTTTCACCATATACAGAAATTATTTCATGTATTCCTTTTTAAATTTATTTCATAAGATCTTAAAAAGGATGTATGAAATTGCAAATTTTGTTTTAAACCACTAAATAAATAATTTTCTTATGCAACTTCCTTCAAATGCGTTGTTAAATCTAATCTAAATCTAATAGGATTATAATCAATTTTGACTCACACTTTTATTCTAACATTTAAACAAAATAGCACTTAATAAGTATTTAAATTCTAAAAACAAGAAAATATTACCTCAATTATTCAAATTTGATAAAAAAAACTATGTTCTTCCTCTTCGACATTGCCAAATGAAAAAAAAGGTGGTGGATAGCTGATGGAATGTATAAAATAACCTTGCATAAAATGTCAACACCATGCAAAAAGCATTTTTTTGTCTGATCATTCACAGAAAGCAAACAAAATGAGAAAATGTGGCATTGGATCACAGGTCAAGGGTCCCATATAACCATTTTTTAGTGCAACTCATTTGGCTAGCCATATTTGGTGCTAGTCATATTTGGTGCTAGTCAAATGACTTCCATTGAAATTTTTTAACCTTTGATAATTTTTTACTTTATACCCTATAATCTATACTCTATACCCTATAGTTTGATAGCCACAACCATAAAAATTAAATCATTTAAAACCTATAACAAATACCCTAGATCATATGACCCAATATGAAAAATCCTCGACCCTATACAATAACAATACACACTAAAACCCAATCTGCTAAACCATATGAGGTAACGATGGAGGGTGAGATATGGAGGGAGGGGGGGAATATGGTGTCCTAAGGGGTCATAGGACACTATATCACCCATTAAGAGACCATATGACCCATTAAGACACCATATGACCCATAATGACACTATATGGTGTTGTAAGGGGTCACATGGTGTCTTAAGGGGTCATTTGGTGTCCTATGACCCCTTAGGACACAATATGGTGTCATTATGGGTCATATGGTGTCCTGAGGGGGCGTATGGTGTCTTAAGGGGTCATAGGACACCATATGACCACTTACGACACCCTATGAACCCTTAGGGAATAATATGGTGTCATTATGGATCGTATGGTGTCCTAAGGGGACATATGGTGTCCTATGACCCCTTAAGACACCATATGACCCCTTAGGTGTCATTAGGGATCATATTGTGTCTTAACAGTTCATATGGTGTGTTATGACCCCTTAAGACACATATGACCCCTTAGGACACCATGTATTGTCATTATGGGCTGTATGGTGCCCTAAGGGGTCATATGGTGTGCTAAGGGATTGTAAGACACCTAATGACCACTTAGGACACCATACGACCCATAAAGACACCATATGGTGTCCTAAGGGGTCATAGGACACCATATGACCCCTTAGGACACAATGTGAACCCTAATGATGCCTAAGGGGTTATATGGTGTCCTAAGGGGTCATAGGACACTATATGACCCGTTAGTACACCATATGATGCTTTAGGACACCATATGACCCATAACAACACTATATGGTGTTCTAAGGGGTCAAATGGTGTCCTAAGGGGTCATATGGTGTCCTATGACCCCTTAGGACACAATATGGTGTCATTATGGGTCGTATGGTGTCCTAAGGGGTCATATGGTGTCCTACAGGGTCATAGGACACCATATGACCCCTTAGAACACAATATGGTGTTATTATGGGTCGTATGGTGTCCTAAGAGGTCATATGGTGGCCTCTGACCCCTTAGGAAACCATATGACCCCTTAGGTGTCATTAGGGATCATATTATGTCTTAACGGGTCATATGGTGTGTTATGATCCTTAAGACACAATATGACCCCTTAAGACACCTTATGTTGTCATTATGGGTCATATGGTGTCCTAAGGGGTCATATGGTGTCCTAACGGATCATAAGACACCATATGACCACTTAGGACACTGTACGACCCATAATGACACCATATGGTGTCCTAAGGGGTCATATAGTGTCCTTAAGAGTCATATAGTGTCCTAAGGGGTCATAGGACACCATATGATTCCTTAGGACACAATGTGAACCCAAACGATACATAAGGGGTTATATGGTGTCATAAGGGGTCATAGGACACTATATGACCTGTTAGGACACCATATGACCCCTTAGGACACCATATGGTGTCATTATGGGTTGTATGGTGTTTTAAGGGGTCATATGGTGTCCTATGGGGTCATAGGACACCATATGACCCCTTAGGACACCATATGGTGTCATTATGGGTTGTATGGTGTTTTAAGGGGTCATATGGTGTCCTATGGGGTCATAGGACACCATATGACCCTTTAGAACACAATATTGTGTCGTTGTGGGTTGTATGGTGTCCTAAGGGGTCATATGGTGTCCTATGACCCCTTAGGACACTATATGACCCCTTAGGTGTCATTAGGGATCATATTGTGTCTTAATAGGTCATATGGTGTGTTATGACCCCTTAAGACACAATATGATCCTTTAAGACACCTTAGGATGTTATTATGGGTCGTATGGTGTCCTAAGGGGTCATATGGTGTCCTAAGGGATCGTAAGACACCTAATGACTGCTTAGGACACCATGCAACCCATAATTACACCATATGTGTCCTAAGGGGTCATACGACACCATATCACCCCTTAGGACACAATGTGAACCCTAACGACACGTAAGGGGTTATATGGTGTCCTTCGGGGTCATAGGACACTATATGACCCCTTAGGACACTATATGACCCATAACGACACTATATGGTGTTCTAAGGGGTCACATGCTGTCCTAAGGGGTCATATGGTGTCCTACGACCCCTTAGGACACAATATGGTATCGTTATGGGTCCTACGGTGTCCTAAGGGGTCATATGGTGTCCTATGGGGTCATAGGACACCATATTACCCCTTAGAATAGAATATGGTGTTTTTATGGGTTGTATGGTCTTGTATGGTGTCCTAAGGGTTCATATGGTGTCTTATGGGGTCATAGGACACCATGTGACCCCTTAGGTGTCGTTAGGTATCATATTCTGTCTTAACGGGTCATATGGTGTGTTGTGACCCCTTAGGACAAAATATGTCCCCTTAAGACACCTTATGTTGTCGTTATGGGTCATATGGTGTCCTAAGGGGTCATATGGTGTCCTAAGGAATCATAAGACACCTAATGAACGCTTGGGACACCATATGACCCATAATAACACCATATCAGAGATTACTTTAGTGGCGAATATTCGCCAATGGCGAATTTTTCACATCGGCCTTGTCGGAAATGGTGAATATTTTGTACCGTCTCGGGGTGGCCATGTTGCCAGAACATTATCAATTTTCATCAACGTCATGGCCCGATCGACATATGTTTTATGCAATTAAATGTTTCTATGCGATGATTTCGCCAATACAATATATGGTGGACACACGGTAAATTTAATTATTTCGCCTACACTCTCTGAGGTTGCCTTAATAGATGACCTTAATTCGCCTATAGGCATGTGAAGCTTTGTTATCCGGGGGGACCCAATTCGCCCGACATCTTGCCGACGCGTGTTTCCATTCACCCCAACTTTTACCAACTATATTGTATTCGCTATTTGCCTATTATTTGGATGACCTATAATCGCCTCGAAAATTACGTAAGTCGTATTTGGATGACCTATAATCGCCTCAAAAATTACATAAGTGGTATTTGGACGACCTATAATCACCTCAAAAATTACATAAGTCGTGTTATAATTACACGGGATTTGCCAAATATTTGTATACTGGTAAATTCCCATGGAATTCGCCATATAAGGATTGGTATAAATACATGCAAAGATCAAATCTATCTCAACACAATCTGGTAGGTTCTAGGCTCTGAATTCTGATCAATAGCGGAGTTTCAGACCAAGGAAAATCATTGTTGTTGACTATATTGGCGACTGCTAGTTACCTAAAGCCTAAAGGTGAGCGATCATATTTTTGAACTGGTATATTATACAATATAGTCTATTATTGCTTCTTCAGCAAATTAATATTTTTTTGGCAGCCTTTATTTTGTTGGAGATGTCGAATAGGAAGAGGGGTAGGAAACCTGAATGTGGGGAAGGCCAGGAGAGGCCAACAAAAAGCAGAACATTATCTTCGTACTTTGGCATTGGAAAAGATTGTGGTACTGGTGAAAATCAGAAAGGTACATCATCACAAGTACAAGTACAAAATTCGCCACCTACACCGCATGTTGAAGATGGCAGCGAACCTGATATCTTAGATCAGGATGATCTTGAAGAAGATTATCTGGTAGATACCCAAGTTAGCCGGAATGATATAATCAACTTGGGTGATAATTCCATTGATAATAATGCATGGAAGGGGAAAAGAAAAGCCATATCAAAAAATGGTGAACCATAATGAAAAAAGGATCGGGAGTGGGATATGTCAGTTAGGAATTTTCAAATTAATTGGGCATCAAAGTATCCATTCATTGAACCAATGGAGAATCCAATTGAAGGTGAGCCTCCAATAGAATGCAGGTGTAAGATTTGCACTTGGAAAAATAAGAAGGAAATTAGGTTGCAGCTAAAATTTGACACCATAGAAAAGCATATGGGTAAAGTTTATGAAAAACAAATGATAGACGGGGTTGAAAAATCAGTGATAAGATGGAAAACAAAGGATGAATGTAAGCATGTGAGGAATGCCGAAGAGTATTATTTTCATGAGAAATTACAGACGAAGCCTGCTGAAGTTAAAGGTTCTATTGAAGTTGTTTTTGGAAAAGCAATGCAAATAGAATAACTGGGAAAAGTTGTTCAGTTAAGCGTTGTTTTTCATATTTTGAGCAGAGGGCGTGCTATGATAGATTTCCCATCAACTAGTGGTTTATTACACTTTTTGAAAGTTCCTAACTATCCTAATAGACACTGGTTGGTAAACAGTGGATGGGAATGGGCAAGTTGTCTTGCTGAGGTTGAAATAGAAGATGTACAGGAAAAAATAAGAGAGTCAAACTTCATTGCATTTTCTTTAGATGAAGTTACAGTAGTAGACAATACTTCATGGGTATGCATGCATGTTTATACTATAGAGAATCATACCCGTCAACCTCATCTACTATCTGTTGCTAAAATGAAGGAGAGTGCGATAGCGGAAAATTTATTTCAACTAGTAAAGAGAAGTTTAATTGAATATGGAGGTATGGATGACATGACGGTAGCCAAAAAATTGGTTTGTGTTGGAGCAGATGGAGCTTCAGTAATGCAAGGTCATAGGAATGGTCTTTGTACAAATATTGAAACTTCATTTGCACCGTACATTACTGCAATTCACTGCATGGCTCACAAAATGAATCTAGCTTTTGGAATTGTGAGCAAGTTTGCTTCGGTTAAAAAAATTGAAATTTTAATCAGAGAGCTCTACTCACATTTTTGTCGAAGTCCGAAGTGATTTATGGAATTTCAACACTTTGCTGATGGATTAACTAATGGGAACAAGCTTCTCAAGGATAATAATACTAGATGGATCTCTTTGGATGGTCCAGTGCATCTAGTGTTTTCAGAATATCCATCCTTGATTGGACTATTTCACACAACTTGCGACGAATCAGATCAACCAACATTTCCTGAACTTCTTGGTAGGTTAAGTAATTTAGAGACACTCTTAACTTTAGCAACTCTTTTGCCCATGCTAGAGGAAATGAGAAATATTATGAAGGCTGCCCAAAAAAGAGCTCTGTATATTGTAGAATATGCTACGCTACATAAGATGACACGCATGACCCTCGATAATCTCTATCGAAATGAACCAACACTATCTGATGAAAAATTTGTTAAGTGGCGGACACTCACAGATTTGAACAATCCTGATAAATTTTTACAAATCAGTGCCAATGTACGGGGAGTTGAGATACCAATGCACTTCTATGCCACGGTTGACCCCAAGGAACCAGGAAAACACCCCAGGAAGAAACTAGCAAGAGTTACAAAGGAAGATTTCGACAAGATTGTTGAGACTGTAACTACTTCTATGAAGAAAATTTCATATGATCTTTCCTCAGACATTAGAAGTAGATTCCCTCCTGACAACCTACTCAAAGCCATGTCTATTGTGTTTCCTCATTATTGGAGCCTCAATAGTGCATCTAATTTTTGAAGTAAGCTACTGACTTTGATAAAACAATTTTGCATATCCAGAGAATTGAATGGAGTAACTATAAATGGAATATTAGACAAAACTCATCTTTGAGAGCAATCATCTCGTTTTGCATATACTATGAAAAAACAATATGCCAAAATGGAGAACCCCCATGAAGAGGGATCGATAACAAGGGTTTGGAAATATATAGCTGAGAATGCATCCTTGTGTGATTCAATGCCAGAATATGTGAAGCTTGTTGCTTTATGTCTTACCATGATATTGGGTTCACTGGAAGATGAGAGAGTTTTCAGTGCTTTGGGGTTCCTAAAATCAAAGTTAAGAAACAAACTAGACAAAAATTTTGAAAATTGCTTGAGGCTCTATACATCTAGGTATGATGTCCACACTTTTCCTTACGATAGGGAACTGCAAATCTGGAGGTCCAAATGTGAAAGAAGAGGTTTGGGCAACACTTCAAACCAAAGTGCCAGTGGGACTAGTGGACCTACTGGTAGCATTGAGATGTAGTTCAGCGAAGATATGCAGACTCAGTCTCAGCATAAAGAAACCACAGACGAGAATCAAGAAAGAACTGAATTTGATGAGGATGAATGGCAACTATAAGAGATTGGTATTTATTAATCTTATTACTGTATCTCATCATTCATATTACAAAAGCATATTACTTTTTGCAATTAGAATTTAATATTGATTTGTAATTTTATTTTTCAACTTTCTATTTCCAGATTTAAAATAGCATAATAAAAAAAAACCATAATGTGTTTATTGATACAGAGATGTTTATTGTTTATTTATACATGTTTGAGTCTCAAATCTATGTGATATATTTTAGAACCATATGATAAATTTCATTCAATAGTAATACACATGTCGAGAACTTAGATTTTCATTAATTCTTTCAAAATATAGCCATATGATACAATTCATTCAATAGTAATACACCAATATGTGTGATTCTACATGCCAATTGCAAAAGTGAATACAAAGTTTCAGAACCCTTTGCAAATTACCCTGAATTCCCTTTTATAGAAACAAGAGAGCAACAACAACTCCTGTGTGATTCTCCAATGTCCATGCAAAAGTGAATACAAAGTTTCAGAACCCTTTGCAAAATTGCAAATGACCCTGAATTCCCTTTTATAGAAACAAGGGAGCAACAACAACTTCAGGTCGAATTGCAAGTTTGCAACATGTGAACACTGAACATCAAAATCACAAACTCAGCACATATTTATATGGCCATCACAGACCGTATTAGCAATTTAACATCTACTACATGTTTGATGTCTCCTGTTCAAAAAACAGAGTTCAAAATTAAATATTAATTCATGCCATGAGTCATGACAAATTAAACATAGATAATAGCTATAGCAGTGCCTAAAACGTACTAATCAGAAATAGAGAAATGCATAAATGTTAAAGCAAGGGAGAATTTGAGAATACAAATTTACTGGCTGAAGTTTTGCACTATGCATCATAGATTCACAGGCTGGATTAGCAAAATAGCAATAGCGAGTGCTATTTTTTTCCTTTTCATAAATTAGATTCATAGGTTGGATTAGCAAAATAGTAAATAGGAAAAAAAAAAAACCTTGAAATTAAGAATAAAAGAAGAAAATTGTGCAATACATATTATGATTCTTAAGAATTTTGTGCCAGTTTTTGTAGGGTGCTCCACTCTTCATCTGATGGAAGGTCAATATTCTATAAACTATGGAAAGTCAACTCCAACTTTGTCAACATTCCATATTTAGAAGATTTACTTGACATCACTGTTTCATCCAATAGCAAATTTAGAGTTGTAAATGGTTGGATGAATTCCAGAAAACTTTGGGGAGTTGTGTCCTTTGGAAGCAAGTCTAAATCAGACTTCATTTTTTTCTCCATGATTTTTTTGTAAGATTCTTCTCCAATGAATTTATTTTCTGTGTCAACAGGCTTAGGCAAACCAAGTTTAATCAAATTATTTTTCTTTTCTTGCAGCTTCATTATCTTTTTTCCACAACTGTCCATAACTTCTGATGTTTCCCTTACCTTCTGGCATTTTTGAATGATAGATGATGTCTTAACGGTGGCATCAATGCGGCTCTTAATTCCCTTGGATGCCAAGTAGTTGTCACTGGAACTGTAGACTACTTTCAGAATCTTTTTTGCCATTTCCTCTTTTGAATAAACATGTGTGGTCTTCTCATAGTGCCCTTTGATTTTTAAAAAAAATTGTCTCATACTTTCAGTCAATTGAAACCATTCACACAACTTCTCACTCCTCTGCATTATTTGCCACCAAATGTATATCTAATATCTATGATACGCTTTTCACCATGGATAGCAGGGTCATAAATATCATGGTATTCATCAATGAAACCTGGTGTTTTAACCAGTTCGGTTAGGTTAAGGTACATTTTGTTTTTCACTTGGCTTCTTGTTGAACTACTGCTTCCCATTTTCCCCATTAGTATTATTGTTAATAATTCAAAATAATGCTAGGTAGCTAGATAAAAACGTGAAAATGCTAACCCTCAAATTGGACCATGAGATTACCAAAAGCAAAAAAGGTGGGATGTAGGTGTACTAGATTTTACCTGGAAATTGGAATTTCTATTTCACTAGATTGGCGCAGACAGACTCTGTTGCAACTTGCATTCCTCAATCTAGTAGCTTTTTCTTAATCTCCCTCGATTTATAGGTTTATCCAAGAAATGAAAGACGATTATGATTTACGAGTCTCTTATTTTGAAAACTCTAAAAAGCAGAAAAGTAAAACCTAAAGGGCAAAATATCAAGAATCATGTTGTAATTTTATTAATTACTATTAATAACTATTCGATGCTGAAGGACAAAACATTCATTACTTCAGTATAAATTCCGAGGACATTAAGAATCATGTTGTAATTTTATTAATTATTATTAATTATTCGATGCCGAAGGACAAAACATTCAATACTTCAGTATAAATTCTAAATTTTTGAGGACATTAAATGTAATACGTTCAATTCTGGGCAAAGTTCTTCCAAATGTGTTCACTTCCCACATTCGGGCCGAATTCCACCCTACGCCGTTGATCTTTGCTCATCCAATGGACAAGGGACCAAGGTACTTGTTGTGACTTTACGAGTGTGTTTTTTAAGTCTGTTTAATAATTTTAAACTTCCGTCTGAAAAAGTGCTTTATAGACTTACTTATATTTAATTAAATTTAAAACATTTCAATTTTGGGCGACGTTCTCCCAAATGTGTTCACTTCCCACATTCGGGTCGAAATCCACCCTAAGCCGTTGATCTTTGCTCATCCAATAGATGATGGTACCTGTTGTTAGTTGTCATGGGTCCCATCACTTCTGCTAGTTTTCAGGGACGTCACCATACTCGTGTCACTTTTCCGGTTTGATTTTTAGTCTATTTAATCATTTTAAACCTCCACCTGAAAAAAAGCTTTATAGACTTAATTGTATTTAATTACATTTAAAATGTCCAATTCTGGGCGAAGTTCTCCCAAATGTGTTCACTTCCCACATTCAGGCTGAAATCCACCCTAGCCATTAATCTTTGTTCATCCAACGGTCGTGGGTCGATGGTACCTGTTTTAAGATGTAGTGGGTCCCATGACTTCTGCCATTTTTCTGGCACGTCACCATACTCGTGTCACTTTTTTGGTTTGATTTTTAGTCTATTTAATCATTTTAAAATTCCACCTGAAAAAGAGATTTTTAGACTTAATTATATTTAATTAAATTTAAAATGTCCAATTCTAGGCAAAGTTCTCATAAAGGTGTTCGCTTCCCACATTCGGGCCAAAATCCACCCTAGTCGTTGATCTTTGTTCATCCAATGGTCGATGGTACCTATTTTAAGATGTAGTGGGTCCCACGACTTCTACCATTTTTCTGGCACGTCACCATACTCGTGTCACTTTTCCGGTTTGATTTTTAGTCTGTTTAATCATTTTAAAATTCCACCCGAAATTTTTTTTATTAGAATTTATTATATTTAATTAAATTTAAAATGTCCAATTCCAGGTGAAGTTCTCAGAAAGGTGTTCGCTTCCCACATTTGGGCCGAAACCCACCCTAGCCGTTGATCTTTGTTCATCCAACGGTCGATGGTAACTATTTTTCGATGAAGTGGGTCCCACGACTTCTGCCATTTTTTCTGGCACGTCACCATACTCGTGTTACATTTCTGGTTTGTTTTTAAAGTCTACTAAATCATTTTAAAATTCCGCCCGAAAAAGAGATTTATAGTCTATAGAGTCATAGACTATAAGTATAGACTTTCCCTTAATTCTATTTAATTAAATTTAAAATGTTCAATTCCGGGCATTGGGCAATAGTTTGAGATAACTATTAAAAATAATGTTAATATTATTTGTAAAAATTTTAAATTCAAAAATAGTATTAAACATGAAACTTAGTATCTAGAATAAAACAAATAACTAAATAAAAATATAAATTTTGATATGCAATTTGAAAGGTAAAAGTTTAATATTAAAAAGAAAACATTCAATATTAAATCTAAAATATTAATTTAACGTTTAACAAAATTCTTTGAAAATATGTTTACGATATATCATTTTCAAAAATAGTTTAAAAATATATATAAAATTTCAACATAAATTTAGTCTATTAATTTAAAAAAATGTGCAACTGCAGTTCTCAACCTGTTAAGGCGAGAAAATTTGGAAAGTACAAATGTCAAGGTGGCGATTAATTGTTGCACAAGGAGTTGTCTGCGACACGCCACACAAAAGGAGAAAGGGGAGGATGGCAGGAAATATTTTTCCTGATCTCATGGCATTAATGTCTTATTGTGCATATTCATTACCCGGCCTATAAGAGTTAAGACGGAGGCAGATTTTTTTACCTTTTCATTTGTGTACCACTTTTTGCTTTGAAGCAGCTGCAAGTGCAGAACAAATCTGTAGTTCATAGTTCATAGAATCATACCTTTTGTAAGACAATGGAGGCCAATTTCACACTTCGAACAGACGAGAAGTTGGTGCCCTTTTTGGGCAAAGTATCTGATAAACGAATGCAAGGACTATTCAGGTTTAAGGAGGAGAAGTTGTGGGCAGCAGCTCGACTGATGCTTGTGGAGGAGGTGGCACATATCAGTCACCGGTATCGAACTAACATCGAGGTTTACTCTCTAATTATGGCATGGGCCTGTGAATTCGAACCGGAGCTGGAAAAGGTAAAACTCACATTGGTCAAATTGATTGATGGGGAGTTTTTGATTAACCTAGATTCAATCTTGGAGTGGGTGGTGCCGGGAGTTGGCATTCGAATTATGGAAGGGGACGACCAGGAGGAATTGCTTCCTTTTATTCGTGGCCCAGAGGATGAAATCAAATACCAATGCCGTGAACAAGCCTGAGTGGGGTGGGAAGAGATGAAACTCTTTGTTAAATTAACAAGGGAGGATGAAGTACTGAATGCTTTGCATGTGGTGGCAAGGATGGAGGTTGGTAGGGCATTGAGAGATACAGTTGAAGAAGTAAGGGCCATACAGCTACTGGCAAGCTTGGAGGGCGACCCTGACTTTGGGTTCCTAAACTGCATTCCAAAAATGAAAGCTGAAGCGGCAAAAGGGAAAGCCAAAGCATTGACCTCTGAGGAGGGAAGGGACTGGCAGGACTAGGAGGATAGTGAGACTGAGTGAGTGGCCTATCGACAATGAACTAGTTTTTTTGTCTGCTTGCTATAAGTTGTGGACAAATTTTGTATCTTGAAACGTTTCAATTAATTTAATGGAAAAACCTTGACCGATAAACTTTTGTATCTTGCAACTTTTGAAATTTTGTATTTTGAATGACTATATAGTAATAGTATATATTTATAAAATTATAATCAACCATAATCAATGTACAAATAATTAATGGAACCAATTGAATTTTTTTTTTTTTATAGCATTGCATAAAAAGATCACAGTATTAAATTTATTTCCATTGTTTAACAAATAATTGAAATAACGTAGCTCATATACAAAAAGCATTTGAAAGAAATTAATTAATAAAAATGAAATAGAATTATAGAAAGCATTTTTATATCCATAAGAATGTAAGAGGCAAAGTGAAACAAACTAGAATTTGAAAAATTATCACTAAATTATTTATGCTTTTGAAATTTACAATTTTTTCGTTAGAGACTTGAGTCCCCCAAAAACTTAAAAGCCAAAATGAGTGAGCCTCTGGCACTCAGCTTGTTAGGGTTCAAGGACATAGGAAAAAAAAACTACAAGTAGTGGAATTGTTTACAATTTTTTCCTATGAATCTGGCCCTCCTTCCATGTAGAATTCTTCAGACAACATAAGTTGAGATAATTCTTCAAGCCACATGTAGTTTGGAAAGTCGTCTAGGAGGAACCATTTCTAGAGGAAGTCCCTACCAATCCGTGCCCATTTTCTGTGACGCGTTAGCTGCTCTGCATTCAGGTTTAGGAGAAACAGTTGCCTGGCCACTGGTAGTGTTTGGTCAGGGAGGAGAAACTTGTATAAATCACTCGCCCAAGGGATCCCCACCCCTACTTCTGCAAGAATGACAAGAGTAATGTTGTCTCCGAGGAAGTCATCCTTAAAAACCTTCCTCAATAGCATCAGTATATCCACCTTGTCTTCTCCCAAGTCCAGAAGAGACGCTAAGAAGTGGGATGTAAGGTCCGTGTTAACACAGTACCTATTTTCGTTTCGCAAAAATTCTCTGCCCAACACCATCCACACAACTTCATTGGTGAACGACCCAACCTCCTTGTAGACTGATTGGAGGGTTGGGTCTTTAACGGAGCCTAGAAAGGCCCTCTGTTCCTCTACAAAAATGCTTCTCAAGTGGATGGGAGTGTCCATCTTGAGAAAACAGATTAACAAATTAAACAACCTGAGCAGTGAGCCTATAAACCTAAAATACCATGAGCTCTGACAATTTATCTACTAAATGGCCAAGGCTAATTGAAGATGAAAGAAGCAGAGATCATATATAAATTGTTGAAGCTATTGATTGTAATAATTACTTCTTTAACAGTATTAATTGCTATAAATTTTTTAAAATCTTTCGTATCTCTGCAAATCTTTCCCATAAATGCACGAGTGTGCGAAATTGGAAACATCTATGAACCAGTACCAAATTGGCAAGTATCACATTGGAAGTCGTGGGGACAGAGTGGATTGCCATAAGTGAAAAGATATATATTAAATGAACGAAATTATCGATCATGATTCGTGACATTTGATACTTGTCTATTGTATCCAATTCCATTCTGGGCACTTTTTGGTGAGCTATGTTCTCTTCAGAATATAAAACTTCAGGCATTGATATACGATCATCGAACGGTTTAAAATCATTGATAAATTTTAGGTATGTGTCACCCTTTATGTGTCAAAGAGGCCGCACTTATTGATACATCGTGCAGAGTCCAGACTCAATGTATTATGTGATGTGATGTGCCTTGTCTATTAATGACAATGAATTTATGAAATCGCCAATGAATTATATATTATACCATAAATAACAAAATATTTGCCAAAACATTTAAATAATTTTCAAGCGGTCGATAAAAATCACCAATACATTTAAATAATTTTCAAGCGGTGGATAAAAATCGCCAATACATTTAAATAATTTTTCCTTCGGAGTAAAAATTTTCGCTCATACAATTATATATTTGTTCCTTTTAACAATAATTATTCGCCTCCCACAATAAATATTTTTCCCATAGAACAAGGTATTAGTCACCAAAAATTTATGGCATTTTTGCACACTAGAAAAAAATTCGCCAATACAAAATAATTTTTTCGTCATTTAAAATTTTTTTTTTGCCATCGATATGAAAATTTCCCCCCGAAAATAATGCTTGATTCGCCAGGATTTTACACAGTTGCCCAGGGGGGGTTTCAAAAAGTTGTAGTGTCTTAAGGGGTCATAGGAGAACATATGATCCCTTAGGACACAATGTGAACCCTAACAACACATAAGGGGTTATATGGTGTCCTAAGGGGTCATAGGACACTATATGACCTGTTAGGACACCATATGACACCTTAGGACACCATATGATCCATTACGACACTATATGGTGTTCTTGTTGGCATTTTTGATAATTATGTTGTGATTGTCATTAATGAACACACACTTGCATTGAGATCATTTTTGTATGTATAAGTTAAAGCTCAACCGGTACATGTTCCAACTCGTATGATGACTTATAGTTAAAGCTCAACCAATAATACTCTGTGATGAGTTACCAACTGGCATTTTTGTGATGAGTTACCATCCACCGATTGTTTGACGGTGCCGACACTGTAACGGTGCTTCTTGTGTTGTGTTACCAGATATGTCTAGATGCATTGAACCTAGGAAATTGTATTGTAATCCTATTGGACCGACATGAAATCAGATTCCTTTATAAGGACATCATGTCTAGGGTTTTAGGTTGTTGGTGTTGTTGATATTGTTGCTAGGGTTTAAGGTGGTTGAGGAGTTAGAGAGAGTATGAATGTGTAGAAGACTGAAGTAATGCTGGAATGCATTAGGAACGAGCTATCAAGGATCTAACCAAGCAATCTGTGCTATTTGCTAGATCACTCACTTGTTGATTACTCACATCTTCGACAAGTCTCTAGCCCTTAACCAGGTAGGCCCAAAAGCCTTTTGTAAATCCTCTAACAAGGTGGTTCACATCTGTGGATCTAAAATCCTCTAGCAAGGTAGTCTTTAATCGGACTTATCTCCTAATAGAGATTGAGATTCCAAACAGGATCTGTTCTGGTAAGGAACATTGTAAGACCTTAACCGGTCTGGTTCCTATTCTGCAGATAGTTACTTGTGAGCTCCATCTCACCGTGGTTTTTCCCATTTGGGTTTCCACATCAAAATCTCTTGTGTTATGGTGTTTGTTATTCTGTGGGTGAATGCATTATTTTTTATTTGGTTTGCATGTGTGTTAACCGGTTTGTCAGCTAAACTACTTTACCAGTTTATTGTTAGTCTTGCAAAGTGTTTAAGTGCAAAGATTTTTGGCATACTAATTCACCCCCCCCTCTTAGTATTCATCAATTCTAAGGGGTCACATGGTGTCCTAAGGGGTGATATGGTGTCCTATAACCCCTTAGGACACCATATGACCCCTTAGGACACAATATGGGGTTGTTAAGGGTCATAGTGTTGTGAGGGGTCATATTGTGTCCTATGACCTCTTAGAACACCATATGACCCCTTAGAACACGATTTGGTGTTGTTATGGGTCGTATGGTGTCGTAAAGGGTCATATGGTGTCCTATGAACCCTTAGGACACCATATGACCCCTTAGGTGTCGTTAGGGACCATATTGTTTCTTAACAGGTCATATGGTGTGTTATGACCCCTTAAGACATAACATGAGCCCTTAAGACACCTTATGTTGTCATTATGAATCATATGGTGTCCTAAGGGGTCATATGCTCTCTTATGGGATCCTAAGACACCTAATGACCACTTAAGACACCATACGACTCATAATGACACCATATGGTGTCCTAAGGGATCATATATTGTCCTAAGGGGTCATAGGACACCATATGACCCGTTAGAACACAATGTGAACCCTAATGACACGTAAGGGGTTATATAATATCCTATGGGGTCATAGGACACTATATGACCCGTTAGGACACCATATGACCCATTAGGACACTATATGACCCATAACGACACCACATGGTGTTCTAAGGAGTCACATGGTCTCCTAAGGGGTCATTTGGTGTGGGTCACACGACACCATATGACCCCTTAGGTGTCATTAGGGGTCATATGGTGTCCTGTGACCGCTCAGGACACCATATGACCCCTTAGTACACCATATGGTGTCAGTATGGTTTGTATGGTGTCCTATGACCCCTTAGCACACCATATGGCCCACTCGTACACCATATTGTGTCAGTATAGTCCTATGGTGTCCGATGATCCCTTAGGACACCATATGACCCCTTAGGACATCATACGACCCATAATGATAACATAAGGTGTCGTTAGGGATCATATGGTGTCTTAAGGGGTCATAACACACCATATGACCCATTAAGACACAATATGATCCCTAACGACACCTAAGGGGTCATATGGTGTCCTATGACCCCATAGGACACCATATGACCCCTTAGGACACCATATGACCCATATGCCCCTTAGGACACCATACAACCCATAACAACACCACATGGTGTCCTAAGGGGTCATTTGGTGTCCTATGACCCCTTAGGACACTATACGACCCCTTAGGACACAATATGGTGTTGTTATGGGTTGTATGGTGTCCTAAGGGGTCATATGGGTCATATGGTGTCCTAAGGGGTCATATGGTGTCCTATGGGGTCATAGGACACCATATGACCCCTTAGGTGTCGTTAGGGATCATATTGTGTCTTAATGGGTCATATGGTGTGTTATGACCCCTTAAGACACCATATGATCCCTTAGGACACCTTATGTTATCATTATGGGTCGTATGATGTCCTAAGGGGTCATATGGTGTCCTAAGGGATCATCAGACACCATAGGACTATACTGACACAATATGGTGTACTAGTGGGCCATATGGTGTGCTAAGGGGTCATAGGACACCATACAAACCATACTGACACCATATGGTGTACTAAGGGGTCATATGGTGTCCTAAGGGGTCACAGGACACCATATGACCCCTAATGACACCTAAGGGGTCATATGGTGTCGTGTGACCCATTAAGACAACATATGGTGTCATTATGGGTTGTATGGTGTCCTAAGGGGTCATATGGTGTCCTATGACCACTTAGGACAACATATGATGTCATTATGGGTCCTATGGTAACCTAAGAGGTCATATGGTGTCCTATGACCCCTTAGGACACCATATGACCCCTTAGGTGTCGTTAGGGGTTGTATTGTGTCCTAAGGGGTCATATGGTGTCCTATGACTTGTTAGGACCTAGAGAGAGGAGAGCGTGAGGAAGAAACTTAGAGAAAGAGGTGAGAGAGGGAATTAGATGGGTGTAAGGATGGAGAGGGAGATAGGTCGAGGGATATGGGAATAAGGGAATTATGAGAGCTAGAGAGGGGAGGGACAAAGAAGAGTATGCATCTATAAGAATGAAGAGCCCGAGAACAGGTAAGGGGAGAGAGAGGATATGAGATCTAGTTCATAGAGAAAGATGGAACTACAAGGGAAGGGAGATAAAGAAGAGAGAGATGAGATGGGGGTTTCTATGTACACATTTGGCAGTCTCCCTATTTGGTGTACACCAAATGTGGAATATTGATCACATTTGGCGTGTGCCAAATGGGAAAACCCATTCATCACATTTGGTGCATGCCAAATAGAGTGAGTGCCATATTTGGTGCATGCCAAATGAACCTTTTTGGGAAACACCAAACCTATGGGTTGGATTTGCCTTGGGCATCCAACCCAAAGGTTTGGACAACCATTTTAGGCTAGAGACGTGTTTTTATCAGAACATTGAAAATTTTGACATAGTTTTGGTTGTGCTCTTCGTCAGGTTTGCACGTCTTCCAATGAAGTTAAAAAAAAATAGCATGGTAAACTTTAGCTCCCCCTTAGCTATCCAAAAATGTAATTTATTTCAAATTTTGATTTCATTAAGTCTTTCATCTATAATTTTTTTTGCCAGTGTGTCCGTTTTTTGTCAAAAACCAACATGCACTGTTTTGGGTATAGATTTTTACACGTTCATCAGATTTTGAAAAAACTAACATTTTTAGAAACTAGACTCCATTCTACATAATTTAGAAAAAAAAGGTTTTATTTTTTATTAGTTTTCAATGATTTTAGGGGGGAGCATGCTCAAATTTCTATTTTTCAAGACGTTTCAACTTCGAAAATTAGTAAAAAATAAAAATACTCATTAAAAAATTAGCTGAACAATCTGACATAAACTACAAGGTGTTAGCCAATTTCTCACTGAAGAGATTTAAAAAATTCAAAAGAAAAGTTAACATTTTAGGGGGGCCATAACAGATGCTATGTTATGTTTTTTGCATAAAAATAGGACCACTTTTTGTGGCCCCCCTTTTTGAATCCCTTGATCTTCACCATTTTAAAAACAAATTAGTAGTTTAGAAAGTAGACTTGAAGCACTCTGACTCTTGTTCTTGTTGCATCTTCAAATTTGGAGTGTAATTAGGTTCAGTTTGTCCTCGAAGTTCAGACGCTGATTTCAAAAAAAAAAAAAAAAAAGTGGCATCTTAAGACCCCTTTTTGGTACCACAACTTGGTGCATATACCCAAAATTCAAAATATTTTCCAGCATCTAGCCAATGCCAAAGTATGAGAATTGGTTTCAGGTATGAACTTCCATCTATTGGTATTTTGGATATGTTGATATGGTTTTGTCATTGATGTCAACACTTATCAACTCTAGCACTTAGAGAATTGGTAATGTTCACCGGCAAGCAAGTGACTTTATGCATAGTCACCGGTATCTGGTACACCGATAGGATATATTGTTCATCGGTAATTCGAATGACATGGAAAATACTTGGTTATGTCAAAGACATCATTTGAACACTTTATCTTGGAGATTTGTTCACTGGTATATTTGTGTTTGCATATTTGTTGTTATTGGCAAATAGGTCCACGATAAGCACCGACATGCCTATCTATTCTAGATCAGCACGACACACTATGGAGATGATTTATTACTGTTGTAAATGCATTAAGCCGACATGTTGAATCCGATATTGCATAGGTTAATGATTTACTTGTCAATTGTTTTTATTGTTATATCTTTTGTAAAGCTGACCTATACATTTTGGTCCTAGGCTTTGGTATATATGTAAGATCTTATTTGTAAGATCGATATGTGAATGTGAAGGAAGGAATATAATTTGGTATATGCGAGAATAAGTAGAGCTATACACAGAGACATCATTTGAAGGTTGAAGGAAGGTTTTTGTGAAGGCAATCAGAACTACACTGGTACTGAATCTAGTATATGAAGATTCTATTTTGAGCGGTACATCATTATTGGATTTAACCATCCAATTGTAGTCAATGTGACTCTTATTTGTGTTTGAGGAGTGAGCTCTAGGCGCTTGGTCTTTCTGCATGTGCAGACCCCTTATTGTATACACATACTATCTGCAGTAGTATCATCTGATTGTGGGTAAGGTTTCCCACCGTGGTTTTTCCCCTTATAGGGTTTCCAGATACAAATATTGGTGTTATGTGTTGTGGATGTTATTGTCTTTCTGTTTCATGCATTAATATTTACCGGTACTGCAATTAACTGATAAACTATCTACCGACATTAAAGTTTGGTTAGGTTGTTTTTGGTTTGAATTTATTTGACAATTGATTCACCCCCCCTTCCTCTCAGTTGTCTTTGGGACCTAACAATTGGTATCAGAGCTTAGTCCTCTTTTTGCAGAAGTTTAACAGCTTGAGGAGATCCAATGCCTTCTAACTATTTCAGGAAGGACAGTCCTAAACTTGATGGAACCAACTATGGCATATGGAAGATTGGGATGGAGACACATCTGAATTGCATTGGGAAGGATATATGGAAAGTTATAAAGAATGGCGATATTGCTCCTACTCCTGGTCAACCCAATCCACCTACCTTAGGAAAAGATGAAGAAAATGATTGCAAAGCAAGAGAAGCACTTTTGAGCGCACTACCAGATCAGCAAATCATGGGATTATCAGATAGATCTACTGCTAAAGCTATTTGGGACCATTTAGAAACATTGAATGAAGGAGATTCCACAGTCAAAATTGCAAAACTTGAAAGCTTCCGAGTCAAGTATGAAAATCTAAAACTGGAAGAAGATGAAAGGATTTTTGGTTTTATGGAATGAGTAAATGAAATTATTTTGGGTATTAAATATTGTGGAGGAACCTTAAGTGAAGATGAAATTGTTGCAAAAGTTTTAAGGGGATTGCCACCGGCATACAAAATGAAAGTTACTGCTATAAATGAGGTAAGAACAATGCCTAATACATCAGTAACTAGAGATACATTGATTGGAAAATTTTTATCTTTTGAAATTGAAGAATTTGGTCTTGTTGCTACTATAAAGACAAATTTAGCTTTTAAGGCATTAGCATCATCTGCACCATCTTTTGACAAGTCTGATTGGAAAGCCTTTTATGCAAAAGAACTTGAAGAAAGCAAGAGAGAAAATGAACTTGAAGAACTTGAAGCACTATTTGCAAGGAAAATGCCTAAAGGTCCAGTTGGAAGTAAGTATGAAGGTAAAGCACCCTTTAAATGTTTTAACTATAATAAGATTGTTCATATGGCTTCAATATGCTCTGATAGACATGCTAGACTAAAAGAAGAGGCTAGAAGAACATACAAGTCTAACCCTTAATATCAGAGATATATATTTAAGAAGAATAAAGACAAGTCTTGTTATCTTGCTGATAAAGGAGTCACTGATGATTCTAATGAGGATCCACCAGACAATGGATGGGTCTTTGTTGCTATAACATAAGATCAACCAGCACCTACTGTTCAACTAGTAGAGTGGGCCCTGGTAGCTAAAATTGAAGTTAAGGATGAATGGATCATTGATTCAGGATGTTCACATTATATGACTGGTGATAAAAGTAAATTCGTGACTTTTCAGGACTATAATGGAGGTCTAGTAAGATTTGGAGATGATAAAGCTTGTTTGATCAAAGGTAAAGGTACTATATCTCTTTATGGTAAGCATAATACTAACAATGTTTACTATGTCGAAGGTTTAAAGCATAATCTTTTGAGTTTTGGACAATTAGTTGAGAAAGTATTTCAGTTACAATTCAAAAATGGAAAATGCAAAATTATCAACAGAACTGGTTTTGAAATTGCAACCGGTAATCAAACTAAAGGTAACATCTTTCATTTGAATAACAATAAAAATACATGCTTGATTGCACATATCGATGAAATTCGGCTATGGCATAAGAGACTCTGTCATGTAAATTTTGATTGCATTGTGAAAATCAGTACTACTAAAGCAGTTAGAGATTTACATAAGATTGTTAAACCTCACAATCCGATATGTAAGGAATGCCAATTTGGAAAACAAGTTAGAGCATCTCTTAAAAGTATTCTAGAAAAATCCAATAATGCTATTGACTTAATTCATACTAATTTATTTGGTCCAGCTAGAACTAAAAGCTTACAAGGTGATAGATATTTCATGCTAATCATTGTTGACTATTCTAGAATGTGTTGGGTTACTTTTCTCAGAGAAAAATCAGAAGCACTTGGGAAATTCAAACTATTCAAGGTGATGGTAGAGAATGAAACCAGTAAGAAAATCAAATGTCTGAGGTCAGATCAAGGAGGTAAATTCACATCTAAGGAATTTAATACATTCTGTGAAGTAAATGGAATTAGAAGAGAGTTATCAGCACCCCGGACACCACAGCAGATTGGAGTTGTAGAAAGGAAAAATAGAACTATCTTGGATGCAGCTAGAAGTATGTTATCAGAAGAAAATCTACCACATGTATATTGGAGAGAGGCAGTAAGCACAATAGTCTACAAATTCAAAAAAGTTCACATCAAAGGTGAAACTGGTAAGACCCCTCATGAACTATGGTTTGGCTTTACTCCTACTCTTAAATATTTCATAATATTTGGAAGTAAATGCTATATTAGGAGAGATGAGTATATTGGCAAATTTGATCCTAGAAGTGATGAAGGAATATTTGTTGGTTATTCTTCTAACAGAAAGGCATATGGATGTTTTAACAAGAGATTGCAGAAAAATGTTGAGAGTACAAATGTGAAAATTGATGAACAATTTAGAGGAACTTCAAGGTATATAGACTTTGAATCGGCAATAGAGATACTAATGAATGAACACACACCGGTATAGAATGAAGATCAAGTTACATCGGTATCATCTAAAAATTCCATTGTAACTAAAGAACAACAACAAACGAAGACACCCCGGTATGTAAGATTGAATCACTTTGAAGATCAGATAATTGGGAGCAAGTATCAAGGAGTAATGACAAGAGGAAGACTAGCAAATGAAGAGGTATTTCTTATTTCTCAAATTGAACCATCATCAATTAATGAGGCATGTGAAGATAAACACTAGATTAAAGCTATGGAAGAAGAATTAGAATAAATTGAGAAGAATAACACATGGATATTAGTTCCCCAGCCTAAAGACAAAAATATAATTGGAACAAAATGGGTACTTAGAAACAAACTCAATGAAGATGGTAAGGTAATCAGAAATAAAGAAAGACTAGTGTGTAAGGGATATTCACAGAAAGAAGGAATTGATTACAATGAAAGCTTTGCACCGGTAGCTAGAATTGAGGCAGTCAGATTATTCTTGGCTTTTGCTGCACACAAGAACTACAAAGTATATCAAATGGATATTAAATATGCATTTCTGAATGGAGATCTTGAAGAAGAAGTTTACATTGAGCAACCTGATGGATTTTCTTTGACAGATAACAAAGATATGGTTTGTAGGTTAAGGAAAACGTGGTATAGGTTGAAGCAAGCTCCAAGAGATTGGTATGCTAGATTGGATAAATATCTTTTCAAGATTGGTTTTTCTAAAGGTAATGCTAACAACAACTTATACTATAAAGTGACTAATGATGACATCTTGTTTATAGAAGTTTTTGTTGATGATATAATCTTTGGAGGAGAAGATGGATTATGTAAAGACTTTTCTATTGAAATGCAGCAAAAATTTGAAATGTCTATGATTGGACAGATAAAATTCTTTTTAGGATTGCAGATTTCACAGATTGATAAAGGTATATTCTTCAGTCAATCTAAGTACTTGAAGGAGTTACTAAAGAAATTTGGGATGGATAACTCTAAACTGGTAAGCACACCTATGACTACAAATGACAAATTATCACTAAGGGATGACTCTACACTTGTTAATCCGACTAGGTACAAATCTATGATAGGAGGTTTACTGTATTTGACACAAACAAGACCTGATATTATGAATGGAGTATGTATTGTTTCAATATTTCAAAGTAATCCTAAAGAAAATCATGAATCAGTAGTGAAAAGGATTTTCCAGTACTTACAAGGCACTACAAATATTGGCTTATGATATCCTAGAGATGAAAACCATGAATTATGTGCATACACATATGCAAATTGGGTAGGAGATGTGGATGACAGAAAAAGCACCACCGACGAAGCTTTTTTTCTTAGAAGCAGATTAATTTCTTGGTTGAGTAAGAAACAAAGTTGTGCATCTTTATCAATAGCTGAATCAGAATATGTTGCAGCAACAACTAACTATACATGGGTATTATGGCTTAAGCAAATGTTGAAGGACATAAAGGTAAAATGCAAGTAACTTATAACTATCTATTGTGATAATACAACAGCAATTGATATATCTAAGAATCTAGTTCTACATTCTAAAACCAAACATGTTTCTATCAAACTGAATTTTCTGAAAGAGAATGTGTTGAAGTAAAAGAAGTAAAACTAGTTTATGTGAATACTAAAGAGCAGATTGCATATATTTTCACTAAACCTTTGCCTAAGGAGACTTTTCAATATCTCAAAGATCAGCCTGGGGTCATACCCCCACTGGTAGAGACTTAGACAGTTGATGTTTATCATCAACCGGCAGAATTAACAGAGAAATCTTTTACTCCGACTTTGATGTGGAGAGCTACTTCTCAGGGGGAGTAGTTGGTATATTAAATAAGTTGGTATTTTGTATTTGAACCTGGTTTTTGTATTGACTTTGGAAATTGATGTCAAAGGGGGAGAGATTGATATGGAAAAACACAAGGAAAACACATGTTACTCCTAGGGGGAGAGACTTTATCCTTTGGGGAGAGATTTTTATTTTGGGAGAGATTGATTACTCTCTGTGTCTGAATTTTGATTTCTGGTTATGATCTCTTTTGGTAGATTGTTGGTTTTTGGTATTTGACATTTCTGTTTTGGCACTTTGATGGTTTTTCCATCTTGTGTTGCCATCAATGCCAAAGGGGGAGATTGTTGGTATTTTTGATATGTTGATATCGTTTTGTCATTGATGTCAACACTTATCAACTCTGGCACTTGGGGAATTGGCAATGTTCACCGGCAAACAAGTGACTTTATGCATAGTCACCGGTATCTGGTACACTGACAGGATATATTGTTCACCGGCAATTGGAATGACATGGAAAACACTTGGTTATGTCAAAGACACCATTTGGACACTTTGTCTTTGAGATTTGTTCACTGGTTTATTCATGTTTGCATATTTGTTGTTACTGACAAATAGGTCCAAGATAAGCACCGATAGACTTATCTATTCTAGATCAACATGGCACGCTATGGAGATGATTTATTGTTGTTGTAAATGCATTAAGCCGACATGTTGAATCGGATATTGCATCGGTTATTGATTTACTTGTAAATTGTTTTTATTGTTATATCTTTTGTAAAGCTGACCTATACATTTTGGTCCTAGGCTTTGGTATATATGTAAGATCTTATTTGTAAGATTGATATGTGAATGTGAAGGAAGGAATATAATTTGGTATATGCAAGAATAAACAGAGCTATACATGCAGACATTATTTGAAGCTTCAAGGAAGGTTTTTGTGAAGGCATTCAGAACTACATTGGTAATGAATCCAGCATATGAAGGTGCTATTTTGATTAGTACATCATTATTGGATTTAACCATCCAATTATAGTCAGTGTGACTCTTATTTGTGTTTGAGTAGTGAGCTCTAGGCACTTGGCCTTTCTGCATGTACATACCCCCTATTGTAGACACATACTATCTACAGTAGTATCATCTAATTGTGGGTAAGGTTTCTCACCGTGTTTTTTCCCCTTATAGGGTTTCCACGTACAAATGTTGGTGTTATGTGTTGTGGATGTTATTGTCTTTTTGTTTCATGCATTAATCTTTACCGGTACTGCAATTAACTAATAAACTGTCTACCGGCATTAAATTTTGGTTTACCGGTATTAAGCATTAAGTTTGGTTAATTTGTTTTTGGTTTGAATTTATTTGACAACTGATTCACCCCGCACCCCCCCCTCTCAGTTGTCTCTGGGACCTAATACCATCAAAGCAATTTTTTTTACCAAATCCTCCATAGTTTTGAAATTGTTGTCAATATCTATCGAAGAACAATAAAGGGCCGAAGTGATATTATTTGGATGCACTACATATAACATGAATGCAAAATATATAATACATAGACATAATATGTGAATTGTTTTACAAATATCAACATATGAAATGTTGTGATGCATGGAATGTACAGAAAATTGAACTGTTCAAACGACTTTATAAATGTATAATCGATATGCAAAAAACTAAAGCCCATCTCGCTTCCTATAATGATCTTTCAAATAGTACATAGACGTGACCTGTCAAAGAATAAGAGAGTTTTATCAGATCACAACTGCCTGCATCGACATACATGTACATTATGGGATGTAGATTATATAGAAAAATAAGATTATTGAAATGTCTTGGAAATATTCTAATGATTGCAATTGGCTATTATAAAGCCAAGTTCAATAACGTTCTTCCTATGCGCTACATGTTGAAAGCTATCATAAATAATCTAGAAATCCATCAAGACAGTGATGAAAAATAATTTTGCAATTATATGCGAAAATGTAGGGAAACCATAAACACATATCCAAAGTATGGGAGTAGTCTCATCTAAAACACTCTGAACTAGAGTCGATATGTCATTTAGAAAGCATGGTTTTCATGAAGTTTCTTTTCATAGCTTTTCACTGTGATGAACTATTTGGCATAGTTGGCAAAATTACCTTATGAGATCAAGATTGCGAACCATGAGAGGCTGGATCATCGACAAGAGGCATTTAATATGGCTATTATTTTGAAAAACTTCAAGGATGATTGAATTTCATGGATATCAAATATTATGAGAGCAGAATGAACTAGGACCGGCCACCAAATTTTTGACCATTGAAGATGATCTAGACAAATTTGTTTGCATATAGAAGTCTTGAATTTAGCAGCATATGTAGAGATCATATTTATTAAACATAGATTCCCAAACAAATGTAGTTTACAGGTGCAAAACCTAATACAAAGGAAAATTTATATGTGGATGCACATCAAATAAAATAAATCAAGCCGAAACCCTAAAGAAATTTCTGAATGGAAGAATTCCAATATAGATGCATTAATGTTCTCACTTTGGACTATTGTTCATAAGGCAAGCATTTATTAAACATATGTTCTTTTATGGGAAATTTTTATCGGCATAACTTTGTACTATCGGGAATGAATTAAAAAGCCATTATGATAGTACATGTTACTCCGATGAACAAAGGATGGATGTATAAAATATTTTGCAACCAAGGCTTGGGGCCCACCACCACACTTCAAAGCAGCAATATTGTGAGTAGAAGAAATAAAAATCAGATTTTGACTGAAATGTGAAAATTATTTCACGAGGGAATGCCAAATCAAAGGAAGAATAAGGTGAAATTGGAAAATTCTCTTATAAAAGTTAAATTTGCAAAAACAAAGAAATATTTCGGGAGGATTGTGTTTATGAAGCCTGAAGACGAAGGTGATTAAAATTAATCAATTGAAGACATTTGATTTAATGAAGAGACACTCCACTTAAAGTAAAGGGATGTAACCCTAATATGTAATACATATATGTAAAACATTAGAAATAAAAAAAGAGAGGAATTATCAATGGTAATATATATTAAAAGGGATGTAATATATCATCAGATATGAAGAAGTAAAATACAATCAATGCTCCTTCTTCTCTATTGTGTTGTAGTAAATTTCTCTTCAGATTAGTTCTCTACCATAACCATTTAAAGCAAGTGATTATTATCTGAAATCCTCTTGTGAAGATTTTATGTTATAGTTGCAAGTTAGAAAAATATAGAGTGCATCTGAGGCAAAAGGGAGCTTTTTGCATTTTATTTTGATTGGTCTTTCTCAGAGAGTTTAATTCAATCAGACTAACTATAATTGGAGATATCTAATTGTAACATTAAGGGTTAGGCAATTGGCATATCCGTCCAAAGGAGGATTTAAAAATTGTCTTTCAAAGTTATACATAGGGTTTGCAAGTGAATGACTCTATTGCCCAAAAGAATTAAGGCACTGGTCTAGTTGCATATAAAATTCAATTCAAGATCAATAAAATCATTTTTTATTTTTATTTTTATGTTAGTAGGAAGCAGAAGTAGCTTGAATAGGAGTAAGAATTAAAGATAGCAAAATCGGATCGAAGCAAGCTTTAATCAAAATAGTAAGATAATTTATCCCAGAGATATATGCCACTTTGAGATAAACAACAAAGGTAGAAAGTGCAATACACATATCTTCTATAAAAAGCACTAAGTAAGAAGATTAGTTGGTGAGTAGGTACACCCGCCTAGGTTCTGCAGAGCCTGAAGTGAGGGAGTTAGCAACCTTGAAAGGTTCACTCTATTAGTTGGCCAAATCAATTGGAAGGTTCGAAGATAGGATCAGGCATAACCTTAGAACTTTTCTAGTCTATTGATTTTAGAACCAATAGAGTCTTCTTCCTCCATTTTAGATGGTGATAGTGATGACGAGGATTCATATTCCTCTCATAGTCATCATTTAGAGGTTAATGATTCTCTCTCAGACTCTCCAACCTCAAAGCCTCTTCAGGCTTAACAAACATTTGAGTCAGTAGGAGATTGGCTTAGTGATCCATTAGATACTAGAAGAATAAGGTGATAATTTTAGTAGGCTCTACATCTCTTCATTGCTTCAGCTTCTGATCCACAGTCTTTTTGAGAAGCTTCAGGTGTTCCCGAGTAGGATGCTGCAATGCAAGAAGAGTTTAATTTTTTGGAAAGGAATCACACATGGGATTTAGTTCCTCTTCAAATTAATTGGGCATCAAAGTATCCATTCATTGAACCAATGGAGAATCCAATTGAAGGTGAGCCTCCAATAGAATGCAGGTGTAAGATTTGCACTTGGAAAAATAAGAAGGAAATTAGGTTGCAGCTAAAATTTGACACCATAGAAAAGCATATGGGTAAAGTTTATGAAAAACAAATGATAGACGGGGTTGAAAAATCAGTGATAAGATGGAAAACAAAGGATGAATGTAAGCATGTGAGGAATGCCGAAGAGTATTATTTTCATGAGAAATTACAGACGAAGCCTGCTGAAGTTAAAGGTTCTATTGAAGTTGTTTTTGGAAAAGCAATGCAAATAGAATAACTGGGAAAAGTTGTTCAGTTAAGCGTTGTTTTTCATATTTTGAGCAGAGGGCGTGCTATGATAGATTTCCCATCAACTAGTGGTTTATTACACTTTTTGAAAGTTCCTAACTATCCTAATAGACACTGGTTGGTAAACAGTGGATGGGAATGGGCAAGTTGTCTTGCTGAGGTTGAAATAGAAGATGTACAGGAAAAAATAAGAGAGTCAAACTTCATTGCATTTTCTTTAGATGAAGTTACAGTAGTAGACAATACTTCATGGGTATGCATGCATGTTTATACTATAGAGAATCATACCCGTCAACCTCATCTACTATCTGTTGCTAAAATGAAGGAGAGTGCGATAGCGGAAAATTTATTTCAACTAGTAAAGAGAAGTTTAATTGAATATGGAGGTATGGATGACATGACGGTAGCCAAAAAATTGGTTTGTGTTGGAGCAGATGGAGCTTCAGTAATGCAAGGTCATAGGAATGGTCTTTGTACAAATATTGAAACTTCATTTGCACCGTACATTACTGCAATTCACTGCATGGCTCACAAAATGAATCTAGCTTTTGGAATTGTGAGCAAGTTTGCTTCGGTTAAAAAAATTGAAATTTTAATCAGAGAGCTCTACTCACATTTTTGTCGAAGTCCGAAGTGATTTATGGAATTTCAACACTTTGCTGATGGATTAACTAATGGGAACAAGCTTCTCAAGGATAATAATACTAGATGGATCTCTTTGGATGGTCCAGTGCATCTAGTGTTTTCAGAATATCCATCCTTGATTGGACTATTTCACACAACTTGCGACGAATCAGATCAACCAACATTTCCTGAACTTCTTGGTAGGTTAAGTAATTTAGAGACACTCTTAACTTTAGCAACTCTTTTGCCCATGCTAGAGGAAATGAGAAATATTATGAAGGCTGCCCAAAAAAGAGCTCTGTATATTGTAGAATATGCTACGCTACATAAGATGACACGCATGACCCTCGATAATCTCTATCGAAATGAACCAACACTATCTGATGAAAAATTTGTTAAGTGGCGGACACTCACAGATTTGAACAATCCTGATAAATTTTTACAAATCAGTGCCAATGTACGGGGAGTTGAGATACCAATGCACTTCTATGCCACGGTTGACCCCAAGGAACCAGGAAAACACCCCAGGAAGAAACTAGCAAGAGTTACAAAGGAAGATTTCGACAAGATTGTTGAGACTGTAACTACTTCTATGAAGAAAATTTCATATGATCTTTCCTCAGACATTAGAAGTAGATTCCCTCCTGACAACCTACTCAAAGCCATGTCTATTGTGTTTCCTCATTATTGGAGCCTCAATAGTGCATCTAATTTTTGAAGTAAGCTACTGACTTTGATAAAACAATTTTGCATATCCAGAGAATTGAATGGAGTAACTATAAATGGAATATTAGACAAAACTCATCTTTGAGAGCAATCATCTCGTTTTGCATATACTATGAAAAAACAATATGCCAAAATGGAGAACCCCCATGAAGAGGGATCGATAACAAGGGTTTGGAAATATATAGCTGAGAATGCATCCTTGTGTGATTCAATGCCAGAATATGTGAAGCTTGTTGCTTTATGTCTTACCATGATATTGGGTTCACTGGAAGATGAGAGAGTTTTCAGTGCTTTGGGGTTCCTAAAATCAAAGTTAAGAAACAAACTAGACAAAAATTTTGAAAATTGCTTGAGGCTCTATACATCTAGGTATGATGTCCACACTTTTCCTTACGATAGGGAACTGCAAATCTGGAGGTCCAAATGTGAAAGAAGAGGTTTGGGCAACACTTCAAACCAAAGTGCCAGTGGGACTAGTGGACCTACTGGTAGCATTGAGATGTAGTTCAGCGAAGATATGCAGACTCAGTCTCAGCATAAAGAAACCACAGACGAGAATCAAGAAAGAACTGAATTTGATGAGGATGAATGGCAACTATAAGAGATTGGTATTTATTAATCTTATTACTGTATCTCATCATTCATATTACAAAAGCATATTACTTTTTGCAATTAGAATTTAATATTGATTTGTAATTTTATTTTTCAACTTTCTATTTCCAGATTTAAAATAGCATAATAAAAAAAAACCATAATGTGTTTATTGATACAGAGATGTTTATTGTTTATTTATACATGTTTGAGTCTCAAATCTATGTGATATATTTTAGAACCATATGATAAATTTCATTCAATAGTAATACACATGTCGAGAACTTAGATTTTCATTAATTCTTTCAAAATATAGCCATATGATACAATTCATTCAATAGTAATACACCAATATGTGTGATTCTACATGCCAATTGCAAAAGTGAATACAAAGTTTCAGAACCCTTTGCAAATTACCCTGAATTCCCTTTTATAGAAACAAGAGAGCAACAACAACTCCTGTGTGATTCTCCAATGTCCATGCAAAAGTGAATACAAAGTTTCAGAACCCTTTGCAAAATTGCAAATGACCCTGAATTCCCTTTTATAGAAACAAGGGAGCAACAACAACTTCAGGTCGAATTGCAAGTTTGCAACATGTGAACACTGAACATCAAAATCACAAACTCAGCACATATTTATATGGCCATCACAGACCGTATTAGCAATTTAACATCTACTACATGTTTGATGTCTCCTGTTCAAAAAACAGAGTTCAAAATTAAATATTAATTCATGCCATGAGTCATGACAAATTAAACATAGATAATAGCTATAGCAGTGCCTAAAACGTACTAATCAGAAATAGAGAAATGCATAAATGTTAAAGCAAGGGAGAATTTGAGAATACAAATTTACTGGCTGAAGTTTTGCACTATGCATCATAGATTCACAGGCTGGATTAGCAAAATAGCAATAGCGAGTGCTATTTTTTTCCTTTTCATAAATTAGATTCATAGGTTGGATTAGCAAAATAGTAAATAGGAAAAAAAAAAAACCTTGAAATTAAGAATAAAAGAAGAAAATTGTGCAATACATATTATGATTCTTAAGAATTTTGTGCCAGTTTTTGTAGGGTGCTCCACTCTTCATCTGATGGAAGGTCAATATTCTATAAACTATGGAAAGTCAACTCCAACTTTGTCAACATTCCATATTTAGAAGATTTACTTGACATCACTGTTTCATCCAATAGCAAATTTAGAGTTGTAAATGGTTGGATGAATTCCAGAAAACTTTGGGGAGTTGTGTCCTTTGGAAGCAAGTCTAAATCAGACTTCATTTTTTTCTCCATGATTTTTTTGTAAGATTCTTCTCCAATGAATTTATTTTCTGTGTCAACAGGCTTAGGCAAACCAAGTTTAATCAAATTATTTTTCTTTTCTTGCAGCTTCATTATCTTTTTTCCACAACTGTCCATAACTTCTGATGTTTCCCTTACCTTCTGGCATTTTTGAATGATAGATGATGTCTTAACGGTGGCATCAATGCGGCTCTTAATTCCCTTGGATGCCAAGTAGTTGTCACTGGAACTGTAGACTACTTTCAGAATCTTTTTTGCCATTTCCTCTTTTGAATAAACATGTGTGGTCTTCTCATAGTGCCCTTTGATTTTTAAAAAAAATTGTCTCATACTTTCAGTCAATTGAAACCATTCACACAACTTCTCACTCCTCTGCATTATTTGCCACCAAATGTATATCTAATATCTATGATACGCTTTTCACCATGGATAGCAGGGTCATAAATATCATGGTATTCATCAATGAAACCTGGTGTTTTAACCAGTTCGGTTAGGTTAAGGTACATTTTGTTTTTCACTTGGCTTCTTGTTGAACTACTGCTTCCCATTTTCCCCATTAGTATTATTGTTAATAATTCAAAATAATGCTAGGTAGCTAGATAAAAACGTGAAAATGCTAACCCTCAAATTGGACCATGAGATTACCAAAAGCAAAAAAGGTGGGATGTAGGTGTACTAGATTTTACCTGGAAATTGGAATTTCTATTTCACTAGATTGGCGCAGACAGACTCTGTTGCAACTTGCATTCCTCAATCTAGTAGCTTTTTCTTAATCTCCCTCGATTTATAGGTTTATCCAAGAAATGAAAGACGATTATGATTTACGAGTCTCTTATTTTGAAAACTCTAAAAAGCAGAAAAGTAAAACCTAAAGGGCAAAATATCAAGAATCATGTTGTAATTTTATTAATTACTATTAATAACTATTCGATGCTGAAGGACAAAACATTCATTACTTCAGTATAAATTCCGAGGACATTAAGAATCATGTTGTAATTTTATTAATTATTATTAATTATTCGATGCCGAAGGACAAAACATTCAATACTTCAGTATAAATTCTAAATTTTTGAGGACATTAAATGTAATACGTTCAATTCTGGGCAAAGTTCTTCCAAATGTGTTCACTTCCCACATTCGGGCCGAATTCCACCCTACGCCGTTGATCTTTGCTCATCCAATGGACAAGGGACCAAGGTACTTGTTGTGACTTTACGAGTGTGTTTTTTAAGTCTGTTTAATAATTTTAAACTTCCGTCTGAAAAAGTGCTTTATAGACTTACTTATATTTAATTAAATTTAAAACATTTCAATTTTGGGCGACGTTCTCCCAAATGTGTTCACTTCCCACATTCGGGTCGAAATCCACCCTAAGCCATTGATCTTTGCTCATCCAATAGATGATGGTACCTGTTGTTAGTTGTCATGGGTCCCATCACTTCTGCTAGTTTTCAGGGACGTCACCATACTCGTGTCACTTTTCCGGTTTGATTTTTAGTCTATTTAATCATTTTAAACCTCCACCTGAAAAAAAGCTTTATAGACTTAATTGTATTTAATTACATTTAAAATGTCCAATTCTGGGCGAAGTTCTCCCAAATGTGTTCACTTCCCACATTCAGGCTGAAATCCACCCTAGCCATTAATCTTTGTTCATCCAACGGTCGTGGGTCGATGGTACCTGTTTTAAGATGTAGTGGGTCCCATGACTTCTGCCATTTTTCTGGCACGTCACCATACTCGTGTCACTTTTTTGGTTTGATTTTTAGTCTATTTAATCATTTTAAAATTCCACCTGAAAAAGAGATTTTTAGACTTAATTATATTTAATTAAATTTAAAATGTCCAATTCTAGGCAAAGTTCTCATAAAGGTGTTCGCTTCCCACATTCGGGCCAAAATCCACCCTAGTCGTTGATCTTTGTTCATCCAATGGTCGATGGTACCTATTTTAAGATGTAGTGGGTCCCACGACTTCTACCATTTTTCTGGCACGTCACCATACTCGTGTCACTTTTCCGGTTTGATTTTTAGTCTGTTTAATCATTTTAAAATTCCACCCGAAATTTTTTTTATTAGAATTTATTATATTTAATTAAATTTAAAATGTCCAATTCCAGGTGAAGTTCTCAGAAAGGTGTTCGCTTCCCACATTTGGGCCGAAACCCACCCTAGCCGTTGATCTTTGTTCATCCAACGGTCGATGGTAACTATTTTTCGATGAAGTGGGTCCCACGACTTCTGCCATTTTTTCTGGCACGTCACCATACTCGTGTTACATTTCTGGTTTGTTTTTAAAGTCTACTAAATCATTTTAAAATTCCGCCCGAAAAAGAGATTTATAGTCTATAGAGTCATAGACTATAAGTATAGACTTTCCCTTAATTCTATTTAATTAAATTTAAAATGTTCAATTCCGGGCATTGGGCAATAGTTTGAGATAACTATTAAAAATAATGTTAATATTATTTGTAAAAATTTTAAATTCAAAAATAGTATTAAACATGAAACTTAGTTTCTAGAATAAAACAAATAACTAAATAAAAATATAAATTTTGATATGCAATTTGAAAGGTAAAAGTTTAATATTAAAAAGAAAACATTCAATATTAAATCTAAAATATTAATTTAACGTTTAACAAAATTCTTTGAAAATATGTTTACGATATATCATTTTCAAAAATAGTTTAAAAATATATATAAAATTTCAACATAAATTTAGTCTATTAATTTAAAAAAATGTGCAACTGCAGTTCTCAACCTGTTAAGGCGAGAAAATTTGGAAAGTACAAATGTCAAGGTGGCGATTAATTGTTGCACAAGGAGTTGTCTGCGACACGCCACACAAAAGGAGAAAGGGGAGGATGGCAGGAAATATTTTTCCTGATCTCATGGCATTAATGTCTTATTGTGCATATTCATTACCCGGCCTATAAGAGTTAAGACGGAGGCAGATTTTTTTACCTTTTCATTTGTGTACCACTTTTTGCTTTGAAGCAGCTGCAAGTGCAGAACAAATCTGTAGTTCATAGTTCATAGAATCATACCTTTTGTAAGACAATGGAGGCCAATTTCACACTTCGAACAGACGAGAAGTTGGTGCCCTTTTTGGGCAAAGTATCTGATAAACGAATGCAAGGACTATTCAGGTTTAAGGAGGAGAAGTTGTGGGCAGCAGCTCGACTGATGCTTGTGGAGGAGGTGGCACATATCAGTCACCGGTATCGAACTAACATCGAGGTTTACTCTCTAATTATGGCATGGGCCTGTGAATTCGAACCGGAGCTGGAAAAGGTAAAACTCACATTGGTCAAATTGATTGATGGGGAGTTTTTGATTAACCTAGATTCAATCTTGGAGTGGGTGGTGCCGGGAGTTGGCATTCGAATTATGGAAGGGGACGACCAGGAGGAATTGCTTCCTTTTATTCGTGGCCCAGAGGATGAAATCAAATACCAATGCCGTGAACAAGCCTGAGTGGGGTGGGAAGAGATGAAACTCTTTGTTAAATTAACAAGGGAGGATGAAGTACTGAATGCTTTGCATGTGGTGGCAAGGATGGAGGTTGGTAGGGCATTGAGAGATACAGTTGAAGAAGTAAGGGCCATACAGCTACTGGCAAGCTTGGAGGGCGACCCTGACTTTGGGTTCCTAAACTGCATTCCAAAAATGAAAGCTGAAGCGGCAAAAGGGAAAGCCAAAGCATTGACCTCTGAGGAGGGAAGGGACTGGCAGGACTAGGAGGATAGTGAGACTGAGTGAGTGGCCTATCGACAATGAACTAGTTTTTTTGTCTGCTTGCTATAAGTTGTGGACAAATTTTGTATCTTGAAACGTTTCAATTAATTTAATGGAAAAACCTTGACCGATAAACTTTTGTATCTTGCAACTTTTGAAATTTTGTATTTTGAATGACTATATAGTAATAGTATATATTTATAAAATTATAATCAACCATAATCAATGTACAAATAATTAATGGAACCAATTGAATTTTTTTTTTTTTATAGCATTGCATAAAAAGATCACAGTATTAAATTTATTTCCATTGTTTAACAAATAATTGAAATAACGTAGCTCATATACAAAAAGCATTTGAAAGAAATTAATTAATAAAAATGAAATAGAATTATAGAAAGCATTTTTATATCCATAAGAATGTAAGAGGCAAAGTGAAACAAACTAGAATTTGAAAAATTATCACTAAATTATTTATGCTTTTGAAATTTACAATTTTTTCGTTAGAGACTTGAGTCCCCCCAAAACTTAAAAGCCAAAATGAGTGAGCCTCTGGCACTCAGCTTGTTAGGGTTCAAGGACATAGGAAAAAAAAACTACAAGTAGTGGAATTGTTTACAATTTTTTCCTATGAATCTGGCCCTCCTTCCATGTAGAATTCTTCAGACAACATAAGCTGAGATAATTCTTCAAGCCACATGTAGTTTGGAAAGTCGTCTAGGAGGAACCATTTCTAGAGGAAGTCCCTACCAATCCGTGCCCATTTTCTGTGACGCGTTAGCTGCTCTGCATTCAGGTTTAGGAGAAACAGTTGCCTGGCCACTGGTAGTGTTTGGTCAGGGAGGAGAAACTTGTATAAATCACTCGCCCAAGGGATCCCCACCCCTACTTCTGCAAGAATGACAAGAGTAATGTTGTCTCCGAGGAAGTCATCCTTAAAAACCTTCCTCAATAGCATCAGTATATCCACCTTGTCTTCTCCCAAGTCCAGAAGAGACGCTAAGAAGTGGGATGTAAGGTCCGTGTTAACACAGTACCTATTTTCGTTTCGCAAAAATTCTCTGCCCAGCACCATCCACACAACTTCATTGGTGAACGACCCAACCTCCTTGTAGACTGATTGGAGGGTTGGGTCTTTAACGGAGCCTAGAAAGGCCCTCTGTTCCTCTACAAAAATGCTTCTCAAGTGGATGGGAGTGTCCATCTTGAGAAAACAGATTAACAAATTAAACAACCTGAGCAGTGAGCCTATAAACCTAAAATACCATGAGCTCTGACAATTTATCTACTAAATGGCCAAGGCTAATTGAAGATGAAAGAAGCAGAGATCATATATAAATTGTTGAAGCTATTGATTGTAATAATTACTTCTTTAACAGTATTAATTGCTATAAATTTTTTAAAATCTTTCGTATCTCTGCAAATCTTTCCCATAAATGCACGAGTGTGCGAAATTGGAAACATCTATGAACCAGTACCAAATTGGCAAGTATCACATTGGAAGTCGTGGGGACAGAGTGGATTGCCATAAGTGAAAAGATATATATTAAATGAACGAAATTATCGATCATGATTCGTGACATTTGATACTTGTCTATTGTATCCAATTCCATTCTGGGCACTTTTTGGTGAGCTATGTTCTCTTCAGAATATAAAACTTCAGGCATTGATATACGATCATCGAACGGTTTAAAATCATTGATAAATTTTAGGTATGTGTCACCCTTTATGTGTCAAAGAGGCCGCACTTATTGATACATCGTGCAGAGTCCAGACTCAATGTATTATGTGATGTGATGTGCCTTGTCTATTAATGACAATGAATTTATGAAATCGCCAATGAATTATATATTATACCATAAATAACAAAATATTTGCCAAAACATTTAAATAATTTTCAAGCGGTCGATAAAAATCACCAATACATTTAAATAATTTTCAAGCGGTGGATAAAAATCGCCAATACATTTAAATAATTTTTCCTTCGGAGTAAAAATTTTCGCTCATACAATTATATATTTGTTCCTTTTAACAATAATTATTCGCCTCCCACAATAAATATTTTTCCCATAGAACAAGGTATTAGTCACCAAAAATTTATGGCATTTTTGCACACTAGAAAAAAATTCGCCAATACAAAATAATTTTTTCGTCATTTAAAATTTTTTTTTTGCCATCGATATGAAAATTTCCCCCCGAAAATAATGCTTGATTCGCCAGGATTTTACACAGTTGCCCAGGGGGGGTTTCAAAAAGTTGTAGTGTCTTAAGGGGTCATAGGAGAACATATGATCCCTTAGGACACAATGTGAACCCTAACAACACATAAGGGGTTATATGGTGTCCTAAGGGGTCATAGGACACTATATGACCTGTTAGGACACCATATGACACCTTAGGACACCATATGATCCATTACGACACTATATGGTGTTCTTGTTGGCATTTTTGATAATTATGTTGTGATTGTCATTAATGAACACACACTTGCATTGAGATCATTTTTGTATGTATAAGTTAAAGCTCAACCGGTACATGTTCCAACTCGTATGATGACTTATAGTTAAAGCTCAACCAATAATACTCTGTGATGAGTTACCAACTGGCATTTTTGTGATGAGTTACCATCCACCGATTGTTTGACGGTGCCGACACTGTAACGGTGCTTCTTGTGTTGTGTTACCAGATATGTCTAGATGCATTGAACCTAGGAAATTGTATTGTAATCCTATTGGACCGACATGAAATCAGATTCCTTTATAAGGACATCATGTCTAGGGTTTTAGGTTGTTGGTGTTGTTGATATTGTTGCTAGGGTTTAAGGTGGTTGAGGAGTTAGAGAGAGTATGAATGTGTAGAAGACTGAAGTAATGCTGGAATGCATTAGGAACGAGCTATCAAGGATCTAACCAAGCAATCTGTGCTATTTGCTAGATCACTCACTTGTTGATTACTCACATCTTCGACAAGTCTCTAGCCCTTAACCAGGTAGGCCCAAAAGCCTTTTGTAAATCCTCTAACAAGGTGGTTCACATCTGTGGATCTAAAATCCTCTAGCAAGGTAGTCTTTAATCGGACTTATCTCCTAATAGAGATTGAGATTCCAAACAGGATCTGTTCTGGTAAGGAACATTGTAAGACCTTAACCGGTCTGGTTCCTATTCTGCAGATAGTTACTTGTGAGCTCCATCTCACCGTGGTTTTTCCCATTTGGGTTTCCACATCAAAATCTCTTGTGTTATGGTGTTTGTTATTCTGTGGGTGAATGCATTATTTTTTATTTGGTTTGCATGTGTGTTAACCGGTTTGTCAGCTAAACTACTTTACCAGTTTATTGTTAGTCTTGCAAAGTGTTTAAGTGCAAAGATTTTTGGCATACTAATTCACCCCCCCCTCTTAGTATTCATCAATTCTAAGGGGTCACATGGTGTCCTAAGGGGTGATATGGTGTCCTATAACCCCTTAGGACACCATATGACCCCTTAGGACACAATATGGGGTTGTTAAGGGTCATAGTGTTGTGAGGGGTCATATTGTGTCCTATGACCTCTTAGAACACCATATGACCCCTTAGAACACAATTTGGTGTTGTTATGGGTCGTATGGTGTCGTAAAGGGTCATATGGTGTCCTATGAACCCTTAGGACACCATATGACCCCTTAGGTGTCGTTAGGGACCATATTGTTTCTTAACAGGTCATATGGTGTGTTATGACCCCTTAAGACATAACATGAGCCCTTAAGACACCTTATGTTGTCATTATGAATCATATGGTGTCCTAAGGGGTCATATGCTCTCTTATGGGATCCTAAGACACCTAATGACCACTTAAGACACCATACGACTCATAATGACACCATATGGTGTCCTAAGGGATCATATATTGTCCTAAGGGGTCATAGGACACCATATGACCCGTTAGAACACAATGTGAACCCTAATGACACGTAAGGGGTTATATAATATCCTATGGGGTCATAGGACACTATATGACCCGTTAGGACACCATATGACCCATTAGGACACTATATGACCCATAACGACACCACATGGTGTTCTAAGGAGTCACATGGTCTCCTAAGGGGTCATTTGGTGTGGGTCACACGACACCATATGACCCCTTAGGTGTCATTAGGGGTCATATGGTGTCCTGTGACCGCTCAGGACACCATATGACCCCTTAGTACACCATATGGTGTCAGTATGGTTTGTATGGTGTCCTATGACCCCTTAGCACACCATATGGCCCACTCGTACACCATATTGTGTCAGTATAGTCCTATGGTGTCCGATGATCCCTTAGGACACCATATGACCCCTTAGGACATCATACGACCCATAATGATAACATAAGGTGTCGTTAGGGATCATATGGTGTCTTAAGGGGTCATAACACACCATATGACCCATTAAGACACAATATGATCCCTAACGACACCTAAGGGGTCATATGGTGTCCTATGACCCCATAGGACACCATATGACCCCTTAGGACACCATATGACCCATATGCCCCTTAGGACACCATACAACCCATAACAACACCACATGGTGTCCTAAGGGGTCATTTGGTGTCCTATGACCCCTTAGGACACTATACGACCCCTTAGGACACAATATGGTGTTGTTATGGGTTGTATGGTGTCCTAAGGGGTCATATGGGTCATATGGTGTCCTAAGGGGTCATATGGTGTCCTATGGGGTCATAGGACACCATATGACCCCTTAGGTGTCGTTAGGGATCATATTGTGTCTTAATGGGTCATATGGTGTGTTATGACCCCTTAAGACACCATATGATCCCTTAGGACACCTTATGTTATCATTATGGGTCGTATGATGTCCTAAGGGGTCATATGGTGTCCTAAGGGATCATCAGACACCATAGGACTATACTGACACAATATGGTGTACTAGTGGGCCATATGGTGTGCTAAGGGGTCATAGGACACCATACAAACCATACTGACACCATATGGTGTACTAAGGGGTCATATGGTGTCCTAAGGGGTCACAGGACACCATATGACCCCTAATGACACCTAAGGGGTCATATGGTGTCGTGTGACCCATTAAGACAACATATGGTGTCATTATGGGTTGTATGGTGTCCTAAGGGGTCATATGGTGTCCTATGACCACTTAGGACAACATATGATGTCATTATGGGTCCTATGGTAACCTAAGAGGTCATATGGTGTCCTATGACCCCTTAGGACACCATATGACCCCTTAGGTGTCGTTAGGGGTTGTATTGTGTCCTAAGGGGTCATATGGTGTCCTATGACCTGTTAGGACCTAGAGAGAGGAGAGCGTGAGGAAGAAACTTAGAGAAAGAGGTGAGAGAGGGAATTAGATGGGTGTAAGGATGGAGAGGGAGATAGGTCGAGGGATATGGGAATAAGGGAATTATGAGAGCTAGAGAGGGGAGGGACAAAGAAGAGTATGCATCTATAAGAATGAAGAGCCCGAGAACAGGTAAGGGGAGAGAGAGGATATGAGATCTAGTTCATAGAGAAAGATGGAACTACAAGGGAAGGGAGATAAAGAAGAGAGAGATGAGATGGGGGTTTCTATGTACACATTTGGCAGTCTCCCTATTTGGTGTACACCAAATGTGGAATATTGATCACATTTGGCGTGTGCCAAATGGGAAAACCCATTCATCACATTTGGTGCATGCCAAATAGAGTGAGTGCCATATTTGGTGCATGCCAAATGAACCTTTTTGGGAAACACCAAACCTATGGGTTGGATTTGCCTTGGGCATCCAACCCAAAGGTTTGGACAACCATTTTAGGCTAGAGACGTGTTTTTATCAGAACATTGAAAATTTTGACATAGTTTTGGTTGTGCTCTTCCTCAGGTTTGCACGTCTTCCAATGAAGTTAAAAAAAAATAGCATGGTAAACTTTAGCTCCCCCTTAGCTATCCAAAAATGTAATTTATTTCAAATTTTGATTTCATTAAGTCTTTCATCTATAATTTTTTTTGCCAGTGTGTCCGTTTTTTGTCAAAAACCAACATGCACTGTTTTGGGTATAGATTTTTACACGTTCATCAGATTTTGAAAAAACTCACATTTTTAGAAACTAGACTCCATTCTACATAATTTAGAAAAAAAAGGTTTTATTTTTTATTAGTTTTCAATGATTTTAGGGGGGAGCATGCTCAAATTTCTATTTTTCAAGACGTTTCAACTTCGAAAATTAGTAAAAAATAAAAATACTCATTAAAAAATTAGCTGAACAATCTGACATAAACTACAAGGTGTTAGCCAATTTCTCACTGAAGAGATTTAAAAAATTCAAAAGAAAAGTTAACATTTTAGGGGGGCCATAACAGATGCTATGTTATGTTTTTTGCATAAAAATAGGACCACTTTTTGTGGCCCCCCTTTTTGAATCCCTTGATCTTCACCATTTTAAAAACAAATTAGTAGTTTAGAAAGTAGACTTGAAGCACTCTGACTCTTGTTCTTGTTGCATCTTCAAATTTGGAGTGTAATTAGGTTCAATTTGTCCTCGAAGTTCAGACGCTGATTTCAAAAAAAAAAAAAAAAAAGTGGCATCTTAAGACCCCTTTTTGGTACCACAACTTGGTGCATATACCCAAAATTCAAAATATTTTCCAGCATCTAGCCAATGCCAAAGTATGAGAATTGGTTTCAGGTATGAACTTCCATCTATTGGTATTTTGGATATGTTGATATGGTTTTGTCATTGATGTCAACACTTATCAACTCTAGCACTTAGAGAATTGGTAATGTTCACCGGCAAGCAAGTGACTTTATGCATAGTCACCGGTATCTGGTACACCGATAGGATATATTGTTCATCGGTAATTCGAATGACATGGAAAATACTTGGTTATGTCAAAGACATCATTTGAACACTTTATCTTGGAGATTTGTTCACTGGTATATTTGTGTTTGCATATTTGTTGTTATTGGCAAATAGGTCCACGATAAGCACCGACATGCCTATCTATTCTAGATCAGCACGACACACTATGGAGATGATTTATTACTGTTGTAAATGCATTAAGCCGACATGTTGAATCCGATATTGCATAGGTTAATGATTTACTTGTCAATTGTTTTTATTGTTATATCTTTTGTAAAGCTGACCTATACATTTTGGTCCTAGGCTTTGGTATATATGTAAGATCTTATTTGTAAGATCGATATGTGAATGTGAAGGAAGGAATATAATTTGGTATATGCGAGAATAAGTAGAGCTATACACAGAGACATCATTTGAAGGTTGAAGGAAGGTTTTTGTGAAGGCAATCAGAACTACACTGGTACTGAATCTAGTATATGAAGATTCTATTTTGAGCGGTACATCATTATTGGATTTAACCATCCAATTGTAGTCAATGTGACTCTTATTTGTGTTTGAGGAGTGAGCTCTAGGCGCTTGGTCTTTCTGCATGTGCAGACCCCTTATTGTATACACATACTATCTGCAGTAGTATCATCTGATTGTGGGTAAGGTTTCCCACCGTGGTTTTTCCCCTTATAGGGTTTCCAGATACAAATATTGGTGTTATGTGTTGTGGATGTTATTGTCTTTCTGTTTCATGCATTAATATTTACCGGTACTGCAATTAACTGATAAACTATCTACCGACATTAAAGTTTGGTTAGGTTGTTTTTGGTTTGAATTTATTTGACAATTGATTCACCCCCCCTTCCTCTCAGTTGTCTTTGGGACCTAACAATTGGTATCAGAGCTTAGTCCTCTTTTTGCAGAAGTTTAACAGCTTGAGGAGATCCAATGCCTTCTAACTATTTCAGGAAGGACAGTCCTAAACTTGATGGAACCAACTATGGCATATGGAAGATTGGGATGGAGACACATCTGAATTGCATTGGGAAGGATATATGGAAAGTTATAAAGAATGGCGATATTGCTCCTACTCCTGGTCAACCCAATCCACCTACCTTAGGAAAAGATGAAGAAAATGATTGCAAAGCAAGAGAAGCACTTTTGAGCGCACTACCAGATCAGCAAATCATGGGATTATCAGATAGATCTACTGCTAAAGCTATTTGGGACCATTTAGAAACATTGAATGAAGGAGATTCCACAGTCAAAATTGCAAAACTTGAAAGCTTCCGAGTCAAGTATGAAAATCTAAAACTGGAAGAAGATGAAAGGATTTTTGGTTTTATGGAATGAGTAAATGAAATTATTTTGGGTATTAAATATTGTGGAGGAACCTTAAGTGAAGATGAAATTGTTGCAAAAGTTTTAAGGGGATTGCCACCGGCATACAAAATGAAAGTTACTGCTATAAATGAGGTAAGAACAATGCCTAATACATCAGTAACTAGAGATACATTGATTGGAAAATTTTTATCTTTTGAAATTGAAGAATTTGGTCTTGTTGCTACTATAAAGACAAATTTAGCTTTTAAGGCATTAGCATCATCTGCACCATCTTTTGACAAGTCTGATTGGAAAGCCTTTTATGCAAAAGAACTTGAAGAAAGCAAGAGAGAAAATGAACTTGAAGAACTTGAAGCACTATTTGCAAGGAAAATGCCTAAAGGTCCAGTTGGAAGTAAGTATGAAGGTAAAGCACCCTTTAAATGTTTTAACTATAATAAGATTGTTCATATGGCTTCAATATGCTCTGATAGACATGCTAGACTAAAAGAAGAGGCTAGAAGAACATACAAGTCTAACCCTTAATATCAGAGATATATATTTAAGAAGAATAAAGACAAGTCTTGTTATCTTGCTGATAAAGGAGTCACTGATGATTCTAATGAGGATCCACCAGACAATGGATGGGTCTTTGTTGCTATAACATAAGATCAACCAGCACCTACTGTTCAACTAGTAGAGTGGGCCCTGGTAGCTAAAATTGAAGTTAAGGATGAATGGATCATTGATTCAGGATGTTCACATTATATGACTGGTGATAAAAGTAAATTCGTGACTTTTCAGGACTATAATGGAGGTCTAGTAAGATTTGGAGATGATAAAGCTTATTTGATCAAAGGTAAAGGTACTATATCTCTTTATGGTAAGCATAATACTAACAATGTTTACTATGTCGAAGGTTTAAAGCATAATCTTTTGAGTTTTGGACAATTAGTTGAGAAAGTATTTCAGTTACAATTCAAAAATGGAAAATGCAAAATTATCAACAGAACTGGTTTTGAAATTGCAACCGGTAATCAAACTAAAGGTAACATCTTTCATTTGAATAACAATAAAAATACATGCTTGATTGCACATATCGATGAAATTCGGCTATGGCATAAGAGACTCTGTCATGTAAATTTTGATTGCATTGTGAAAATCAGTACTACTAAAGCAGTTAGAGATTTACATAAGATTGTTAAACCTCACAATCCGATATGTAAGGAATGCCAATTTGGAAAACAAGTTAGAGCATCTCTTAAAAGTATTCTAGAAAAATCCAATAATGCTATTGACTTAATTCATACTAATTTATTTGGTCCAGCTAGAACTAAAAGCTTACAAGGTGATAGATATTTCATGCTAATCATTGTTGACTATTCTAGAATGTGTTGGGTTACTTTTCTCAGAGAAAAATCAGAAGCACTTGGGAAATTCAAACTATTCAAGGTGATGGTAGAGAATGAAACCAGTAAGAAAATCAAATGTCTGAGGTCAGATCAAGGAGGTAAATTCACATCTAAGGAATTTAATACATTCTGTGAAGTAAATGGAATTAGAAGAGAGTTATCAGCACCCCGGACACCACAGCAGATTGGAGTTGTAGAAAGGAAAAATAGAACTATCTTGGATGCAGCTAGAAGTATGTTATCAGAAGAAAATCTACCACATGTATATTGGAGAGAGGCAGTAAGCACAATAGTCTACAAATTCAAAAAAGTTCACATCAAAGGTGAAACTGGTAAGACCCCTCATGAACTATGGTTTGGCTTTACTCCTACTCTTAAATATTTCATAATATTTGGAAGTAAATGCTATATTAGGAGAGATGAGTATATTGGCAAATTTGATCCTAGAAGTGATGAAGGAATATTTGTTGGTTATTCTTCTAACAGAAAGGCATATGGATGTTTTAACAAGAGATTGCAGAAAAATGTTGAGAGTACAAATGTGAAAATTGATGAACAATTTAGAGGAACTTCAAGGTATATAGACTTTGAATCGGCAATAGAGATACTAATGAATGAACACACACCGGTATAGAATGAAGATCAAGTTACATCGGTATCATCTAAAAATTCCATTGTAACTAAAGAACAACAACAAACGAAGACACCCCGGTATGTAAGATTGAATCACTTTGAAGATCAGATAATTGGGAGCAAGTATCAAGGAGTAATGACAAGAGGAAGACTAGCAAATGAAGAGGTATTTCTTATTTCTCAAATTGAACCATCATCAATTAATGAGGCATGTGAAGATAAACACTAGATTAAAGCTATGGAAGAAGAATTAGAATAAATTGAGAAGAATAACACATGGATATTAGTTCCCCAGCCTAAAGACAAAAATATAATTGGAACAAAATGGGTACTTAGAAACAAACTCAATGAAGATGGTAAGGTAATCAGAAATAAAGAAAGACTAGTGTGTAAGGGATATTCACAGAAAGAAGGAATTGATTACAATGAAAGCTTTGCACCGGTAGCTAGAATTGAGGCAGTCAGATTATTCTTGGCTTTTGCTGCACACAAGAACTACAAAGTATATCAAATGGATATTAAATATGCATTTCTGAATGGAGATCTTGAAGAAGAAGTTTACATTGAGCAACCTGATGGATTTTCTTTGACAGATAACAAAGATATGGTTTGTAGGTTAAGGAAAACGTGGTATAGGTTGAAGCAAGCTCCAAGAGATTGGTATGCTAGATTGGATAAATATCTTTTCAAGATTGGTTTTTCTAAAGGTAATGCTAACAACAACTTATACTATAAAGTGACTAATGATGACATCTTGTTTATAGAAGTTTTTGTTGATGATATAATCTTTGGAGGAGAAGATGGATTATGTAAAGACTTTTCTATTGAAATGCAGCAAAAATTTGAAATGTCTATGATTGGACAGATAAAATTCTTTTTAGGATTGCAGATTTCACAGATTGATAAAGGTATATTCTTCAGTCAATCTAAGTACTTGAAGGAGTTACTAAAGAAATTTGGGATGGATAACTCTAAACTGGTAAGCACACCTATGACTACAAATGACAAATTATCACTAAGGGATGACTCTACACTTGTTAATCCGACTAGGTACAAATCTATGATAGGAGGTTTACTGTATTTGACACAAACAAGACCTGATATTATGAATGGAGTATGTATTGTTTCAATATTTCAAAGTAATCCTAAAGAAAATCATGAATCAGTAGTGAAAAGGATTTTCCAGTACTTACAAGGCACTACAAATATTGGCTTATGATATCCTAGAGATGAAAACCATGAATTATGTGCATACACATATGCAAATTGGGTAGGAGATGTGGATGACAGAAAAAGCACCACCGACGAAGCTTTTTTTCTTAGAAGCAGATTAATTTCTTGGTTGAGTAAGAAACAAAGTTGTGCATCTTTATCAATAGCTGAATCAGAATATGTTGCAGCAACAACTAACTATACATGGGTATTATGGCTTAAGCAAATGTTGAAGGACATAAAGGTAAAATGCAAGTAACTTATAACTATCTATTGTGATAATACAACAGCAATTGATATATCTAAGAATCTAGTTCTACATTCTAAAACCAAACATGTTTCTATCAAACTGAATTTTCTGAAAGAGAATGTGTTGAAGTAAAAGAAGTAAAACTAGTTTATGTGAATACTAAAGAGCAGATTGCATATATTTTCACTAAACCTTTGCCTAAGGAGACTTTTCAATATCTCAAAGATCAGCCTGGGGTCATACCCCCACTGGTAGAGACTTAGACAGTTGATGTTTATCATCAACCGGCAGAATTAACAGAGAAATCTTTTACTCCGACTTTGATGTGGAGAGCTACTTCTCAGGGGGAGTAGTTGGTATATTAAATAAGTTGGTATTTTGTATTTGAACCTGGTTTTTGTATTGACTTTGGAAATTGATGTCAAAGGGGGAGAGATTGATATGGAAAAACACAAGGAAAACACATGTTACTCCTAGGGGGAGAGACTTTATCCTTTGGGGAGAGATTTTTATTTTGGGAGAGATTGATTACTCTCTGTGTCTGAATTTTGATTTCTGGTTATGATCTCTTTTGGTAGATTGTTGGTTTTTGGTATTTGACATTTCTGTTTTGGCACTTTGATGGTTTTTCCATCTTGTGTTGCCATCAATGCCAAAGGGGGAGATTGTTGGTATTTTTGATATGTTGATATCGTTTTGTCATTGATGTCAACACTTATCAACTCTGGCACTTGGGGAATTGGCAATGTTCACCGGCAAACAAGTGACTTTATGCATAGTCACCGGTATCTGGTACACTGACAGGATATATTGTTCACCGGCAATTGGAATGACATGGAAAACACTTGGTTATGTCAAAGACACCATTTGGACACTTTGTCTTTGAGATTTGTTCACTGGTTTATTCATGTTTGCATATTTGTTGTTACTGACAAATAGGTCCAAGATAAGCACCGATAGACTTATCTATTCTAGATCAACATGGCACGCTATGGAGATGATTTATTGTTGTTGTAAATGCATTAAGCCGACATGTTGAATCGGATATTGCATCGGTTATTGATTTACTTGTAAATTGTTTTTATTGTTATATCTTTTGTAAAGCTGACCTATACATTTTGGTCCTAGGCTTTGGTATATATGTAAGATCTTATTTGTAAGATTGATATGTGAATGTGAAGGAAGGAATATAATTTGGTATATGCAAGAATAAACAGAGCTATACATGCAGACATTATTTGAAGCTTCAAGGAAGGTTTTTGTGAAGGCATTCAGAACTACATTGGTAATGAATCCAGCATATGAAGGTGCTATTTTGATTAGTACATCATTATTGGATTTAACCATCCAATTATAGTCAGTGTGACTCTTATTTGTGTTTGAGTAGTGAGCTCTAGGCACTTGGCCTTTCTGCATGTACATACCCCCTATTGTAGACACATACTATCTACAGTAGTATCATCTAATTGTGGGTAAGGTTTCTCACCGTGTTTTTTCCCCTTATAGGGTTTCCACGTACAAATGTTGGTGTTATGTGTTGTGGATGTTATTGTCTTTTTGTTTCATGCATTAATCTTTACCGGTACTGCAATTAACTAATAAACTGTCTACCGGCATTAAATTTTGGTTTACCGGTATTAAGCATTAAGTTTGGTTAATTTGTTTTTGGTTTGAATTTATTTGACAACTGATTCACCCCGCACCCCCCCCTCTCAGTTGTCTCTGGGACCTAATACCATCAAAGCAATTTTTTTTACCAAATCCTCCATATTTTTGAAATTGTTGTCAATATCTATCGAAGAACAATAAAGGGCCGAAGTGATATTATTTGGATGCACTACATATAACATGAATGCAAAATATATAATACATAGACATAATATGTGAATTGTTTTACAAATATCAACATATGAAATGTTGTGATGCATGGAATGTACAGAAAATTGAACTGTTCAAACGACTTTATAAATGTATAATCGATATGCAAAAAACTAAAGCCCGTCTCGCTTCCTATAATGATCTTTCAAATAGTACATAGACGTGACCTGTCAAAGAATAAGAGAGTTTTATCAGATCACAACTGCCTGCATCGACATACATGTACATTATGGGATGTAGATTATATAGAAAAATAAGATTATTGAAATGTCTTGGAAATATTCTAATGATTGCAATTGGCTATTATAAAGCCAAGTTCAATAACGTTCTTCCTATGCGCTACATGTTGAAAGCTATCATAAATAATCTAGAAATCCATCAAGACAGTGATGAAAAATAATTTTGCAATTATATGCGAAAATGTAGGGAAACCATAAACACATATCCAAAGTATGGGAGTAGTCTCATCTAAAACACTCTGAACTAGAGTCGATATGTCATTTAGAAAGCATGGTTTTCATGAAGTTTCTTTTCATAGCTTTTCACTGTGATGAACTATTTGGCATAGTTGGCAAAATTACCTTATGAGATCAAGATTGCGAACCATGAGAGGCTGGATCATCGACAAGAGGCATTTAATATGGCTATTATTTTGAAAAACTTCAAGGATGATTGAATTTCATGGATATCAAATATTATGAGAGCAGAATGAACTAGGACCGGCCACCAAATTTTTGACCATTGAAGATGATCTAGACAAATTTGTTTGCATATAGAAGTCTTGAATTTAGCAGCATATGTAGAGATCATATTTATTAAACATAGATTCCCAAACAAATGTAGTTTACAGGTGCAAAACCTAATACAAAGGAAAATTTATATGTGGATGCACATCAAATAAAATAAATCAAGCCGAAACCCTAAAGAAATTTCTGAATGGAAGAATTCCAATATAGATGCATTAATGTTCTCACTTTGGACTATTGTTCATAAGGCAAGCATTTATTAAACATATGTTCTTTTATGGGAAATTTTTATCGGCATAACTTTGTACTATCGGGAATGAATTAAAAAGCCATTATGATAGTACATGTTACTCCGATGAACAAAGGATGGATGTATAAAATATTTTGCAACCAAGGCTTGGGGCCCACCACCACACTTCAAAGCAGCAATATTGTGAGTAGAAGAAATAAAAATCAGATTTTGACTGAAATGTGAAAATTATTTCACGAGGGAATGCCAAATCAAAGGAAGAATAAGGTGAAATTGGAAAATTCTCTTATAAAAGTTAAATTTGCAAAAACAAAGAAATATTTCGGGAGGATTGTGTTTATGAAGCCTGAAGACGAAGGTGATTAAAATTAATCAATTGAAGACATTTGATTTAATGAAGAGACACTCCACTTAAAGTAAAGGGATGTAACCCTAATATGTAATACATATATGTAAAACATTAGAAATAAAAAAAGAGAGGAATTATCAATGGTAATATATATTAAAAGGGATGTAATATATCATCAGATATGAAGAAGTAAAATACAATCAATGCTCCTTCTTCTCTATTGTGTTGTAGTAAATTTCTCTTCAGATTAGTTCTCTACCATAACCATTTAAAGCAAGTGATTATTATCTGAAATCCTCTTGTGAAGATTTTATGTTATAGTTGCAAGTTAGAAAAATATAGAGTGCATCTGAGGCAAAAGGGAGCTATTTGCATTTTATTTTGATTGGTCTTTCTCAGAGAGTTTAATTCAATCAGACTAACTATAATTGGAGATATCTAATTGTAACATTAAGGGTTAGGCAATTGGCATATCCGTCCAAAGGAGGATTTAAAAATTGTCTTTCAAAGTTATACATAGGGTTTGCAAGTGAATGACTCTATTGCCCAAAAGAATTAAGGCACTGGTCTAGTTGCATATAAAATTCAATTCAAGATCAATAAAATCATTTTTTATTTTTATTTTTATGTTAGTAGGAAGCAGAAGTAGCTTGAATAGGAGTAAGAATTAAAGATAGCAAAATCGGATCGAAGCAAGCTTTAATCAAAATAGTAAGATAATTTATCCCAGAGATATATGCCACTTTGAGATAAACAACAAAGGTAGAAAGTGCAATACACATATCTTCTATAAAAAGCACTAAGTAAGAAGATTAGTTGGTGAGTAGGTACACCCGCCTAGGTTCTGCAGAGCCTGAAGTGAGGGAGTTAGCAACCTTGAAAGGTTCACTCTATTAGTTGGCCAAATCAATTGGAAGGTTCGAAGATAGGATCAGGCATAACCTTAGAACTTTTCTAGTCTATTGATTTTAGAACCAATAGAGTCTTCTTCCTCCATTTTAGATGGTGATAGTGATGACGAGGATTCATATTCCTCTCATAGTCATCATTTAGAGGTTAATGATTCTCTCTCAGACTCTCCAACCTCAAAGCCTCTTCAGGCTTAACAAACATTTGAGTCAGTAGGAGATTGGCTTAGTGATCCATTAGATACTAGAAGAATAAGGTGATAATTTTAGTAGGCTCTACATCTCTTCATTGCTTCAGCTTCTGATCTACAGTCTTTTTGAGAAGCTTCAGGTGTTCCCGAGTAGGATGCTGCAATGCAAGAAGAGTTTAATTTTTTGGAAAGGAATCACACATGGGATTTAGTTCCTCTTCCTAAGGGAAGGAAACTTGTTCGATGCAAGTGGATCTATTAACACAAAATTTGCAGCACATGGGTCAGTTGATAATTATAAGGCTCGCTTGGTAGAAAATAGATTTTCCCATGTTCTAGGGATTGATTACTCTCAGACTTTTTCTCCAGTTGCTAGCATGAATTCCATTTGACTTGTCCTTGCTATAGCTACAACCAATCGTTGGGAAGTTCATTAGATGGATGTAAAGAATGCATTTCTCCATGGTGACCTTCAGGAGGAAATCTAAATGGAGGAGTCGCAAGGGTTTTTGTGTCACACTTTTATAAAGAAAATGGCCAATGTTGATTCAAGTTTTTAAATTGAATCAATAGAAAGTGAAATATATGTTTTGAATTTTGACATGATCTAAACTAATAAAATGTATCATTTTTGGTGTATTTTATGTTTGTAATTTTAAAAAAAATTTAAAAAATTGTAATATACTTTCTTATGAAATAAACACTATAATTTAGTTGTTGATAAAATATTAAAATTGAAGTTACACGAGACTTCACACTTTATATAGTAAATTTTACATTTTTTTCTTAATTATTTTTTGTCTATTGATAACTTGAAACTTTAGTGCAAATATATATTTTTAACATTTTTTTATGTATTTATATTTTTCAATAAATTTGAAAAGTTGTGTGTACTGAATTATAACTCTTTCCATTTGGCATCACATTTTTTCTTAATTATTTATCCAAATTAGAAAAGAATTATATCATCTTGACATAGACTTTTTTCTCTAGAGCTTTTTTTTTCAAAATTTTTTAATAAATTTGAATTTTTCCTTTACATGATAATCAACCTTATTTTTTAGTGTTGATGACCTACTTTGAATAAAATAAAATAAAATATAAAATATTAAAACTAATTAAAATATTAAAAGATATATTTTGGAAAATTCAATTATAGATATATAAAAGAGTATTTTTTACATTTCAAAAAATAAATTGTTTATAAGAGTTTGAGTTGTTGAAACATTGAGTTTTTCAAAAAAGAAAAAAAATTGGTAATTAGACCCAAAGTGGTATAAAATATACATTTAGTAGACAATTCCAATGCAAAATTTGTAGTCCATATATAAGATAGCTATGATGAATCTCTATAGACCATATGTTTGACTAAAATTAATTTTTAGTTAGAAGTACTTAAATTCACTTGTGTTGATAAGTTGGCTTGAAACGTGACATAGTTTCGTGCCTTTACTTTAACTTGTGTGTCAACTTTATAAGCCTCTCTATGGCCTTAAATAAGCTCCATGATCTTGGTATGCCAAGATGGACTCATTCCTTCTGATAGTTGGTTTCACTTGATGCCATTCTGATCCAAACATATACATTCTATTGCAGGACTCACATTTCTGGTTATCTATGTTGATGACTTGTTGATCACAAGGCGTCACTCATCCACCATCAAGGTAGTGAAAACTTCTTTACTTTATAGATTTCTGATGTTAGACTTTGGTCTTTTGCATCACTTCTTGGGGATTAAGATCACTTAGTCTTCTTCAAGTATCTTCCTTGGACAACCCAAGTATGCACTTGATATGCTCTCAAGATTTTGCATGGCTGATTGTAAGCCTGCACCTACTCCATTTTTATTAGGGGTCAAACTTGAAGCTAACTTTTTTTTCACCCTTGGTTGATGGCACTTTATACTGATATCTTATTGGGAGCCTTATCTACTTGACTCATACGAGACCTGACATTTCATATGTCTTGGCATGGTCTCTAGATTCATACAAGAGCCACATGAGTTGTATTGGAAACCAACTAAGAGGATCCTCCACTACATTAAGGGTACTCACAATCATGGGATTCAGTATGTAGCAAGCATGGATATTGACTTGGTGGGATATATAGATTGAAATTGGGTAGGTTATTCTTATGATCACAAATCTACTTCAAGGTATTGCTTCTCACTTGTTTCCAGCACAATTTGTTGATTAAGCAAGAAAAAGTCTGCAATTTCTCTTTCATCAACAGAGGCTGACTATTGAGGGGAAATCAATGCTACCACTAAGGCTATTTGGCTTTAGAATATTCTCATTGAGTTTGGTATTCCAATTAGAAAGCCTACCATCATCTTTTGTGATAATCAGAGTGCCATACAGATCTCAATAAATCCACTTCATCACTAGAGGATTAAACACATTGAGATACATATGTACTACATAGAGAGTTGATTCAAGAAGGCATCATTGTTCTTAAGTATTGTTCTACATTGGAGCAGACTGTAGACATCTTATCCTAACCCTTCACTGAAAGAAGTTCTTTCATTTGTGATTTTTTCTTGGGATCTAGTAGGTGTCTACTTTAGGAGGGGCTTCTTAGTCCTTCATTCTTTCTCCCTCTATTTAAGCGACAATTATTCCTCTTATGGGGTGGCTTCTTCTTTTGGGGGGAATATCTATGTGCATGGGTACCTAACATGGCCTCATTTGTCAGGACCCATCTTTTCACCCACCTAAGCTACGCTTAAGGGGGGTGTTAGTGTAGGTTTTTTATTTTTCTTATGTTAGGGGGTATTTATTTTTCGTACACATATTATTTAAGCTTTATTAGGTCATTAGGAGTAGTTAATATAAGGATATTTGGTGAAATACTTCATGTATATGTGTAACTCTCCACCTCACATGGGTAGTTGAGTTACACACCCTCTTTTGGATTGTTGTGCCACCTCTCATAACCACTATTTTGTCATTCCCTAAGCAGGTTATGGGTTAGTTGGGTTTCTCACCCTTTTTGGCTTTATGTGCTACCTCTTATAACTCATTTTTTGTTTTCATGTAATGAGGTTATGCCACATGTTTTGGCACTTACCAAGTAAGTAAAAACATCCCACTTTTTATGGGCGTGGGAATTTATTGGATGTATATGCTAGAATTTTGAGCACTATATTCTCACCTTCACTAGTTTAGTAATAGTTCGGTGAGAGTCTTCTCCAAATTATCTTTTGTCTCTATTTTTTTCTCTCATATCAGATTGATCTTCTTTTAGCTATTTTGATCTTGAATCATCTGTTTCTTGGAGTTGCATGTGATCTATGACCCACATCAGATCCTAGCTTGGTTCTTGCTTCTCACGGAATCTAACAAGACCAAGGCACCACCAGCACCCTAGTCTTGGACCAGAGTGCCAAACGCTCTAGTCCCCCTCTTTGGAGCCCATTTTTCAAGGAGGGGGTGAGACCCATCTATCTGGCAATAAATAAAATTGATAGTTCAATATGACTGTAGGAGGTTGGACTAATCAGTAAATTAACCTAGATTCTCATATATAAAGGCATTTGATCAACTTGATTTTATAAATGAGCATTCTAAGTCTACACATTCAAGCAATCAAGCATTCAAGCATTAAAGTGTTCATCATCTAGCAAGTTTAGAGTTCTTCAAGGTTGCCTATTCTTCATTCAACCATTGTGGAGAAAATTACAACATTCATATGAAAACATGTGTATGTGATTTCATACAACATAAGGGATTACATTCAAGAAGAAAAGCATCATTATCAGTCATTACAAATTTGATGTATACCATTACATTATTTATTTGAGTACTTGCAACATTTCATTCAAGGTTAATTCCTAAACTAGGGTTTTACTTAAGCAAACCCCTATTTCCAACCTATTTCTCCTTTTTTGTGTGTGTAGGAAACAGGTACAAAGCTTTGATGTTCAAGATAAGCTTTATTTTCAGAGATGAATCGACCCCCCATTGGAGTGTGAAAATTTCAAAGGACCAGAACGACTGTCACACCAATCTTGACAAATCAGAAGCTCCTTCTGAGAATAGGTCTGAATTCTCTTACAATCCTCATATCCAAGTTCGCGGCTCGATCTGACGTCTGTAGCTCACTATTTGCACATTTTTGCATCAACTTTAGTCCATTTAGCCTAATTTCAGCAAAGTCAACAAATCAATTCAATTCAAGGGAAAGAAGAGGCATTCAACACCCCTAGAATTAGATAAAAATTTAGACTTCTTAAGTTTAGATCTATCTAATTCCTATCTTTCCCTAATTTAATGGTCTTCAAGACATAAAATTAGTGGTTTTCATACATCTAATGGTGGAAACCCTAATTTTTCACCATTATATTGTGTTTATTATACGTCAATACAAATCTATTATAATGGATGGGAGTATATTAGGCAAGAATGCAATTTATTAGTCCTTGATTATGTATTCAATTAGATGATCATGCAATATTAGAGTGAACTACATTTTTAGAGATTTGCTAATTCGCTTGCATACCCTTACCATGGTATTGCAGAGAAAACTAACAAAGTTTAGAAATTCGATTAAATATCAAAAAATACACAGAATAATTACTGCATGATATCTATGACAGTAATGAAGTTATTGATTTCATATGCTTTAAATTAAAAGAAGTAAAATCTACATTAAATAAGAAATCACAAAGCATGTGTAATGATTCTATTTGATTTTAATATCAACACTATGTTCAACTATATAAAGGAAATAAGTTAGTGGGGAGATGTTAATATATCATACGTATTATGTATCTTCTACATCTTGTCAATCTGAAATGATAAATCATGTTCGAGTGAACAATTTGATCTGTGATAGTTGTTTATGTTATCCATGAGGTAATAGGAGATTTTAAACTCTATAGTCGATAGTAAGCTACTTTATAAATCAAGTTACCTTGAAGGTTGTTGATAATTGTTTTGTTATTTTTCTTGTAAATGTTGAACTAAAGGATTCTTTTGTTGGGTCAGATGAACCATAATACTAGATGAATTAGTGAGTTAATTGCACTGGAGAATCTATTTAATCCAAGTAAGGGTGGTGAATATGGACAGTGCACATTATCATGCTTGTTATAAGAAACCCTAGCCAAGGAGGCGTTGTAGTTGGCATCTGACCATCAATTCACATGAACCAAGCACACCACTAGTCAGATGGTCATACTAGTTAGGGCATACCTATAGTGTGTGATTGGCTAGTTCACGTATATTCAAAAAACTAGGCTCAAATAGCTAAATGGTAATTGATCTTTCCTTAGTCTGCTTTCCTCAAGAGGCATAGGAGATTTTTAAGTCTATGGTTGGGCAAAAAATCCCTTGATGATCTTCTCTCCCTCTCCTATATTATACCAAGGCTTGTATCTGCTATTAGTGGGATGCTTGTTGCATTGTAATCTCTAAATCCTCTTTTTTAGTTGTAATGAATAACTAATTTTTAGTTGATAGTTTTCTCTTTCAAATTATAGTTAGTTAGTTTGCAGGTTAATGGTTTCTTTTTAGCTGAAATTAAATGTTAGTTGAAAAATCTTCTTAATGCCTTTATGTGTTATTGTTTTTCTTTGTTAAGTTTAGTGGTTGTTATATTTGTATATATGACAAGGAGATGATTGTCATCATGCATGAACTACCAAAGTTCAAATAATATTTTAGCTTATAAAACATTTGTGATGAGAATATCTCATAATAGTTTGCATTTCTTTTCTATTAGAAATATTTGAGTGATAAATGAGAAATGTAGTTAATTTATAAGCCCATAATTTTGATATTTAACATGTTAAGGGGAAGAATGATGTTATGGCTAATGCATTATCTATGAATTTTTATTTATGTTCCATGACTAATATATTTATTGATCGAAGAGCTTCTATAACAGATGAATATGACAAGAGAGCTTTTGTTATTGATATTTTAGATGAAAAGCTACAAGATAATCTAGGTACAGGGTGGTTGATGAGTTTATCCCCTTTACAGATCGAATGTGTCTTGTTTTAGAATCAAATATGATGGATAAAATCTTGAAGCCATGTCATGACACACCATTAGCTAGTTACCTAGTGTATTACAAGACATACAAGTAGCTAAGTGATCATTTTTCTTCGAAGGAACTTAAGGGTGATGTTCTAAAGCATGGTAAATAATATTTGTCTTGTCAACTAAAAAAGAAGAACATTTATTGTAGTTGGTTTTTTGCACCCTTTACCTATTCCACATTATATATGGGAGAGCATATATATGAATATTATCATATGTATTCTAAGTGTATAAGGTAAGGATTTTATTTTTATCTTTTTAGATAGACTTACTTAGTATGCTCATTTTTATACTATATCATGTAAGCATAAGGCTCCATAGGTGGCTAATTTATTTCTTGGAGATAAATATTAGGTACACCAAAGATTAGATATTTGAATACATTCAAAGAGAACTTATAGTAGGTTGAAAATAAAAGAAGGATGTGTGTCAATGACTATTATTTGGAGGGAACTTTTTGACTTAGGAGACATGAATTTTTTGAAGTCACAACCATATAGGAAATCTTATCTAAAGAGGAGGTGTAGAAAATATTCAATCACACTTTTATGGACCTTACAAGATCGTACAGAGGATATGTGGAATTGCATGACTTGAAACTGCTAGCACACAATATAATTCAAAATGTTTTTTTATGTGTATGCTGCCACTTAATGAGAAACAAAATTGATCTTAGAGCTCAAGACTATCATTGACATAAGAGAGAGGTAGTTAAGAAACAATGTCATAGAAAAGTCATAAGAAGAAAAGTCATTTCAAAAATATTTGGTGAAATGAAATACTTTCATTTAAAGATTTTACATCAAAAGAGGTGAAATTCTTTTATTATCCAAATTTGAAATTGTTTTAAGACAAGTAGTTTAAGAAAGGGATCACCAATAATTATATTATTATTAATTATGTCGAAGGTGTATTACACTCACATATATATTACACTCACATATAGATGCAAAAACTTTCATCTTCAAAAACTACACGCATTTAATTTGACGTGTTTGTGACACTTAATAACATGAAAAATATAAAAAAAATTATTATTATTTTTTTAATTTAAATTTTTTTAAAAGTTAATAGTCTAAACACATCTCTCATGGTCACTCTCCACCTCGTGGTCGTCAACGGGGTCATAGCTCTTTTGCCAAGCATTCTCAAACTCTCAATCCTAGGCTCCTCATCATCATTTTGGTGGCTCTACTTGACATTGTTTTGCCTCTCCCCTGCACAAAAGATTTGCCTCTGGGTGGGTCTCGGGATGGGTAGGGCTAGAAAATACTGGTGGGAGTGAATGGCCAGCTTCTGATGGTGGTAATGGCTGATTTGGTTCTTCCATTGGTTTTCCTCATTTGACCTTGGCGATTTCACCTGTTTGAGACTCTAAAGATAAAGAGGAAGAAGAAGAAGTTGTTGACAAGGGGCGATCAATTCCTGATTTCACTCTGGACTTCACTAATGTATGGGGCCAACAAGATGACCGTGACCCTCCTCTGCCATCGTCTAGGCTATCTCTCATCACTTAAGCGACTAATTTTATATGCTTTGTTGTTATATGTTTTTTTGGTATCTCGGCTACGCCCATAGACTTTTGATCTAGCTTTTTGGGTTTTGCCCATTTGAACTCTCGAGGGCAACCTTGTGTCCTTCTATCCATTTTTTTGTGGATATATGTACTATAATTTTTAATCAATTAATATAGACACATATATTGATTAAAAAAAATCTTTATTTTATTTATTTTCTCCTCTCGTTATTTCACATCTACATACCATTCACTCTGAGTTTAACTGATCAATCAATTCTATCTATTTCGATCATGCAATCAGTTAACTTCTTAATTATCTCAATCAAATATTATTAATTACAAGGGATTGAAAGTGTGCCTACACAAAATCTAGATTTTCCCCAAGGAACGATATAAAATAAAAATATAGTTGTAGTCACACAAATCTGTCCATTTTAATTAAATGAATATTTCGTATTTATTTGATTAAAAATCCACTAGCCACCAATTAATTAAATTAATATTTAATTAAATCATCCCCAAACATTCTTCTATTAATTAAATAAATTATTCAATTTATTTTAATTCATTCATTAAAATCAAATTCCCATTAATTAAATAAATAAATCTATTTATTTAATTAAATCCCCCTTTTCCTCTTTTAAATAAATTAACATTTATTTAAATCATTTTAAAAACCCCCCCCACTTGCATTTTCCTACAAATGCAACTTGCACACATTTTGAAATAAATGAATTTTTATTTCAATAAAATCCTATTTTCCCTCACCCACCAAATCCACTTGCAAAATCTAATCCCCTTCTAGATTCTTCTAACCCCTTCCTAATTAACCTAATCCATCCCCTAATTATTGTCACATTCCTAAGCAAAATGGAGTCACTTCTCAAATGGCCCAAAGTCTTGGATAACCATTGAAGGTTTTCAACCTTCAACCACCAAAAACCCCAAAGTCTTTGAAAACCATTAAAGGCTTCCAACTTTCAACCACTTAATCCCCCAAAGTCTTCAATAACCATTAATGGTTAATTCAACCCTCCCACATGGTTAAAACATTTGTTTTGACTCAACTTCTACCCAACCACAAAGGTCTCATCAAGCATTTAATGCTTTGACCATGATTATCTCTTAATCATTTGCACAAAGGTTTATCCTTGGATTAACTCTTAATCCAGTGGGTAATCCTAATTTAGGCTTGACTCTTAGCCTTTAGATAACCATAAGGTCTTCTCAGGCATTTAATGCCTCCAACCTCTTCTCTCAACCCAATCTTATGTTGACACTTGTCACCATTTCATTGGTGCAAATTGTGCACATGGATCCCCAACTTTCAAGCTTGACTCTTAATTAAACCTTTCAATCCTGGCCATCCATTGCTCCATTTTTCCTATAAATAGAGCCCATTCCTTCATAATCCAGATCCTGAAAACTTGTATGCATTTAGACTATAGCCATTTTAGAGAGCATTTTAGCATAGCATAACTAAATCTTGTCTTTTTAGTTAAAATACATCATTTTAGCATTACTATTAGCTTTTCATTTCATATTTGGAGCTATTATACAAATCTCAATCCTCCATAAGCATCCATAGTGCAAAAAGCTGCTGAGAGCTACACTATTTTGGAACTTGGAGAGGAGAGGAACAAGGGAGAAGAAGCTAAGGCCATGCTAAGAGGCAGTTGGAGATGTCTCATGATCATTTGTTCTATTTATTAGATATATTTAGCATGTTTCTTTTAGTGTCTCTTTTGGAATGCCTTCATGTTTTAGTTTTTGATTGACTAACGTTAACATCTTGTGTGTTTTGTTTTGATTGATCAAGAACTAACAATTGTGCCATTTAGGAGGGCATCATTAGGTGAACCCGACGTGAATCGAACACGCAACCTTCTGATCTTTTGTTTTTAAAAATTAACATTTTTGCTTGTTGAAACTGCCACACAGGTCGCGCTTCGGCGCTATTGAACGCGTTCTAGCGCTATTGCAACATTTTCTTTTAGCGCTATTGTCCATATAATAGCGCTAATGAAAAAGTTTTAGCGCTATTGATTCCATTCTGGCGCCTTTGTCACATTTCTAGCGCTATTGCAACTGTTTTAGCGCTTTTGACTTTCCGGATTTTTCTATTATTTCAGCGCTACTGTGTAAAATAGCGCTTCTGCGATCGCAGACTAGCGCTATTGTATTAATTAGCGCTTTTGTAAAAAAAGGCAGAATAGCGCTATTGCGACAGAGTGTTGTCCAATTCGCTTTGTAACCCAAAATCAGCATTTAGGCTTGTGTAAGCCCACACTAACGCTTTGACTATTGACCAGGTGCAGGTTCTAATCTTTTTGTGTGCAGGGAAAGGAGTTAGTAGATGCTCTAAAAAAAAAATCTTTCTTTTTACTTTCTTTAAAAAAATTGGCTAAAAAGAATTCATTTTTCCCTTATTGCATAAGTTAAAATAAACCTCACATCTCATTTTGGAGTGCATAAAATGAACCTCAAATTTGTTTTTGGTGCTTAAAACAAATTCATCTTTCTTTATTTGCAAGGTAAAAAGAACAACAAAATTCAAACATTTGTTTTCTTGCAAGTTAGGAAACACACTTTATTTGGTGCTTAAAACCAAACAATTCCATTTTCTTGCATCAAATCTAAAAATCACAAGCCACACTTCAAATTTTGGTGCAAATAAAATACACAATCCACTTGTCTTTATTTTTGGCAAAAACAAATTTTCCTTCATGCAATCGTGTTTTTCATTAAGTTGACCAGGACTTTCAACTTCTAGATTACAAAACATATTGCTTTGAAGTTAAAAATGAACACCATGGCTGTTGGAGCAACATCTCCAAATAGTTAGATCACATTTGCAAATGCTGGATTAAAAAGAACAAGTGTTTTACGTGTTTGGCACGCTTGTGCACAAAAAGTCAGTCGAGTGGTCCTACTTCTAACACACACTATCCTCTCCCTTGGCTCTCGTGGTCCTAGGTGCAAGAGAAAAGTGTTAGTAACGCTCAAAATTTTATCTTTTTAAGAGAGGCCTGCCAAGGGATCGATACTCTTGGGAACGACCTCGAGCGGTAAATCCTTCGAGCCGCTATAGAAATCAGGTGAGAGCGAAAGCTGTAGCCTTGGGTATAGCTGTTCCTACAGTGTAACTGGCCGAAAGGACAAATGGGCCCCACCACCAGTTACAAGGCTCTTAAGTGAGTCACTGCAGAATGAACTTATGTCCAAAGCCATCGAACATGACTAAACACTTTTAAGTAGTAGCCCACCTGTTCTATTGATTGAGGATATTTGAGGTATAATTTAGTGCAAGAGCATAGAAGGTTTTGCTCCCAAGATACTCACCATACATATTTCCTTGAGTAGAAACATAGCTTTTTGAAAAGTCACTTGTGGCTTGATAAAAGTGGTGACTCCCCCATCATAGGGATCATCTATTTGTTATGCTCGTGCAAGACTTAGTATATCACATCCTTACCTGCCACGGCGGGATTCATAAGGTATGTAGTACCAAAGTCGAAGAAATATCAAGATGTGGGCTAAATTTATCACAACTGGCCATTTGACCTTAGGGATAAAGAGTGTTTGAAGTGTGTTCGTTTTACAGACCTAGAGCAAATTGAGCCGACTTCAGGCTTTGGAATTACACCTTAAAATACATCTAAAGGAAGGGTCAAAAACAAAGTCCAAGGATTGGGTTGATTTAGACCCATACTCATTTGTGCCTTTGAGGCTACAATCTTGTGTTTGTGTGCTTGCTTTGTTTTCTTGTCAAAGAAAAATCAGAAAATCAACCCCAAAAACAAAGTATTCATCCAACATCTGTCAGCACAACCAAAAACATCAAAAACAAGGTACAAACAAACAAAGAATCACATTTTATGACCATTCTTCACGTCTTGCAAAAGAAGAAGTGTCATCAGAATATCACCTTGAAAAGGAGACCACTAAGCTCAAAGGCTTTAATCAAAAGGAGGAAATTCTTCTATATCAATAGACAAATCTTTGTCTCACATAGAGTCTTTCTACATCGCATGCGTCTATACCTTCAAGGTAAAACAAATGAGTTTGATTCAGAATCATTGAACCGCAGAGCTTTTATGCAATATAGAGCTCTGAGTTATCACAAAAATCAAGGAGGAAAGATTAACCCCAATTTCTTCCCAAACATCTGTATCACCTACAACACAGCTCGAGAAGTGCCACCAACACCCGAAAGGGAAGAGATAGAGTTTGTCCCATTTGTGACACAAAGTTTTTATTGAAGTTGAAAACAAAACATCCATCATCTTATTCATACATTATCACTCCATCATCAATTCATCCCAAAACTCTCAAAGCATTAAGAGGTTCTTGTCCCACGATTCCTTTTTAGATATTGCTTGAAATCAAACACATCACATCACTTTTAGATTGTTTCTACATCTAGGATAAGCTCATCCTAAGAGACACATCTACGCAGGTTAAAACTAGTTCATGAGTGAATCCTCTCATTACTAGGTAGTCAAAATCTGTAACACATCTCAGATTTCTCTACACCTTATCACATCCAAACTCATCAAAACAAACAAGCAATTCAAAGAAAGAATTCTGGTTACATTTACCTTTAGAGTGCTAGAGATCTACAATCCACTAATCATCCATCTTTCATTGAACAACTCATCATCATCTTCAATCAACTTCAACACAAACTTGCAAACAAAATGGCTCAAACCCGATCGCGATCAAGGCAACGAGAAATAGAAATTGAGGAAGAAGAGGACAACCTCAATGAATTTCAAGAAGCACTTGGAGGAAATGTAAATGATGAAAACCCAAGTAGTCCCACTCCTTCAACAATCGAAAGGGTTCAGCATAACCCTCACTTTAATAGATTATTTGATGAAATTCTCAGGAGCAATGCGGATGCTCACTTCTTAAGACTTGCTCAAGAAGGAGCCAAACTCCCCTCAGACTTTGATCTTGCCCAATTAAGACAAGCATCAGAAAGACAAAGTCACCATGAGGAGGAAAGGCGTAGAGACCACATCAGATATAACATCCCTCGAGGTAACCCACCACCTCCTCCTCCTAACGAAATAGAGATGTTGCGGCAACAAGTTGAGAATCTCGCCCAGCAACTTCATAGTGGTGTTAAAACCAATCAATTCTCACTTAACGACATCTGTCCCTATCCGTTTGACAGGAATCTTTATATGCCACCCTTTCCACGCGGGTTCGAAACACCAAAATTCAAAAAATATAGAGGAAAGGGAGATCCCCGCGATCACGTCCGAGAATTTCATTCTGCTTGTCTTGAAGTAGCTTATGAGGACACATACTTAATGCGCCTTTTTCCCCAAAGCTTGGGAGGAACAACCACATCATGGTTTTCCCGACTTCCAGGTGGCATTAGAACATTTGAGGAACTCATCCAGAAGTTCCTATCTCATTACTCTTATAATATTGAACGCGACATCACCATGGCTGATCTATGCAACACCAAACAAAAACCAGGTGAATTATTCTCAGTATTCCTGCAACGATGGCGCCAAATGTCTAGCAGACGTTCTCTTCAGTTACCTGAACAAGAACTAGTGGAAATTTTCATTTCCAACTTAAACGAAGAAATGGAATTTCACCTGGATGTCAAAGACACAGACTCTTTTAACGATATGATCACCAAGGGTATAAAATGTGAAAGGGCACTCATCAAAAAAGGACTCATCAAAATCTTTAATGAACCAAAAGATGCTCCTCGCCCGCGCTTCAATAGTGATAAACCAAACTTCTGGAACAAGAATAAGAATATCGTTAACGATGGAGTTGTGGATGCTCGAACTGTCCAAAATGCACAACCTGTGGTTCGGTTTGCAGGACAAAATCTTCCACCTCAAAATAACACAAATGTCCTTCCTAATCAAGGTCGCATCACATCTCAGGATGAACCAAGACCCCGTCCACAAAAACAAAAACGCACATACACTCCCTTAGGGGAACCCATTGAAACAGTGATGCGACAACTCATTTCTCAGAATTTGATCACTTTACCTAAGTTATCAAATTATGAGCCTCAAGTCAAACCGGCATGGTGGAGAGATACTGAACATTGTGAGTTCCATCAAGGAAGAGGACACAAGACAAGTAATTGTCATCGATTGAAAGATCTCATTCAAGATCTTATTGACCGAGGAGAAATTGAAATTGAAGGACATGACCCAAAAACAACCAATAATGATCATCAGATGTTCAAGAATCCACTTCCATCGCAAGATCAAAGGGGTCCTTCCACTTCCAGACGAGGTCCTGATACCACTGACTATACGCAGGTTGCGTATAACTACACTGTAAATCACCTATATGATGCCAGTGAACAAATTGCAACTATTACCTTCAAAAATCCCACCTCAAATTGCAATGTTGTTACACGTCGTGGCAAGGTCACCATCAAGGCAGCTCCACAAGGCACCACCTCCATCCCAAAGCAGTACAATCTTGTGGAACAATTAGACAAAACCCCTGCGCTCATATCCATTTTAGAACTTTTGCGTCTGTCACCCTCTCATAAAACAATCTTGGATCAAGCACTCCAAGAGGCGTCAGTCCCTGCAAACCTGAATACGGACCAATTTCAAGCCATGGTTGGAAATCTAAAGTCATCACCTTGTCTCACTTTTTCCGAAAGTGACAACTCTTCTTTCCAACAACCTCATAACGCCTCACTCCACATTGAAGGCTTTGTCAACCAACACAGGATCAAGCGAGTCTTGATCGATAATGGAGCAGGCCTAAACATTTGCACACTACAGTTGGTCACAGCATTGGGCTATGCAGTAGAATCAGTGGATCCTCGCAAGAAGATCACCATCAAGGCCTATGATGATGCAGAGCGTTCATCCAAAGGAGCTGTGGTACTACCAATCCGAGTGGGCCCTGTGGTAAAGCATATCATTTGTCAGGTTCTGGACCTTCCTCTGCCATATAATCTATTATTAGGGAGACCTTGGATACATGCCATGCAAGCCGTTCCATCTACCTACCATCAATGTATCAAGTTCCCACATAATGGTGCAGAGATCACAATCTTGGGTGATGCAAATCCCTTTGCATTTTGCCATAATATCAGCCATCAACCAGAGATTACTGTTCCTAATAATAGGGAAGCCATTTCCTCCACATCATATGTAAATCCCACCTCTCTTGCCAGTTCGAACACCCCTATACCCAAGCAAGAAAAGCTTAAGATGAAAGTCGCAGAGGAAGGTCCCGGGGAATATAACTTAAGTCAACTCTTTTGTGTGGGACAAATGCCCACTTCTCCTAGAACACATGGTAAACCACAGCAGTTACTCCAAAAACCCATAGTCACGCCCGCATGTGCTTTGACGCCTTTCGTCCTTGGAAAGAGTCAAGAGGAAGAAACCCAAGATGAGGACCTAGCGGACTGGATCTATAAAGATCCCATCACCACTGACAAACCGCAAGTTACACTTCCTACGGAACAATATGGCAAAGGCCTCCTCATTATGCAAAGAATGGGGTATGATGGTCAGAGTGCTTTGGGATACTGCAAACAAGGACGACATGAACCGCTGCTGCCAGAATTCAAGCCCAAAGGTAATACAGGCCTAGGCTTTGAAAAAGAGGTCCTTCCTAAACTCAGATTCAAAGGAAAACCCAGCAAACCATTTTGCCCACCTACTGCAAAGAGGACACCTTTTATAATCAAAGCACCATCAAGCACTATCCCCACTGCCCCATCAAGGCTCACAAATCCACCGCAACCATCTACAATACCAATCATCCCACCAAACGAACCAGTAATCCCATCAGCAACACCATTTGTAGCAACAACTGTATCAGAACCCGCAGCAGCATCTATAGCACCAGCCGTTCCATCAGCAGCCACTGAGTCACCATTACCGATACTTCCAGTAACAAATCCTTTAAATCCCATCACGGTTCCTGCAGCACCGATCACCACAAAGATACATAAACCAATCACGCCTGCAGTATTTCACTCCAAAGACATCCCAGTATGGTATAGCAATCGGATGCTGGAGAGTGATTCAGAGACCGACTCACATGAGTGGGAATTTGATTCAGTACAGCTTAACACTTCAGATGAGGAAGACACATCACCACCTCCACCCCGCAAAGACATCCCTGTTTATGGAGAAGCACAGATAAAGAACACTTGGGTACCTGAGCTGGAAACATCTTCCACAGACCCTACGTCTCATCCTACGCCTGATTCTGACAGGGAGAGTACCATCAATGACCTTCACCATAACGTCTTAACCCTCACGGATACATCTCCTGCACTTAACCTAATCGATGAAGTAATGCCCATTATCCACCCTGAACTCATTGAATGGAACCAACCAAATCCCCCATGTCTTGACCTCTTCCAGAACGATGAGGCTATCATTGACTTTTTGGAATTAAGGGATAATCTACCAAGCGGGGATCACAAAGCTGGATTCGCCATTCAACTTAATAGCGCAGCATACTTCGGGGCGGATGCCAAACCCTTCAGCTGCAAAAATATAACAATAAAACATGGATCTTCCAGTGAAAACCACACTGTGGCACTGTTTGATCCAACAAAAGTAAAAAGAAAGAGCGTATCCAACGGTGAAAACCTCTCTGAGGCGCCTGAGGATGAAGGGTTTGACATTCTCCCTGCTAGTACACAACAGGAACGATCAACGATCCTCATTGAGGAGACCCAAGAATACAATGTGGGGACTCCTGAAAATCCTCATATCATACATCTGGCATCTCTTCTCACTCCAGAGGAACAACCTCAATTTATAGAGTTCTTCCAACAGCGTCAGATCAACTTTGCATGGTCATATGCAGACATGCCTGGGCTTGATCCTGATTTAGTCATGCATCATCTCACCGTAGCAGAAGGAGCCAAACCTGTCAAGCAGAAGCTTCGTAAGATGCATCCCCAGATTGCAGTGCTAGTCAAAACAGAACTCAAGAAACTCCTAGATGTTGGTTTCATTAGGCCAATTGATTATGCAGAATGGATCTCCAACATTGTACCAGTTGGCAAACCAAAAGGGGGCATCCGCATTTGTACAGACTTCAGAGATCTAAATAAAGCATGTCCTAAGGATGACTTCCCTCTACCAAATATTGACATCATAGTGGATCTAACAGCAGGACATGCCATGCTTTCACTCATGGATGGCTTTTCAGGATACAATCAAATAAAGATCGCACCAGAGGACCAACATAAGACAGCCTTCACATGTCCATGGGGCACATACTGCTGGAATGTAATGCCTTTTGGTCTAAAGAATGCAGGAGCGACCTATCAAAGAGCAATGACCACCATCTTCCATGACATGATGCATACTATAATGGAAGATTATGTGGATGATTTACTAGCAAAATCACTTACTAGAGAAGGACATCTTCACATCTTAGATAAAATCTTTGATAGACTGGAACAATACCATGTTTGACTCAACCCAAAGAAATGTGTCTTCGGAGTGACCTCCGGGAAGCTTCTAGGATACATTGTCTCAAGCAAAGGTATTGAGGTCGATCCAGCAAAGGTTAAGGCAATAATGGACATGCCACCTCCAAAGAATATCAGCCAGCTAAGGACATTACAAGGACGGCTTCAATCCATCCGTAGGTTCATTGCACAATTAGCCGATAAGTGTCACCCATTCACACATCTGCTACACAAGAACATCCGCTTTCAGTGGGATGCCAAATGCCAGCAAGCATTTCAGTCACTCAAAGACTATCTCATGAATCCACCATTGTTGATGCCACCAGATCCAAGTAGACCATTATTGCTCTATATCTCAGCAACAAGTACAGCATTGGGTGTACTACTGGCACAACATAATGCAGAAGGAAAAGAGTGTGCTATTTACTACATCTCTCGCACACTGGTTGGCTATGAACTCAATTACACACCTATTGAGCGAGCTTGCCTAGCAGTAATCTTGGCAGCCACCAAACTGCGGCACTATCTATTAACACACAAGGTACAACTCATCGCAAAGATTGATCCACTCAAGTACTTACTCAGCAAAGCAGCATTGACAGGTCGTTTGGCCAAATGGGTAATGATTCTAAGTGAATTTGACATTGAGTATGTGGACCGTAAAGCTATCAAAGGGCAGGTCATTGCAGATCAGTTGGCTGATGCACCTCTCATAGGTGATCATCCCCTCATTTCCAATTTTCCAGACGAAGAGATATTCATGATCACAGAAGTACAACCATGGAAATTATATTTTGATGGTTCATACACTAGGCACGGCTCGGGGGCAGGCATTTTGTTTATCACACCTCAAGGTGATAGCATCCCGAAGTCTTACAGGCTCACATTTCCATGCACAAACAACATAGCAGAATATGAGGCTTTGATCACAGGACTCAGGATAGCCATACAATGGAAATTAAAAGAACTTCAAGTATATGGCGACTCACAACTGGTCATTCGACAAGCAACTGATGAATATCAGACCAAAGATGATAAACTCATGCCATACAAGCAAATGGTGGACAATCTAAAGACATCATTTACTACTATCACTTTTGAGCAGATACCAAGAGATCAGAATCGAGCTGCTGACGCTATGGCTACTATCGCATCTCTCCTAGATCTTCCACAGAATTCAACACGCTACGAGTTCTTGGTAGAACAGCGTTGGATTCCCGCTTATGATATCCCCGAATCCGAAATGATATGTCGCCTTGTCGGTTCTGAATCCCCATGGTATGGTGAGTTCTACACCTATCTTCGCGATCATACCCTTCCTCCCAACCAATCAAATAACCAACGAAAAACCTTCATTCGCCAAACTGCTCGATATACCATTATTGCCGAAACCCTATACCGACGTAGTCTTGATGGTACTCTCCTTCGATGTCTGGAACAAGATGAGATAACAAAGGTTCTGGAAGAGGTACATGAAGGAATTTGCGGGACTCACTCGAGTGGTCCATCACTAGCCAAGAAGATCATGCGAGCTGGATACTATTGGCCATCTATGGAAAAGGATTCCTACTACTTTGTCAGGAAATGCAAGAAATGTCAAGTTCATGGCGACCTGATACATGCACCGGCCCAGGAACTGCAACCAATCACCACACCATGGCCTTTTTGTCAATGGGGCCTTGACCTTGTGGGTAAGATTCATCCATCTTCATCCAATGGCCATAAATTCATTATTACCGCCACCGAATATTTCACCAAGTGGATCGAAGCTGTTCCACTTACCCAAGTTACCGGCAAGCAGATCGCCTCATTCATCCTCAATTACATCATCTGCCGGTATGGTGTACCCATGTCTATTGTCACAGATAACGGTCTCCCTTTCAAAAATCAGGATGTCCGTGAACTTTGTGAGAAATTTCATATCCAACACCGCTTTTCCACTCCCTATTACCCACAAGGCAATGGTCAGGCCGAAGCATCCAATAAAAACATATTGAGAATCCTAAAGAAGACAGTCAATGATGCCGGCCGTGATTGGCATGTTCAATTGAATCCAGCATTATGGGCATATCGAACTAGCATTCGAACCCCTACAGGTGCAACTCCTTATTCATTGGTCTATGGTGCAGAAGCTATCTTACCTATTGAGGTCGAGATACCGTCACTACGGGTTTCCTTGCACAATCTCATTGATGATGACGCATACAGAGTCTCACGCCTTCAGGACTTGGAGCTACTTGATGAGAAGCGACAAGCTGCATACAACCATCTCAAAGCCTATCAGCAGCGCATGAGTAGAAGCTACAATCACCGAGTTAGACCTCGTACATTTGAGGTAGGTGATCTTGTTCTTCGAGAGAATCCTCGCAACCAACCAAACAGAGAACATCAAGGCAAATTTGAATCAAATTGGCTCGGCCCATATGTTGTCACTGCTGTATTCGGGTCCGGGGCATATCAGTTGGCTACATCAGATGGAGAACCACTCGCAGATCCAATCAATAGCATGCACCTCAAACGGTTTTATACCTAAGGTGTACAAGGCATCCAACTCCCTTGCATATCAGAAAATACCAAAAACATTCAGAAAATGTCCTGAAGAAAATACAAAAACATTCAAAAAAGTAAAGAAAAATCATGCATCCAAACGGTGAACAACCACTCCGGTGGCACCTTGGGTAAATACGATGGCGAAAACCTGGCAAACAGGCGCCACTCGTAAAGGCAATAGCTCCATTATCTTTCAGACTTGTTGCGATCACATTCATGCACACACACATCCATCCATCCAAACTATGGCTTGTTATTTGATCTGCAATTAAGAAAGTACTCCACGCGTCTAGCATCCCACCTTTTCATAGTCCGGTCTACAAACTGGGGGCAATACCCTTACCCTCGTGATGGAAGTGGATTCTACATTGTCTTATGATTCATTAATTTCTTCATTCAAGCAATCATCAAAAATATCAAAAACATTCAAAAATGTCCCAGAAAATACAAAAACATTCAAAAATGTCTCGCAAAATCCAAAAACATTCAAAAATGACTCACAAAATCCAAAAACATTCAAAAACTATTACACAAAATCCAAAAACATCGAAAATCACACAAAAACATGGCAACACCTTGTACATATTCATTCAAGCAGATGCAAAACCAACATTAACACAGTACTCACACAATGACCATTTATCAATCGACCACACAATCCACATCCAACAAATCAGAAACTGTCTTTAAAAAAGAGGATGCATCCTTCCTTACCAAAACAAAGACAAAAGTGACATTTTCTTTGACAAGAAAATTATGCTAAGCTATCAAATACTTGGTTGATTTGTGAGTACAATCGCTCGTTTATCTATATCAGGATCTTGCAGCATTGTTTTGTATCATTTGCGCATCATTTCCGATGAAGTTCTGGGGCATGTACTAATGGTGTCTACGTGGGAAGTTCACTAAGCTACGTGATCTTATGCAAAATGCAGTCATAGATCACTACGGCTTGCTGACTACAGCGTATACCTCGACCATATGGACATGAACCATTACCAAGGATCCTTATTCTTTATTCTTTATGTATATATTGTTTGTTTGCAGGTACAATGCTCATTCTTTGGTTCCTCTTCCTCCAAACTGGATAAAGGTTTTTTATCTCTTAGTACGGTATGAACTTGTCTCAGGATATGATCAGCCTAAGATCAAGGAGGACGATCCAAGTCATGCATGAATAGAGATAATCCTTGTCTGTTCCGCAAGCAATACTCTGGTCAACTTGATCCATTATATCAAGTTGCTTGTATTAACTTGCTATATAAAATCCATGAAAGGAATACTCAGGTCATCTTGAATCATTATGTCAAGATGCTTGTATTCTCTTCCAACATTTTAAAGCTCAATGATGAAAATAGAGCACTATGGATCGTCATCTCATCTCATCTGTATATATTGCATTTCGTTGCATTCCACCCATCCATACACTCATAATAGCTGCATATCATGCATACATAGTCATAATAATGCATACTCTATTTTCCTCTTCTTCCATAGGAATGAGTCATAAGTTCTCCATTTCTTCTATCTAACATCGAACCCACCCCCCCTCACCCTCCCCATCTCAACAATCAGCATCACATACCCTACATCGTTTCTCAATCAACCCAATCAAGCCACGTTCATCACCATCCATCTCTAAATAGGAGGGATTGTGTTTCCCATCCTCAGTCATCCAATAAGCCAAGCAAGTTACTCTGTCTACACAGATACATCGACTCACACACACCTAGACTATCAACAGATACTCTGATCAAGTATCTTCGGGTCTCAACAGGTAATCGATCATGGTAATCCTAGACTACATCAGGCATTTATCACAATGACCTAGTCTCAACGGGGCTACCATGATTCCCCACAACCATCCATCACACGCACACACTATCAATTGATCAACCAATCAAACACAATCCATCGGACAATTACATCAATTGTCTAAGTCTCAACGAGTATTTTTGTTTCATATACCTTGACTTCATCGGGCAATTGCATCAATTGCCTAAGTCTCATCAGGTCACTTTGCTTCACTTACTCAGACTTTATCTTGTCCAAGCGACCAACTGACATCAACTGTCACGCTTTGACTTGACCGGGGCAATTAAACCGATTGCACCAGATTGTCCAACCAATTTTGATCAATTGTATAGCATCAATCCAAACCCCACACTACATCTACTATGTATCTCTTGCATGACCTCAGGGTACTCACTGGCTTGTTGTTTCTTCATATTCACTCCATTTTCTCCCATTCTTTCATCATTAGTTCTAATTTCTTCTATTCTACCTCCCCTCCACTTTTCATTCTTTTTCGAGAGATTGCCCGATTTTTCAAAAAATTTCGGCCCATCTCTCGAGGGGGCATACCACCCATTAAATTTACATTTTATGAGGCATTTCTTCACACCAGTTTTTCTTTCTTTGAAACAATGCGATAAACCGCACCGTCTCAAAGAGGGGCAAATGTAGTCACACAAATCTGTCCATTTTAATTAAATGAATATTTCGTATTTATTTGATTAAAAATCCACTAGCCACCAATTAATTAAATTAATATTTAATTAAATCATCCCCAAACATTCTTCTATTAATTAAATAAATTATTCAATTTATTTTAATTCATTCATTAAAATCAAATTCCCATTAATTAAATAAATAAATCTATTTATTTAATTAAATCCCCCTTTTCCTCTTTTAAATAAATTAACATTTATTTAAATCATTTAAAAAACCCCCCCCACTTGCATTTTCCTACAAATGCAACTTGCACACATTTTGAAATAAATGAATTTTTATTTCAATAAAATCCTATTTTCCCTCACCCACCAAATCCACTTGCAAAATCTAATCCCCTTCTAGATTCTTCTAACCCCTTCCTAATTAACCTAATCCATCCCCTAATTATTGTCACATTCCTAAGCAAAATGGAGTCACTTCTCAAATGGCCCAAAGTCTTGGATAACCATTGAAGGTTTTCAACCTTCAACCACCAAAAACCCCAAAGTCTTTGAAAACCATTAAAGGCTTCCAACTTTCAACCACTTAATCCCCCAAAGTCTTCAATAACCATTAATGGTTAATTCAACCCTCCCACATGGTTAAAACATTTGTTTTGACTCAACTTCTACCCAACCACAAAGGTCTCATCAAGCATTTAATGCTTTGACCATGATTATCTCTTAATCATTTGCACAAAGGTTTATCCTTGGATTAACTCTTAATCCAGTGGGTAATCCTAATTTAGGCTTGACTCTTAGCCTTTAGATAACCATAAGGTCTTCTCAGGCATTTAATGCCTCCAACCTCTTCTCTCAACCCAATCTTATGTTGACACTTGTCACCATTTCATTGGTGCAAATTGTGCACATGGATCCCCAACTTTCAAGCTTGACCCTTGATTAAACCTTTCAATCCTGGCCATCCATTGCTCCATTTTTCCTATAAATAGAGCCCATTCCTTCATAATCCAGATCCTGAAAACTTGTATGCATTTAGACTATAGCCATTTTAGAGAGCATTTTAGCATAGCATAACTAAATCTTGTCTTTTTAGTTAAAATACATCATTTTAGCATTACTATTAGCTTTTCATTTCATATTTGGAGCTATTATACAAATCTCAATCCTCCATAAGCATCCATAGTGCAAAAAGCTGCTGAGAGCTACACTATTTTGGAACTTGGAGAGGAGAGGAACAAGGGAGAAGAAGCTAAGGCCATGCTAAGAGGCAGTTGGAGATGTCTCATGATCATTTGTTCTATTTATTAGATATATTTAGCATGTTTCTTTTAGTGTCTCTTTTGGAATGCCTTCATGTTTTAGTTTTTGATTGACTAACGTTAACATCTTGTGTGTTTTGTTTTGATTGATCAAGAACTAACAATTGTGCCATTTAGGAGGGCATCAATAGTGATAGTCAATATAATAAGAATGTAGTCTTTATAATATTTTGCTTTAATTAAGCGTTAAATAGAAATATAATAATATAATAATTTTTTAAGTGAAATAATAAACAAATATAATTTCTTTCCACATACTTTATCTATATTTTAAAACAAATAAATATGTTAGTTAAATATTAAAACTAATATTATATAATATAAGTTTGAAGTTTATATATACGACCGTGGGTAATAAATCAAGAGGTATAGTTACCAGCTCCAGGTTTTCAACAATTGTTGATTTTCAAATCTCAACAAGTCAGCAAGCAGCAACAGAAATCCCTTAACTAGCGCGCTTGAGGGTCGAATGGAAATCCACTCCTCAATCTCTTGGCAGTTCCACTCAGAACTCGCTGATGAACTAACCAGAGATTCTTATTTCAGGATTCAAATCCGGTGTAAATCAAGGCGAAGGCTCAGATTAGGTTGGGTGTGGAAGTATTAGAATCCTGAAGGATAGATCGCCCTTCTACATCAGAACCGCATACACATCCAACGTATCTATCACTGCTTTAGAAGACATCAGAGAGCTGCCTATCATAAAACTGTGTCTTGAGGATGCAAATCACCATTAATACGCATTAAATTGAAAGATAAACAATAGCTGGGGTTCAGTTATCCAATAGCTGGATAACTGAAGTCTAATTCTGATCCTCACTTGCGACTGCGAATCTAATCGCTGAGCTGGATCAAGTCGCGCTTGTTGATAGGGTCGTATGCATTGATGGGGAGGCGTCAATATCCTATCCACCTAGATAAATGGCCTTCATCCCTAGTGAGGTATCCTGAACAGAACGGATCTGAAGTGAGACATCCACATCGCATCATATTCCAGCATTTTGACCAGGGCTAATTTGAAGTTAAGCAATCACATCCTCTGTAATCACAGACCAACAGGAAGAACACACTGAAGGCTATACGTACAACTCAGTTATATCCAGTTGAGTTGAAATGCAGACGCCATTCATCTCTCTCTCTTAACTATGGAACAGTGAGTTTCTTTGTTCCAGTTATGTTTGTATGAGACCTACACGTGTAACTTCCATTGTTTTTAATTGAAAAAAAAATAGAGTGTGAAGAGAGACCGATTTTTGTTTAAAAAGAACTAACTGACACAAAAGTCAGCCAATAGCAGAACTGGAGCGACGCCGCCACCCAACAAGAACAACCATGAAACAGCACCTCACTCAAGGGCAAACAAAAGAACAGAGCCTAGCGCCCCAGGGGAACAATGCCTTACACAAGTGAAGGTTGTATATGTGTTACAACACAACAGGGAGAGCAAACACCAATAACAGAGTATATAATTAAAGAGGTCGCTACTGCAACAATAAAATTTATATATCTCAGTTAAAAGCATAACTCTAGAGAAGTCTTTAGATGTCTCTATTGTGAGATAAGATGAAAAACTACTTAATGTTTATTTATAGGCAACAGCTTAGTGGCAGTGCGTTTGCAATGACGTTTTATTCTTAAGTCGACAAACAGAGCAGTTTACAAAGTTGCAATACACGGCAAGTTAGGGTAAACATAAATCAGATTATCTGCAGAGGCGGTCTTCACTGGTGGTGGAGAGATCAGTCTTCAGCAAATAGTGGGAGAAATTATTGTTATTCCAACAGTGCCCCTTAATTTCGACTTTCGACTATATATGCTTCAGTAAAACAACAGTTACATCATACAAACCCCTATATTTTCTTTGTGAGTTTCAAACAGCTTCTTTGTCAAGGGTTTCTGTAAACACACCTAGAAATTGATCTACTGATCTACAGAGCTTGACACACATTTTCAATATTGTTTATCAGTTCTCGAATGAAATGATACATATTATAAATATGTTTACTTTTCTTACATGAAACATGATTCCTTGATAATGCAATGGCAGATTTGTTGTAAAAAAAAATTGAGTTGGTTGTTTCTGTTCATGCAACAACTTGGGAAAAATTCTTCTCATCCACATAGTCTGACTGTTGCTGCAACATACTCTGCCTCAACAGAGGATAAAGTCACAATGACCTACTTCTTTGATGCCCATGCTACTTCACCTGGTCCAAAATTGAACACATACCTTGATGTGCTCTTTCTATCATGGGCACTGCTTGCAAAATCACTACCACTATCAGTATATCCAGTCAGTTTAAAATTAGACAAGCACTGCTAGTAGTAGTGATTTTAAGGTGATTGTTTATACTAATAGTGATAGTAATTTTGCAAGCAGTGCCCATGATAGAAGGAGCACATCAGGGTATGTGTTTTTTGGTATTCAGATTTTAAGCTGATTGGATATCACACTCTTAGCTGGTCTCCTATTCAGGATATAAACTGAACAAATAACTGTTTTGTTAAGTTCTGATACTAAATGTAAAAAACTGATGTCAATAGCTAACAAGATGAGAGGGGGGTGAATCATACAAACTTAATCTTCCATAAAATCAACAGATTCAACCTCAATAACTTATACTTCAGCAATATAACCAAACATTGCTAAACATGTAAACTCATAAACACATAATCATCATAACACATATAACACCAGATTTAACATGGAAACCCAAATAGGGAAAAACCACCGTGGCATTTCGGACCCACTAAGAAATATACTCTTCTAGTGTATGCTCGGTTAAAAGCAAATCCTGTTAAAAATTACAAACATATTGCTAGATGTGACCCGGTTAAGGGATTTCCCTCAGATCTGTTAGGATCTTCACTTTGTTAGAAGTGACCTTGTCAAAGGATTTCAAACACTCATTTAGAATGTTACCTTGCTAGAGGGTTTACAAATAAGACTGTTAAGTCCACTCGGTTAAGAGATTTTCTGTCACTTACAAAATAACAGTAATAAAAATATATCTGCAACTTCACATCTAAAATGCTAAAGCAGATTCTTATTTGCTCAAAACAATCTTGTCATAGGACTTATCTTGTCCCTCTACTGGGCTCCCTACTCTATTATTCAAAACAAGTCTTCGAGCTTCTGTGCTCGGTAATCACTATGTAGCATCCCCGTGCTTACACTTGTCCGCATATATTGTTTATCAACAATTCCTTATTTATAAACAATTTGCTAACCGCTTAATCTCCTTGATCACATTTCCCATGATCAATCTTAGCCATCAAATCATCAATATTGACTAGGTTCAATGTATCCTTCGATCTGAAAACGTTTTACCTCACTTTGGGACTTGCATTCCTTTCTTGGAACTTGCACAAGGTTATTGCGGTTCAATGTGTGCTGTAGATCTTCCTCTTGATTTTCCATTGCCATAGATCCTTAACAAACTTCATGCACAGCATACCAATCATTTATACATCTCTAGCTCATCATTGTCCTTCATTAAATAATGCTTTTATCTATCCAATGTGATCTGTCATAACTCAGTTGCAACTCGGTAAATACTAAACTTTACTCAGTAGACATTCTACCTTCATTAACCGATATCAATAACCTTAGGGTTTACTGACTAGGTTCCTTGCTCGGTGACATAGTATAGTATTAACCTTACAATCAACAACATATGTAGGATATCAAAACAATCTAAACATCATGATCTCATCATTGTCTAACTCAATAATAGTTGCCCATTGAATATCTTATTCCTCCTCTTTCTTATCACATTCTTTCTGTGTTTTTTACCGACATCTTAATTCTCTTCAAATCAATCTTCTCAAGATATGGCAACATCATACTGAATCAGAAAATCAATTTCTTGACATCAATGACAAAATAATGTTATACAGATAGTTATCATCCTTCTTCAGTTATGTCAATAATCTCCAACAACCTTCTCAATATCCTTGATGAATATCAACAATCTCCTTCTATTGAAATGCCAACATGCTTCTCCTTAATATTCATTTGGTAGATGCCTCTCCTTCAGAATACTCTGAGCCATGTACATATGGTTTGATTTTTCCTTTCGGCCACTCCATTCTGCTGTAGAGTAAAATGAGAAGTAAACGGTCTTTTAAACTCCATGAAATCATTTTTCATATAGTCGCCTCATCTATCTGATCTTAGAAGTTTAATATATTTTCCACTCTCCTTTACAACCATGGCCTTTAAACCTTTTGAATACAACAAATCTTGAGACTTTTGCTTCAGAAAATAAACCGAAGTATTCCAAATGTAATCATCAGTAAAAATTGAAAAATAAACATTACCAGTCAATGAATGTGATTGCATCGGTCCACAGTCACACTAATATGTGTGTACAATCTCCAATAGAGCTTTCACCCTATACGAAATAGAAACAAATTTCTCTCTGTATGCACCTTTCACATGCGCTTGTTGGTTGATGAATATTGGACAACCCGTTCACCATTTTCTTCTGCCATAACCAGGATTCATCTAAACTCTTAGCTTTATAAGCATTCAGAGTCAAACAATCAGACAGTTCATTTCTTATTATAACTGGAAACATCTTATTCTTCTCCACTCTTGCTATTAGCTACTTGATTGCTTATCAATGATTGTACGTAGCTTATTTTTAAAGAACACTCTACACCTTTTCTCCATCAGCTGTCCAATGCTCAATAGATTGAATTTTTTACAATTACATAATACATGACATCTATTGTTCTTTCACCATATTTTGGTATACACAGCAATCGCTGCTTTACTGTTAACACTCACCTTATTATCATTACTCAGCTTTACCTCAGATTGAACACTGGTGTCTACACTAGCAAACAACTCTTTGTTTCTAGTCATGGGATTGCTGCATCCATTGTCCAAAAACCAAACATCATTTGAACTTTCTTGGGTCACATTACAGGTCAGAAACACAAGTTTTTTATTATCTATAGACTCCTCTACGATGTGTACAAACCACAAACTGCTTGCCAACATCTAGCACTTGTTAGCAAAATGACCGTACTTTTTGCAATAATAGCACTGTACCACTACACCTTAGACTGATCATACATCTGGCTTCCTTGCTGTCACATTCTACTGTCACTCTACCTTAAATCAGGAGAGTAATGCTGAGATTTCTCCTCAGATTACGAATCAATTCTGCCATCTCTTTGATTAACAATTCTGCCTGCTCTTCCATTATTACTAGACCCTCTGCCTCTACCTCTAGTAATTTGCAGCTGAGTTTTGAAGGCATTCTCCAATGGATCATCATATCTGGTCATCCTGGAGCCATGTGCAAGCAGATAACCAATCAACTCATCAATTTACATTTGACTAATGTCTTTAAACTCTTGTTGGGTATAACTACAAATTTCTTTGGCAAGCTTCTAAGGACTTTCTCAATATCTCTCTTATCTGAGAGGTCATCTGCATATTGTCTCAACTAATTAACAAGATTCATGACCTGAGTCATAAAACTATCCTTCATTTTCAGGTTCTCAAAGTCTGTTCTTAAGTTCTCTTCACCTCGGATAGCCCTCTTTGAAGACACCGTGCTTGACACCTTCGAAAGTGTCATTTAAGCCTTGCTGAATAAGGCCAATAAATTTGTTATTCTTCTTTCTGTTCTCCTTCACCATATTTCGCTTAGCATTCATTAGAGCCATATCTACTGCTTCTTTAGCAGGCTCTGGATATGCATCAATGACAAATCCCAAAGATTATGAGAACATAAAAAACCAAGAATCATAATTTTTTTAGTCAAAATAGGAGCCTGTGACTGAGCCAGATTGCCATTTGATGTCATCTCAATTCAAATTTCAAATAGCTGTAATCTTTAGATGGAAGACAAGTGTGCTTTGTAGCTCTTTACACAGCAATCTTGAAACTCTTCCATAATGAACATGTCTCTCCCTGAATCTCTCGGCTCTGATATTAATTTGAAGGTTGCGGGAGAGTTACAACACAACAAAAAGAGAAAACAACAATAACATAGTATATAATAAAACAGGGTGCTACTGTGCAACAATAAACTTTATTGATCTCAGTACAAATACGTAACTGTAGAGAAAATTGTAGATGTTTATTGACAGGCAACAACTTAGTGGTGGTGCCTCACAAAGATGGTTTATTCTTAAGCCGACAAATAGAGCAGTTTACAAACTTGCAATAGATGGCAAGTTACGATAAACATAAATCGGATTATCACAGAGGCGGCCTTCATTGGCTGTGGAGAGATCGGTCTTCGGCAAACAGTGGGAGAAGTTATTGCTTATTCCAACAACACCAGTCACCCCACTTGGTCATGTGTCCACTAAAAGTAGGTTTACCTGGAACATTTTGAAGACCTCTCTTCCTCTTTTGGACAAGACACTCCATTATCCAAAACCTTATATTGTGGAGACAGTAGAGCAGAAACCTCAATTGAAGCCATGGCCTGCTTCCCAAAACATGGAGAAAACTCTAGATGCGCAACGTCCACATATGTACAAGGAAACACCAATGTCCCTATTAGGAGACCTTAGATCAGAAGCAGACTTACCTGGGCTAGGAGAAGGCACCCTCCAAGTGGGGGTAGAAGGGAAAGCATTAGAGCCAGACGGTACCTGCGCCGAAACTGCCCCCATGGGAACTGGATAAGCCATCGGGAAATCACAATCCTCTGAGTCATAAAAATCACCAACAATCAGGTGTTCAGAATGAGCATTCTGCCACTAAGTAGTTGAAGATCTATGCTGATAGCGGGGACAATGTGAAGGAAGATGACCTGTGGAGAAATGCCTTCTCCACTGAAAGAGAATACCCTTATAATCCAAAAGTTAAGTCCAAGGCCTACCCTCCACAATAAGAGCAATATCCCCCAGAAGAGCTTTGATACAAGCAATTAGTGACATTCGTGAAGGTATTTTTGCGCAATCATTATGATCTGTGTTATTTAATTATATAACTGTATACTGGTACTCCTGTGTTCATTTTCTTGCACATCGAGAAACTTATGTTTGCGTTTTAATTACGAAAGTGGATATCTGTTTCTTTCCTGTGGACATTATTCTATACATATACATATTCTGTCATAGTTAGGCAGGGACACCAGTCTTATAACGTCCGGGTCACATGTGCTATTTTTACTTATGCAACAAGTAAAGCAAGGAAATTGAACCTATAACCATTATCAATCTTTCAAAGGTTTGACCATCTGGTCTTGATTACACTATCTACCTTCCCAACAATTGTTGGTATATAAGCTGTCTTCCAGCGTTGCCATCTCCTCTTCAATAAAATGCATATGCTCATATGAAGTCCATTATCCCCTGTAAGTATATCCCCTTGGTTGTCAGTGATGTCACCATTCATAGTCCATACTTTGTTGCATGATGCACAAAGTCAGATGTTGCAATGGACAGAGATATGAAGTTTCTAGGTTTCAGTCATAAGAAATCTGTATCTTCTGAGCCAATACTAATACTTCAGGGTATCTCAACACAATGTGGTGATTGATAGATTTTGGAAGCTTTCAACATTAATAGAAAATATTGAAATGAACAGATTCGATTGAACTCGTGTAATTTTTTTCATTTCTGATTTTTCAATTGTGTGAGATACTTTTCATCATTACACACAGCTCAAAACCAAAAATAGAAAAATGAACAGATTCAATAAATTAGCAACTTCCTCATATGATTGTAGGCAGGAAAGTTAGTCCTGCTGCATCCTGGATGAGTCTTGGAAGGCCTGTTCAAGTGTCCAGGCGGTGGAAACCAATATCACTAGTTTTGTATGTACTGTTTTAGTTTTTCCTCCCTCACTAGAGATTTTGATGCTCACCGTCTATTGATACTGAATTGATTCAGATTGTGTATCTTACTTGGTTAAAGAAAACAGTTTTTTCACAGTTCATATTTTTGGACGCCTCTATGTTTTTGTCATCAATGGTACATATATGTTAAAATTTATCTTAGTCACAAATGTCAGGGCCTGTACTTTTATCTTAGTTAGAAATGTCAGGGGTTGCACTTTTTATTATGAATTATAGCAAAGAGAAAGCTTAGGGGAGAGGATCCAGTAATTGAGTGCATTTCAATTGTTGTGATAGGACTTGTTGATTTAATGTCCAATATTTTTGACAACATTGCACAAATAATTAAGACTTTAATACCCAAAATTGAATAAAATGTCCCCTTACATGTAAAAAGCAACCAATCATGTGATGCCACATCAGCTGCACAAGTATGGGGACCCCTTATGCATGACTATTGGTCTCACCATTTTTTGGGGCTGTTTTGGACACCTTGGAAAAAGCATTCTGATGTGGCATCATACTCAATGATATGACCCTGACTGTAAAAACTTGAGAGTGATTTGAAATTTTCAAATAAGATTTTAATAAGCGTGAAATTAGGACGCCCAACTACTAAATCCTCTCCCCTATATTGTTATTAGATTTCAAATTGTAAATAAACTCGCATGAAAGATGACTAAGCAATAAACAACTATAATACCTAATGCTCATCTGTTAATGTTACTTTATATTGACTCTAGTTTCTACACAACTATCTTATATATTCTCTTACGGGTGTGACCACGTAGGTGAAAAGTTGCACCGCATGGATATTGCAGACTTCAAACATTTGTTAAATGTATGTGTAATTTTTTTTTTCCTCTCCAACGTCTTTGCCTTTCGCTAGAGACGTGAATATTCCAGGCTTGTTGACATAAGAATTTTCTTCTATCTTTACAGCAGAAAAATGTTTTTGTTATATAACTTTTAAAAACTGAAAGTGCGCTCTATATGTACTTTCATGCATAAATTCACAATACTAATCTTTCCATCACACCCCTTTGCCATTTGAAAGAATAATGCCAACTTTTTTTGAAAAAAGACAGTAGAAAGACATCACACCCCAACATCGCTTGAAAGTACAACACTAATCTAAAACAGATGGATGGATACACATCAACTAAGCATTAGAACATATAACATTCCTTAAATGGGAGTCATTGTAATTTTGGTGTGAAGGTCCAAACCCGTCTTTATGCACAACTAGCACTTAACTTATGCACAGGCGCTTAATAAATAAACTGCCAAATTGATTTGCAATTAAGGTTGAATAAATGTTAGTTTTAGATGTATTGAACTTTTTCTGTATTTGAACCAAATGCTTTTAGAAGTTGTGTGTCATCCATGTATCATATCACTGAATTTTTGTAAAAGGAATACCCTAGGCTAGTTTGTAACAGTATTTAAAAGAGATCTAGAAACCACGAATTCTAATTTCTAGTTTGTAATTGCTTGATCAGGGGAGGCAAGTTGGTCTCAAAACAAACTGTCCAAACTATCAGAGAAAGAAGATAATCGCTGACTTCCCTGGTTTATCCAACTACTCCAAATAATCATTCAGTGATTAGAAAATTACACACACATAAATATGGGCTGTAGAACATCATCAGCAGTTTGAATTGTTTAATATAATTTTTTAATGTAGTTATGAAAAAGAGGAACTCAAGCCTTTCAGTAGGAGAGAGTCTAACATTATGCTGTTGAAATTTATTGTTTAGGCAACTGTATTCAATGTTGTGGGAGGGATTCAACATCTTGCATTCTTGGTTACCAGTTGAGTTATATATATGGGTTGTAGAACATCATCAGCAGTTTGAACTGTTTAATCTGATTTTTAAATTTAATTATGAAAAAGAGGAACTCAAGCCTTTCAGTAGGAGAGACTCTAACATTATGCTGTTGAAATTTACTGGTTGGGCAACTGTATTCAATATTGTGGGAGGGATTCAACATCTTGCATTCTTGGTTACCAGTTGAGTTTCCCTATCATATTTCTTCAGTAACTAAAGTTCTCTTCAATTATTGCATGAAGCACAACTAATATGTACACTTGTTCCTAGATTGACAAAGGTAATGTTGTTTTTGTAAAGGCAAAGATAATAAACGTCTACTTGATGTGATTTTCTTAAATTTAAATGCAACATTTTGATATGATATTGTGTAAAATTTAAATTTCCATAAAATGGAAAGAATAAGCCTCACAGGTCATGGAAGAAATAGTATCTCTTTTATTTTTTATCAATTCCCAAAAAGTGAATTGAACACCACAAAAGACAGAAGGCCCTTCTTTGAAATGATTCCATATATGATAATGTTAAGCAAGACACACAACTGAGTTTGGTGAATAAAAACCCCTTCATAATCGCCTATTGTAGAAGAAAGGACACAAAAAGTTCAGTCATGTCAACCCCCTTGAAAAACTTGTGTCTCCAGCTCTTTCTCACAACAAGTAATAACAGTAAACCAGCAAAAACCACTCCATGTGAAAATCCCTGTCTAATCCCATACCATGGTATTTTCTTTCTCTTCTCTTTACTGTCATCTTCGTCATCAGTAATAGAAGCAGGTGGAGCAAATTGTGGCCAAGAACAATTCTTCAAAAGTGGAGAACCCCATAAATTTGGATTTCCTGAATGAGATGACTGTCTAAATGTCATCATCTATACTCCTTGCGGTATGCTTCCCGATAGGTGGTTGTTGGACAAATTTAAAGATCTCAAGTAGCGTAGAGATTCAAGCTCCAAAGGGATATTTCCAGAAATGCCGTTTGAAGAAAGGTCCAGCACTGCTAGCTTACTTATTTCCCACAAAGTACTTGGAATAGTACCGCTGATATTGTTATTGGACAGATTAAGAAACTGCAAACCTTTAAGCTTGCCAAAATCAGAAGGAAGCTCTCCATTCAAATGATTGTTTGAGAGATCTATACCCTTCACATTCATATTAAATTTTTTATATGTTAAGGTCATTGCTTCTAAATATAGAATGTTGTTTAGAATAAACCCTGATATCTGATTTGATGAAAGGTCGAGCATCTGAAGGTGTTTCAGGTTGCCAATTTCTGAAGGAATACTGCCTCTGAAATAATTATCCTTTACGACCAGCACCTGTAGGGCTGAAAGATTCTCAATTGTCTTTGGAATCGGACTTTTAAATGAGTTATGTCCAATATCAAGTATTTATATAGATGTACAATCTGTTAATGAAGGAAAAGACCACTTAGCTTATTGTTCTTAATTATGAAGGATTCCATGGGCAGCTTACCAAACTCACGGGGTATGCTTCCATCGAAACTATTATCCCCCAAATTTAGTACTGCAAGCCCCTCACAAAGTTGGCAATATGAAGGAATTGATTATGTGTTGCATTGATGTTTTGTCATTGATGTCAACACTAGCTATTATGATTGGTTACCGGTAGATAGATTTTGGTTACCGGTAGAAGAACCATTGTTACCGGCAGAAGGGACTATCAGTTAGATACTACCGACATGTTTGGATCAATGGAATATGTTTGGTTTGATGTGTTGCATGTTTCTAGAGTATGTTTTGGTCAGTTGGTATTGACTTGTTGATCGGATGCCATCATACACTCTAATAAGCCTATATCGATAAGGTTTTAGGGTTTGATCGGTAGAGCTTTTCCTGAGAATCTTTGACAGGATGCATAAGTGGTGTTGGTGCGGCTTCTAGATGGAATTCAGGATGCAGAAGGTGATCTTTGTTCATGTCTCAATTGATTGGAGACATCGCTTTGGCATGTGGATCTATTTGGGTCCAAGTTATAGATCGGTATCATGTTACGTGTTCTCTACACGAAACTGGGATGATTTATGGATTGGTTAATATTGTTTTGATCTAAAACTAACATGGTATATCATTGTAATGTGGTTGAATGCAATGATCTTATTGTAATATCTTTTAGGTGGCCGACCTAATTGGTTTAGGCCTTAGGGTTTGTATAAATTGATGTAAGATCTCATTGTAGATCATAGTGGTAATGGTCATGGAATGAAATATCATATGCAAAGGAGATTTGGTCGATCATAGGTGATCGAATTGGGTTTATGTAAGAGATCAAAGGCCTCCGGTATTGAGCTTAACCGGGACTGTAATCAGACATGGTAGATGCTATCATTGGCAGTTCATTCTTCTGGATTGTTGTCCAATTATATTGAGGTGGTTATAACCTCTCTATAGGCAGTGAGACTCCTTTGTAATGAGCAGCACGCTCTAGGCAGTGTGCCTTCCTGCATGTGTAGGCCCCTTATTGTATCACATACTTTCCAGGCAGAAGTATTATTTGATTATGGGTAGGCTTCCTATTGTGGGTTTTCCCTTTACCGGGTTTTCTACATACAAATCATGGTGTTATGTGGTATGGTTGCATTGTGTTGATTCTCTATTTCACTCTTAAGTTTTATTGCTTACCGGTATCTGGTTCTGCTATTCCGGTATTCAATGTTTATGTACTCTGATTAAAGGTTATAAAGTGGTTTGAATAATAGAATCTGCTGACAACTGATTCACCCCCCCGTCTCAGTTGTCCACCGGTTATTCTAACACACAATTCGTAAAGCTAGGAGGAATAATCCCATCCAATTTATTGTTTGCTAGATTTAGTTCTTGTAGCCAAGACATATTGCACAAGCTTGGAGGAATATTGCCAAGTAGTGAATTGTCATTGACCATCAGTACTTCAAGAATAGTAGGCAAGAAAAGTGGTATATATATCCACTCAATGCTTTTCTAAACATGTCCAACTCAGATATCGTAGTTGAAATATTGCTAGGAAGATGACCTTGCAAATGGTTTCCAGATAGATTCAAGGATAACATGAAAGAACTGCTATTTCATAGTGTTGTGACCTTTTCACACATCGCCCCATTGCTAACGAGGACCCCCTCTTTTCCGGCTTTCTGCATTGTTAGGTTGGGGTTTTGGCTACTTAGTGGGCAATTTTGTGTTTCCCGTGCCTGAGTCTCGGAGTTTTGATCATGCCTAGTGCTGTCTAAGGTTTTTGAAGTGTTAGGATCAAGTTGCAAATGTTGATATTTTAATGATCGTAAGTTTTGTCTAAGTGTTTGACCTTTTGAGTGTTAACGTGTTTTTAAACATGTGCATCAGTGATTTTAAAGTGCCAAGGTATTCACAGACCTTTTGGAGTTGTTTTCTCACTCCTAAGGTATTATTTAAATTGATTTCGTACTTTATTCCAATATTTTCCTAGCATGTTGCTCATATTTTGGAAAATTTTCCTAAGTCCAATCTAGATTTAAATTTTCTAAGTGATTTTGAGTGATTAAAATGTCAAATTCCTAAGGGGAATCCATTTTCCAAGGGTTAGAGGGTCAACATCCATGCTAGAAGTTCTTTTCCCCTCATATTCCAGACTACTCAACCCATTTCCCTACTCAAAATTCACACTATACATAGGCTTCCCTTGGAATCGATATTGGCTACTATTTTCCCCACTATTTATCCATACTTGGATCGATTTTCCCCTGGGAGTGCTAAAATTTGGCTAAGTGTCAGGATTTATCTAGACTGCCATCGATTTTCCACCAGGAGTGCAGACAACGTTAAGGATGATTCCATGCTTGGGTCGATTTTCCACTAGGATGTTTTGTGACAAGTGACTGCGGATTTTTGTCCGGATTTTCATCCAAACAGAGGTCGATTTTCCACTGGGTGCATTTTGATGAGTTTTGAGTCCGGATTTTCATCCAGACTGAGGTCGATTTTACACTAGGGAGTATTTTTCCAAGTAAAGTGAGTTTGGAGTGTGGATTTTTCAATCTAGACTGCCATCGATTTTCCCCTAGGGAGTTTTGTGTGCATTTTTGATAAATTTATGCATGGATTTTTGTCCAAGCTAGGATCGATTTTCCCTTATGGGGAATTTTTGACAATTTTAATGATTTTTAAAGGGATTTTTCAATCCAAACCCAAGTCAATTTTCCCTAGGAGGCTTAATTTTAGATTTAAATTGCAATAATTAATAAATGAGCCCCATTTTTTTCTTTTAAATAATTATTAATGATTATTTAAAATTTTAAAAGCAAAATTAAATAACTTGCAATAATCATTTAATATTTGAACCTTCTAGAAGCAAGTTAGGTTTTTACCAAGCAAGTATTTAAGCAAGTGTTTTATCCCACATTGCTAGTGTGGTGAAAGTAAGAGGTAAAAGAAAGTATAAGAGAGGAGCCTTAGCATTATTTTATTATTAAATTTGTCAGGTGTCTGCATGAAAGGCGATTTTTCTCGAAGCTCGGTGAATTTTAGCAAGTGATTGAAGTGAAGTGTCGGGTTTAGGATGCTTTCATCTATTTTTTCTAGCTTGCTGATCTAGTCCCCTTTGCTGCAATTAAAGACCAGTTCCAGATTTTCTATTTTTGCTAAGTTTGGCGATTCTTCCAAATTTGGCGATTTTTGGTGAAAAGTGGCGATTTTGTGTTTGGAGACTTCGGCGATATTTTCCTCCATTTTTTTCTTGTTGTTCCAGACCTCCATTATTGCAGATCCGGACTGCCATTGATGACATTTTCAAAATTTTAGTATGGCACCATAGCTAGGAAAATTTCGATTTTAGTTTGGGAGTGATTTGGTGCCACATTTTGGTGATTTTCATGTATTCTTGGTGGTTGTCATCAGTCCAGCTTGTTGACTCGCTTCAAATCTGAGGTTTGCTTTAGATTTGACCTCCATTAATGGCTACCAATAATTTTCAGATTTCAAATTTTCTTGCCCAACCAATTCCAACTTTGGTGATTTGCTTTTGGAGGTATTTTGTGGATTTTTCTGTGTATTTTCAGAATCGTCTTATCGCTATTGTAGGTCTGCAAACTCCATTGTTAGGTAGTTGTCTTCAGAAATTTTCATTTTCAACCACCTAATCACTTCGGCGATTTCGCTTCGAGCTGATTCCTTAGCTATTTCCTATCATTTACAGGGAGTTTTAACTATTTTGCAAGGAGCTGGTAAGTCTGAAATAATTAATTTTCAGACTTGTCCTCAGAAATTTAATTTTTACCAGCCACACTTACATTCCTGAATATGATTGTTTTCATCATTAAAACTGATTTTTATCGAGTTTATGCACATTTTTTAAGACTGCAACATGTTTGAAAAGTCTATTTTTAAGGTTGTCTTAAAAATTGTTGACCTCCATTATTGACTGTGGAAGGTGTCTTCAGACATTCATTGTGTGAAAACACAACCTTTCACACCTTTCCTTAGTCATCGTTTATCCGGTATACTCCTTTGCATTTTATCTTGCATGTTTTCTAGGCATAAGGAGGTATTCGTGATTTTTATGAAAGGTTTCCATGCCTTAGTGTTGTCACACTTTGAACTTAATTGTTAAAATTAGCTAGGTGTATGGATTATTTTCCCGACTCCATGCTCTAAATTAGCTAAAATATTTAGAAAGTCATGAATTTTATTAAGAGCATTATTTATTTTCCTAAATCAAACTTCGAGCTTCATACAAGTGCGATGTCAAGGTTTGGATATAAGGAGAGGAAAAAACTATTGAAGATGTTGGAGACTGGATTTTATCAAGAACTTAAGATTTCATCGAGATGGAAGGACATCACTGATACAAACATGCATTTACTAGACTTCGACCAAATGCAGCGGTGGATTTTCGGAGTCAGAGATCAAGTTCCTTCCCTAGCATATGTGAACATTATGAAGAGTGACATTTTCCATGCCACTAGATTTTCATAGTCCATACAGTGCATTGAGCTTATCCTAGAGTGTGAACGATATTACGATCCGCTCACAAGAATGATCAAAACTCCTAAGGGCGTTGTCATCACCTACCTTGCTGAGGATGCTATTGCTTAGGTGTTTGGGATTCCACATGGCACAAACATGAAGGATGTGACCAAGGAGGAATATACAGAAAGATACACGAAGAAGATGGGTTTATGCAAGAATTTAATTAACAAAGAGTGGATGAATGAGCCTCGGTCTCATCATTCCAAGGCTCCCAAGACACATGTGCATATATTTTAAGGAGGAGTATAGTGATTTGATATTCCTACTCAACAGAGTGATGGGGATGTCATAGGGAGCAATATTTGATGGATGGATGTTCTACTTCATCCAGGATTGTCTTAGAGGAACACTAGTAAATTGGTCTAAGATTATAAGTGACAACCTAGATTTTCAGCTAAGGAATGTAGAGTGGTCCAAGTTATTCGCCATGACTTCCTACCTGGTGTACCTTCTTGCACGATTTGTTTCATACAAAGGATTAATATGCAAAGGTGAAATTGGGAATGGGTAAGGACAATTTTGGAATTATGAGTGCTACCCCCAACTGAGCATGTATATAATTGAAGACTATAAGAGAGTGAATGATGCATTCACTATGTACATCACACAGATGGTGCAAGGTAGAATCCACAAAAGATTGTCCAAGGAGGCAACAGAGTTAATAGAAAAATATGGATTGTGGTATATACAGTTTCCCACTTTGACATGCCTCAAGATTCCTGGGTTTCAATCTGAACCCTATAGACTTCCTAGGTATCCAACCGATAGAATGATATTGTTGGAAGTAGTGAGGAATCTTCTAGAGTTTGATGTTATTCAGAGAGAGAAGCACATGACAGGCATGACATTCCCTATTTCAGGTGGGAAGACATCAGAGGTTTGCTAGTTTGACATAGCGGCCAACACTCCAAGTGAGGAGCTTGCATTCTATCGATTTGCTACATACAAGAGAAGAGAAATATTTGATCCAGACAAGAAGGCTAGAAGGATCAAGGGAGAAAAGTTCATTCACAAAGCTGACATAGAAGATTATTGGGCCAGCCTGATGGACGAGCAAGCAGTAAAGAGAAGAATGTGGTCCAGAATATCAATGGATTTCATGAGGAAGTGTGGACTTTTCCTCATTCCTGATCAGGTGTTAGATGACAAAGATCATACACATCCACAGTATGAGAATAAAATGAAGAAGGCAATCCTATTTCCAAATTGGACAGAGTCAAAAGAGGTTGATCTGAATATATATTGATGAGAGAGGTCTTGAATTTCTTTCATGCATGGGTGGATATACAGATGAAAAAATTAGTTGACATGGGTGTTCCCTTCACTTATGAAAGGATGAAGCTAGAAGAGTCTACTTCCGAGCATGATGAGAGGACTATCAGTGATGTCAGGATTCATGCAGATGACGAGAGTCATCTCCCAAGAGAAGGAAGAACACATCAGGAGAAGTCAAGGCTAGAGGGAAGAAGATTGAGGAGGTGAAGAAGAAACATAAAACTATCATTCCTCCACTTATCATTCCTTCACCCCCTCCCAACGTCTCATCAATCGAATTGATTGAAGTATTAGAATAGAACAAGGAGACTCAGCAGTGTTCCAACACAGTAATACTACTAAAGAATATCTAGGAGTTCCATGCCACATCATCTGCACCTCCGAATGATAATAATGATCAGTTGGAATCCCCTACTGTCCTTTTGGAAGTTAGTTTGGGAAATGAGGTATATGATTGGACCAAGAATAGTCTTGATGATAATGATGATGTTATACCGGTATTGAGAGGGCTTGATTGAGAAATGTGTCTCGATGATGGTATGGAGATGACTACTATTCCTGAATGGCTAATGAGAAGTATGGATAAAAGTAAACAAATGATAGAGGTGTAGTCTATTGATGATATTGATGACTACCTAGCTAGGAGTGCTAAGGAGAAAGAGCCCAAGAGAGAAGAGATTTTATCGCACATAGCTAGAGATGAGACATGATTGCGAATTGTGCAGATTGTTGTTCCTATTGCAGGCATGAAAACATACATGGCTACCCCTATGGATTTCTAGATCACTTCAGTTGCCCTTGGTCCTACATCCAGAAAAAAAGAATTTCAGGAATTTGGTGAAAACCTCCAGGCAATCGATGTAAGGTTAGGTAAAGAGGTTGCAGAGAAACAAAGGTACAGAGAAGAGAATATTAGACTGAAAGAGTATATTGCAGGGACAAGGTGTGGAAATCCCTCCCTTATTCCCCCTATTGAAGTTGACCATGGAATGCATTCACACTGTGAGGCAGCGTGAGGTACACTCTTGGAGATGGAAAAGTGGATTGAGAGCACAAGAAAGAAGGCAAATGATTTCCTTACTCAGTTTGTCCATACATATGATAGGACAACAAGGCTCATATTCAAAATTCAATATTTGGAGGGAGTTTGGGAAGAATTTCAGCCTATCCAAGACAAGACTATTCCATGCCTCCAGGCTTTGAAGAAGATTCCTAATTCCACTTTGGTCAGCGAGAACATTGTGCACAATGGAGATAGATATGATTTCAATGCTTGGTATTATTCATTAGCCATGAAGAAATCAACTTATGAGAACGCCCATTTGAGTTATATGGAGATGGAGGGATTGATTCAGGATATTCAGATGAAGATCCTTGCCTCGATTGAAGAATTATTGGGTATTGATGTTAGTGATGCTAGTGGTTTACACTTAGCTGAATTAAGAGACAAGATGAAATTTATGTATTTTTGCCAATTGGAATTTTTGAAGGAGAGTCAGATAGATGAATTGGTCTCTTTGTTGATTCATGTTCATAGTTCACAGAAACTCATGCCAGAATGGGAGAACACTTTGGATGCTTGCTCGGATTCACTAGACGTGATTGACTTACAACGGGATACCTTGCCTAGCATTTCCATGGAGGAGTTAGATTCAGTATTGGCTAGATTCTTGGAGTATGCTAGGAGAGAGAGAGATGCAAGGAGGAATCTTCTAGAAGATTCCCTATATGATGACTAGGTATCTTTTCATTGGGTCATATGTTGGTGGCACCTTTTTTTATGTAACCCTAATTAGGGAAATTCTAGTGTTTTTTTTGGTATGATCTCGATCGTTGATCTTGGATCAATCTTGGCCATCCATTTTGTAAGAGACTCTATATAGGCCTCCTTGTCTCTTATTTGTAAGAGAGTTTTTATAGAATTGTTGGTATATGCTAGAGCTACTTGAATCCTAATCATTGTTCAATTGTTATTGATTTTTCTCTTCAAATGTTGTCTTTGCATTCATGGTTCTCAATTCCTCCAAGTTAGATTAGAATTTAGATTAGAATTTATTTTCATTAATGTTAGATTTAGTGAAAGATTTGTTGAATTCATTTGTGTGGAATCCTTAATCCATACCATTAGCCTCTTGCCGCTAGTAAGTGTGCCTTGTGTGGTCAACTAGAATTTGAGTAAGCTTAACTTTGAGTATTACGCATCCCTTGACAAGCATCAACTTGGATGGTGTCAATGTTTGATGGTGATAGCATGAAAATCTTTAAGTATACCTTAGACGATTGCACTAAGCTTGTGTCAATACCTGATTGTGAGAGCTTGCCTGGTTTGATTCCACTAGATCCATTCATCATTTTCTACATTCCTAGGCTTAGAATAGACTTCCTGAACCCTGTTCCTTTTGCCCTTTTTTTAGTAAGAAGTAAATCCAAAGCCACGTTGATAAATCTTAAGTTGATAGCACACCTATTCCACATCATTCATGATAATCCAAACATTTGCGTAAGTCCCCAAGTGAAACACAACAATTCACATCGACCATTGAGTTACCCACTCGTCAAGACTTGACATGTAGAAACCTTGGAATCATTTTAGTTGATCTCATTCTTAGCATCTGAGGTGATTTTGTTCAAGAGAGTGTAAATTACCTTGGTAGTTTATTTTGAAATGTTTTGTGCATAAAAAACACATCAACATTATTTTGGCACTAGAAGGAGGTCTTGAACGCAATGAATGCATAAACAGTTAGACTTCGAATTTTATCAATTTATGTTTGCAGTAGTTTTCATGCTCAACATTCTTTGCAATCATTTAAAGATTATGTTCCAGAATGGTGTTTCCAAAAGAAGAACTTATCCAAGGTGAACAAAGAGATATCATTTCACAATTCAAAACTCTTTCTTGGAGAAACCAAAGTAGTCACACTGAATTTAGACAAGTGACAAAAGTGATAGACAAAGAAGAGCAGCTGGGAAACTTTCCTCTGATTATCATTGTTCCTGGAGCAGTTGATCGTGAGAACTAGTCTACCAATCATCCTGGAAGAAATTGAACCTATTGAAGATTTCAGGTTAGTATGAAATACAATGGTGCTGCTTGACCCTGATAGAATGAATGAGCTTGAATTGGATGAACATGAGTTCATGCAACCGAACCTGGTAGACAAAAGAAAGATTATATCTAGTTTGAACACCTTTGCCTGGGAAGTGAAAACAAGTGCACCACAATACATCAAAGTTTGTCTTGTCTTAGATGAAGAAGAAGAAAAGGTTGAACGAATAGACGAAAAAATTGAGGAGAAGATTGAAAGAGATATACTTGCTCAAATATTACAACAAGTCCGGATTGATCCTAGATAGATCACATTGGATCACATCAATTCCTTCTCACTCGAGAAACTTCAAAGAATTCTAAGATCTACTCCTAGAGATTGAAGACATTGCGAGTTGAGGACTCCTCGAAGATTACTTGGAAGGCGAGAGGCTTCACCGAGTTCAGATATAGTAGATAGAGATAGATTATTCAATCAAAGAGGCGTGCTGAGAGAAGACAATACTTTTCCAGATCCTCCAATTCCAAATAAAGAGGAAGCTCAGCAGTTTCAACATGAAGACCAAGAGATGGCTCATAATCAAGGACCACCCTCGAACGATGCTACCTAGTTGGTTACCAACCTATCACCACTCGCTTTCGGTGACATTCATGAGATGCCAAAGAATCCTGAGAATTTATCTTCAAAGTACAATGCTAGTGACTCAAGCCGGACGACGGAAGATCACATTAAGATGTTTGAAGACCATTTAAGAAATAGACCAATTGAGTATGGAGATGTGGCTTGCAGACTCTTTTCCTATTCCTTGAGAGAAGAAGTGTATCATTAGCTCATCCATTTACCTACAAGATCCATCACCTCATGGGAGGAATTGAAAGAGACATTCATTGGAAAGTTTGGAATCCAAATTTTGCCATCAGAGTTGCATAGATAGTTTGTTGAATGTAAGAGAAAAGAGAATGAACCTATCAATTCATTCAACAACCGATTCCAGAAAGCTTATACAAGGTTGAAGACTCCTTATCTCATTCCAGATGCTCGAGAGATATATTATCATTCTTTAGATCCACTTACAGCTATGTTTGTGCGAACTCATCCCTCTCCAGCAACTTTGAACGAAGCATATGCGAAGGCGATAGAATTTATTAAAATACTACGTCAGAATCCCCCACTTATTAATCATCTTGCTAGCCCGCTCGAGTCGGGCCCAAGATTTGACTATATTGAGGTTCCAATAGATCCGTTGTTTACAATAGTGTAGGTCTTAAAAAAATGCCTATGCCTTCGCTATGGGGTTAACTGCTGCATCTTCCTATACTGTAGCTTCCACTTAGCCCTTTAGAATAGGGAATGAGAAGGAAGTAACTCCTAGACGGGGTAATAAATAACAAAAAGTAGAAATATAACTAAGTTGCCTTACCTGCCCAGGACTTGGTAATGTTGAGTGGACCTTTGCTCAATTTGGGGTCGCCCGTGACTGCTAATCAAATTCAGAATTTAAGCCAAGCTTTGGTGCATCATATGTCGATAATGAATCAAGTTCCACAACCGGTGTATCTAGTTGCTTAGTTATCAAATCAATTGGTACTCCATCCTGGAGCACCCATTTCTCAAGCTCCACAGACGCATCCAGTGTATGTACAAAATGATGTGACATCCATGAGGAAATAGGAGGAGAAAGAAGAAATGAAATAGTTAATAGACCAAGTAAATAAATTATCTACAGAGGTTACTCATTTGAGGAACCAGAACAATCAACTCTACAATATGCATAGAATTTATCAAGGTGGTAATCAAAGCAACAATCGAGGTTACCAAAATAACAATCAGAATTATCAGAACAACAGTCAGAATAACCAAGGATACCGGGGCAATAATCAAAATTACCTAAAGAGAAAATGGAATACTGCGCACAACAATGGAAATGTACCATCACCCCTTGACAATCCACCAGTTTCAGAAAGTCAACTGGCTGACAAAGTCTTCCTCGTGGAGGATGCCTTATCAAATTGGTGCAGATTACACAACACTAGTCAGCATTCAGAGTTGCATTGTCCCAAATTCAAGGTTGCTGCTAACATTTTCCAACAGGAAGTGCAAAATAATGAAGCTTAAGAAAAAATTCCAACCACAGGGTATGAAATTGTTCCAACAACAAGATATGACCAAGCATTAATCATTGAGGATTTCAAGTTTCCTCTAGTTTATGAAGAAAGTTTAATGTGTGAACAAGGTGAAAGATTTCCTCCAAAACTAGCGAATGGACCTATGGTTCCACTTAATTCTCAGTTCCCACTTGCTTCATCCAATGGACCTATCAAAGATCCAAACTACTATTTCCCACCATTGAATAACAATGTTTTAGTTGAAGGAATTAAAGAATTGTTTCATCAGTTGTCAGGAAACACTAGACCAAGAGTTTATTAGAGGAATCAGAGGAATCAAGAGCCTTTAACTACTTCCATTCCTTTGAACAATTTCATTACGCCACCAAATCCAACTGCTAGCAATACACCAAGCTATCCACAAGATTCACTTGGGTATAGACAAAAGAACATTCCCCCTCTGGGAGAGGAGTTGAAGCGGATGGGTCTGTATTTGTTAGAAGAATTCAAGAAAGTCAAGGTAAGCCTACCATTGCTCGAACTAATGAAGGTACCAGATATTAGAGATACATTAATGAATGGACTAAATGAGAATACTGCTAGGAGAGAAACAACTCAGACCAGTTCCAACATTCAGAGAGGTAGAAACGTTCCTCAAGCGAGCTTAAATGTGGTTCAAGATGAACCAAATATTCAACAGTCATCAGAAGAGGCATGTATGGTTCAAGATTCATCTAATGTGCCCAACAAAGAACAATTAGTAAAGACAGCAAATGTGCCAAAGAAAGAAGATATGCTAGAAGGAAAAGCTTTTCTCACAAAAAATAAATGTAAAGAGGGTTAAGGATTCACTAGTCGTGATTGAAAATCCTACCAAGGGTGAAATTCCTCCTAAGAGTGAGATTGCTTTTGTTGAAAGTTCAATTAAAAAAGATGAAGTTTCCAAAGAAACTGTGAAAAAATAAGAGAGCTTGCAAGTCCATAGGGATAAGCCAGCAGTGAATTATCAAGATGAGCCAGCCCCATTCTTGCTTTCAGTAAGGATATTTGGCAATTGTCTGGTGGATTCCAGAGCTTCAAGTAATGTAATGCCAAAGGCTATATGCAAGAAATTGGGTCTCATTCCCATACAGACTAGTAAAAGAGTTACACAATTAGGTAAGACAAAGGCACTTGTGATTGAAGAGTTAAAAAATATTCATATGCAGTTGGCTATGGACCCAAGAGTCCAACATTTCATAGATATATTAGTTGTGGACATTCTAGATGTATATGGCACGCCCCTAAGTCGAGATTGGTCATGAAGATTGAATGGTTACTTTTAAATTGATTTCTCTCACATGTGGCTACCATTGAGAGGTGTACCAAACCAGATCAAGATAGATAGTACCCCAAGATTAAGATTGATGATAACAGAATATGGGGAAAACAATGAAATTCTTTTCCTAGAAACAAACCTAGGAAATTATAGACCAAAAGTTGCAGAGGTTTTGATGCTTCAAAACCAGTTGAAAAGATAGAAGAAAATCATGAGATTGTGAATTCCATAGAAATTGTAGTAGAAAGTGATCACGATACAGATGATGAAGTTGATATGTTTGAAAATTTTCAGAGGATTTGTATTCAAGAATATCCAACAGAAAGTTGAGTTAGGCAACCATGCTTGCATTCAAAATTTATTGTTGCCTAATTGGTGCTGAATCCATGATACTGCTCATTCTGAATTCTCTTGCGCGATGTGCAAGGTAGCTTTGAATCAGACACACAAGAGAATTCCTTAAATTATGACACTTGAAGAAATTAGAGAGGCCTCTCCTAGGATAGATGAAGAAATTACAGATAAAACCAAAGAAGAAATACATGACAAAGATCAAGTTTGGACATTGAGATTTGATGGTTCAAAGTCAAAGAAAGGATCAGGAGCCGGATTTGAATTGATAAGTCCCTCTGGGGAAACTTATTTGGCCTCCCATAGATTGAATTTTCCATGTACGAACAATGTTGCTGAGTATGAATCCTTAGTTCATGGATTGCTATTGGGCATTCAAAAGAAAGTGAAGATTTTACATGTATTTGGAGATTCAGATATCGTAGTAAGACAAGTGCGGAAGCAGTATAACTGCCATGACAAAAGATTGACAAAATACCGTAACATGATATGGGATCTCATATAGAGCTTTGATGCTTTTAATATCAAGTCAATATACAGATCACAGAATCAAGTGGCAAATGCGCTTGCATAGACTGCTAGTTCCTTGGCACCCATTGCCATGGAAGGATTGAAGAAGTTTACAGTGGAACTCGCATTCGTTCCATTCATACCAGATAATGTCACCAATTTCCAAGTTTTTGAAGATGATAAGCATATACTGGATTTTGTGACAAATATAGATATTTTCCTAAGTCAGGTTATTGATGAAGAGGAAGCCGAAGAAGTAGAATATGATTTAGATGGTATCCTAGATTTGAAGACAAATTTCATTCATAAGGAAATGATAGAGCTAGAAAGAAGATTTGATAGAGATAAAATGAAGATTGAAAGATTGCATGACTCAAGTGGAAGTGGCTATGAAATGGTGAATTTGGGGAATGACAACGAAGTTAAGAATGTATTAAAGAAAATGAAAGATTTTCCTATGAAAGGGAAGGCATATTAAAGAACATGAAATATTTTCCCTATGTGATTGCATGGGGATATGATGATTTGAAGGCATATGATATATCAATCATTACACATACTATTCCTTTGAAACCAAATAGTAAGCCATTTAGGTAGAGACAGAGGCCAGTGAACCCTTTACTGGAGCTTCTTATATATCAAGAAGTGAAGAAATTGTTATTAGGATGGATTATCTTTCTTGTGTGACACTCAATGTGGGTCACCAATTTGGTCCCAGTTAGGAAGAAAAGTGGAGAGATAAGGCTTTGTGTTGATTTCAGAAATTTGTATAAAGCATCTGAAAAAGATAACTACCTGTTTCCATCATTGGATGAGGTTTTATAGATTGTGAATGGATCGCAGATGATGTCCTTTTTGGATGAATATTCAGGATACAATCAGGTGATGGTAGAATATGAAGATAGATTAAAGACTGCCTTCACCACAAAGTGGGGTACGTTTGCATACAAAAGGATGCCATTTGGCTTAATCAATATTGGAGCCATGTTCCAGAGAGCTATAGGCATTGCATTTCGAGATTTAATTAGAAAATACATCATTATTTACATGGATGATATTATAATTTTCTCAAGGAAAAGAGAAGATCATATTGAAGATTTGAGAAAGGTATTTTAAAGATGTAGAAAGTATAGGATATCCCTTAATCCCAAGAAATGCATTTTCGGGGTTACAGAAGGTAAATTGTTAGGACATATTATCACAAAGAAAGGAATCTCCATTGATCCAGAAAGAGTTGAGGCTATATCTAAGATAAACCTCCCCAGTAGTAAGAAAGAACTGAATTCCTTCTTTGGTAAGATTAATTTTGTGAGGAAATTTATCTGTGGATTTGCTAAGATAATATGACCACTGAATGAAATGTTGAAGAAAGATGCTAAGATGGATTGGATGATAGAAGCAAAGAAAGCATTTGAAGAAATCAAGTCCACCATCATTGAGGCTCCTATTTTGGTTAGTCCTTATTACGCGAGACCTTTTTCTGTGTATTCATTCTCCTCAGAACATACTTGTGTTGCAGTCCTTACACAGAAGAACATAGATAAAGATGAACATCCCATAGCATTTATGAGCGCACCATTGAAAGACATGGAGATGAGATATCTGAACGTAGAAAAACAAGCTTATTCTCTGGTGAAAGCAACAAAGAAATCCAGACATTAGGTAAGTGCACAAAGATGGTGGTCAAAAAGGGGGGTATAAGTGGACACTTTTTTTTTCTGAAATCAGGTGAACCTCAACTTAGAGGCAAAATTTGAAAGTCATCCACTCAAGATATGAAGATAATCAAAGAACAAATATTATAGTACTC